>NC_053164.1:159303479-159624729 GCF_016835505.1 Polypterus senegalus | reverse complement strand
ACCTTAGCCAAAATTATTTTGTACATTAGGCTAAAACAGTGTGATCATTGAACATTTTGTAATTAGATGTAATTAGAATTACTAACGGTCACGGAAGTCCAATGATCCCCAGTAAGAGCCACAAAGTCCGCTTTCTGTAATGCATCTAATTTTGCTTGCTTTTCAGTGTGCAGAAAACCATGCTTTTATCAAGGCTTCTGTCGGGTAGTCTCTTGAAATGAAATTTTCCTCCGATCAGTCGTAAGAACGCGCTTTATTCCGATTGTAACATTTTTGTAGCTCTGATGTGTGCATCAATGTAATCGATGTACAGGGCTGCTGCTGGCCAAATGGGTGCCCTAAGCAGAAATTTACTTTTGTGCCCCCTCCCCCAAATATTACGGAAGTAAAAATAAAATAATAAAAAAACACCTACTATAGGGGCCAAAATAGAACTTTATTCAAATAAAAGTAAATACATAAATAAATTCTAGCATTTATAAATTACAATTGTAGCTCTACAGCAAAAAATACAAACTAAAATTACACTTTAAATAAAACATTTATAATAAATAAAATAAAGAATAATAAACTGAAATAAAATCAACATTGTCATCTGCGGGAGCTTTCCAAAGTTCAAAATTTACAAAGGCACACTTCTGCTTTTTCTTGAGGCAAAGTCGTAAATGAGCTCTTCATATGATAAAGCCTTTGCTAATTCAGAGTTGATGCTGACACTTACCAGACCACTGATGCGCTCTTGTGCCATAGATGAGCGCAAGTACGTTTTGATGAGCTTCATTTTAGAAAAACTTCGCACAGCAGAGGCAACAGTTACAGGGAGCGTCACTGCTATGCACAGAGCAATCCAGAGATTTGGTTACATGCACGAGCTTCATCTTGGGCTTTTGTTTTCTTTCGTTTCTCGGCGCCAGACTGTTGATGTCTCTTTCCAGGAGCAGGCATATTGTTCAATTATTATCATTTTTTGCCAGATAGGCAGCCGTAACAGAGGTGAGGGCGCGCGCGTCATCACGTGTGCTTAGCCTACTCTGTGTTCACCGTAAAATGCAATATATATACGTTTATATTTTTGTTTATTTGTATATGTATATTATTAATATTAATTTATTATTATAATATATAAAAACGATTTTTTGAGCAGCTGGGATGGTGCCCCCCTGGGAGTTGGTGCCCTACGCAGACTGCGTACTCTGCGTATAGGGAGTGGTGGTACTGTCGATGTACCAGGAAATCATGCATTGACAAAAGTTCCCCTTTGCTTGGAACAGAAAGTGTGATTAAATGTGTTATTTTTTTTAATGCGTTATGGAGTACATGCATCGAAGCTTCTCAGCTGTGCTTGTGCTAAGAAAAGGAAACATTTTAAAAATAATGTAACATGATTCTGCGTTAACCGCATATTTTTTCATACGTCTCAAACCAAGGGCATGCAAGGGTAAAATGAATCGCGAAGCACGTGTACATACTCAGTGCATCCCCTCTCGGGAATTGAACCTCAGATGTCGGTGCTTGAGGCTAAAGCCTAAACCATGGCTTGTCTATTTGAGAGTATGTACTGTAGATCGGGGTATATATATACATATATATATATACCCGCGTTTCGCAGCGGAGAAGTAGTGTGTTAAAGAAGTTATGAAAAATAATGTAACATGATTGTCAATATACAGTAATTGTTTTGTGAGTGTTGCTGTCATTAAGGATTTGAGTATCATTATTTCTTTCAATCAGGTTCGTATTTGTAGGATGTGTTGTGTTCAAGTTACATTCCGTGTTTGTCAATCGTTGTAAAGATAACAGGTTTCGTTCATCGATTCTTTTCTTACTGCATCAATGAACAGCTCGTTTTC
This sequence comes from Polypterus senegalus, assembly GCF_016835505.1. NCBI lineage: Eukaryota > Metazoa > Chordata > Cladistia > Polypteriformes > Polypteridae > Polypterus > Polypterus senegalus. The sequence continues at coordinate 159,622,879 of NC_053164.1, read as the reverse complement.
CTCTTTATGTGAGATTTGACACACTGCATGCACATGTTTTTTTTTTACACTGTCTTCCTTTAGCAGGACATTGACTTTTTCCACCGTGTGCTTTGTTTCCGCAGTAGCTGCACTTATGAATATGCTAGTATGTATCAGACGCTTTATATTTTTTTGCTGCTTTCTCAATTGTGTAATTCGGTTTTTGTTCAGCACTCTTTGGAACTGTTGCTTTTTGTCTGTGCACTGCGTCAGTTCACGTGAGCCGCTCGGTGTACATGCATCGAAGTTTCCCAGCTTTGCTGGTGCCATGTCGTGCAGTGTCCACGGCTGTATGTAATGTTAGCTAAGTCCCGGCACTTAAAATTTTCTCTCGCAGTTTCACTGAGTTTGTGCCAAACACCACCATGACCATGTCATCTTCCTCTGCATAAGCACAGTCCTTCACCCGTGAATATTTAGCGGCAGTGTTTCTATTGGATTGCCGCTGACGGGCGACCTTATATGGGCAGGCACTAAATTACGTGGGAGGCGTAACTCCCCCCACGCATCGAGCAGAAGTCTATTATAGTATATGGACGAAAAAATAGGTTCCAGTTATGACCATTACGCGTAGAATTTCGAAATGAAACCTGTCCAACTTTTATAAGTAAGCTGTAAGGAATGAGCCTGCCAAATTTCAGCCTTCCACCCACACGGGAAGTTGGAGAATTAGTGATGAGTCAGTGAGTGAGTGAGTGAGTGAGTGAGGGCTTTGCCTTTTATTAGTATAGATATATAGTGACAGATTGGGGGCACTGTCATCCCCTTGAACCCTCAGACCAGATGCCAGACACCAGATAAAAGCCCAATAATTAAATTTATTAGGACAATACAGTGCACAAAGCACCCTCCACTCCACAATACTCATAAATAATAACACATCAATAATCAATCCTCCTCTCCCAGACAACTTGTCACCCTGCCACCCGACTCAACTCGTCCGTCTGGGATGTCCCAGAGTCCTTTATACTCCATGACCTGGAAGTGCTTCTGAGCCCTCAGTCCATGTGATCATTCAGCACTTCCGGGTCAGGTAAAAACTCCTCTTCTTTAACTAGGGGATGCTGTAGGGAGGCCCAGAGACTTGTATTTTCCCTACAGCCCGGAAGTACATCCCAGTCACATGGACAGAGGAAATTACATACTTCTGGGCTGTAGGAAAAATACAAGTCTCTGGGCCTCCCTACAGCGTCCCCTGGTGGCTCTCACGTTATCCAGCAGGGCTGCACAGGAAAACTCCAATGTCCATGATGCCCTGCTGGAATTCGAGGCAACTCCATGCTGTAGGAAGGGCTCCATCTGGCGGCCTGGGGATATCGACCGGATTGAATGTTGAATGGCCGGCCATATATCACTATATATATATATATATATATATATATACACTCACCTAAAGGATTATTAGGAACACCATACTAATACGGTGTTTGACCCCCTTTCACCTTCAGAACTGCCTTAATTCTACGTGGCATTGATTCAACAAGGTGCTGAAAGCATTCTTTAGAAATTATAGCCCATATTGATAGGATAGCATCTTGCAGTTGATGGAGATTTGTGGGATGCACATCCAGGGCACGAAGCTCCCGTTCCACCACATCCCAAAGATGCTCTATTGGGTTGAGATCTGGTGACTGTGGGGGCCATTTTAGTATAGTGAACTCATTAGTGAACTCATTGTCATGTTCAAGAAACCAATTTGAAATGATTCGAGCTTTGTGACATGGTGCCTTATCCTGCTGGAAGTAGCCATCAGAGGATGGGTACATGGTGTTCATGAAGGGATGGACATGGTCAGAAACAATGCTCAGGTAGCCCGTGGCATTTAAACGATGCCCAATTGGCATTAAGGGGCCTAAAGTGTGCCAAGAAAACATTCCCCACACCATTACACCACCACCACCAGCCTGCACAGTGGTAACAAGGCATGATGGATCCATGTTCTCATTCTGTTTACGCCAAATTCTGACTCGACCATTTGAATGTCTCAACAGAAATCGAGACGCATCAGACCAGGCAACATTTTTCCAGTCTTCAACTGTCCAATTTTGGTGAGCTTGTGCAAATTGTAGCCTCTTTTTCCTATTTGTAGTGGAGATGAGTGGTACTCGGTGGGGTCTTCTGCTGTTGTAGCCCATCCGCCTCAAGGTTGTTGCGTGTTGTGGCTTCACAAATGCTTTGCTGCATACCTCGGTTGTAAAGAGTGGTTATTTCAGTCAAAGTTGCTCTTCTATCAGCTTGAATCAGTCGGCCCATTCTCCTCTGACCTCTAGCATCAACAAGACATTTTCGCCCACAGGACTGCCGCATACTGGATGTTTTTCCCTTTTCACACCATTCTTTGTAAACCCTAGAAATATTTGTGCGTGAAAATCCCAGTAACTGAGCAGATTCTGAAATACTCAGACCGGCCCGTCTGGCACCAATAACCATGCCACGCTCAAAACTGCTTAAATCACCTTTCTTTCCCATTCTGACATTCAGTTTGGAGATCAGGAGATTGTCTTGACCAGGACCACACCCCTAAATGCATTGAAGCAACTACCATGTGATTGGTTGATTAGATAATTGCATTAATGAGAAATTGAACAGCTGTTCCTAATAATCCTTTAGATGAGTGTATATTGTCACACAGGTGCGAATAGGAGGCAATCAAAAGGTCCAGAGGTGAGTAAATGGCTACAAGATGGGGGGTCATATGATGGTGCTAATGCCTCTCTTTCTGACCCTGCAAAACAAAGGAAGAAAAATAATCATTCCATACCCACAACTACCCATATTTCAATTGGTTCCCCATACACTTCAGATCCCAATATGATGACGTCACTTCCGGCTCCTGCAGATGACGTCACTTCCTGCTCCCGTCATTTCCTGTAGCCATCATATATAAACCGACTGAGACAAACCATGCTTGTCAAAGGTCTGATAAAAAGATTCTTTATCATCTTGACCGAAAAACATTATACAGGGCCATTTCCCAAACCTTTAAGACTGTCTTTGTGATTAATTTATGACTGTACATATAGTATACATACATATATATATATATATATATATATATATATATATATATATATATATATATATATATATATTGTGGTACCCGCCCGGCCGGATGCTAGGAGGACCGGAGGAGGGCTTGTGCCTCCTCCATACCTGAGGGGCATCCGCCCTGGTTATGTTGGGGCCTCGGGTAAAGGGCTTGGAAGCCCAGCCCTGTAGGGACCCATGGCCACCGCCAGGCGGCGCCCCAGTGCCTGAATATCCCGGGAGCCCAGCACTTACGCCACACCAGGAAGTGCTAGGGGGAAGACGACCGGGGACACCCGGATGGCTTCCGGGTGCACAGGGAAGCAGCTGGAGCCCATCCGGGTTCCTATTTAAGGGGCCGCCTCCCTCCAGTCATTGGCGAGAGTCGGGTGGAAGAGGACGGAGCTGACAGAGAGGACGGGAGGCGGCCAGGAAGGCACGAAGACTGTGAGGCCTGGACATTGGGGAAGCGGTGCAAGAGGCACTGGGGTTTGTGGTGCACGTGACTTTATTTGTAAATAGTGTAAATAAACAGTGTGTTGGGTGAAACAACGATGTCCCTCTGTGTGTGTCCGGGCCAGCTTCCACAATATATATAAATAATATAAATATATATATATATATATATATATATATATATATATATATATATATATATATATATATATATATACACAGTGGAACCTCGGTTCACGACCATAATTCGTTCCAAAATTCTGGTCGTAAATTGATTTGGTCATGAACCGAAGTAATTTCACCCATAGGATTGTATGTAAATACAATTAATCCGTTCCAGACAATACGAACTGTATGTAAATATATTTTTTTAAAAGATTTTTAAGCACAAATATAGTTAATTATACCATAGAATGCATAGCGTAATAGTAAACTAAATGTAAAAACATTGAATAATGCTGAGAAAACCTTGAACAACAGAGAAAACTAACACTGCAAGAGTTTGCGCTATAGCGCTACGAACCGCTAAAAATACTTTTTTTAATGAGTTTTAAGTACAGGGAAAAAAATGAACATTTGAAAAATCCATAATTTAATAAACCACCAAGAAAAGTATCATTGCAACAATGCACGCAATGAACTGATCGCTGTAAACAGAAGTGAAGTGGAGGTTAAACTCTAATAGAAAAAACTCTTCATTAAATACAACAAGGTTAAAACAATGCTCGGTTCTGTCTCTCTAAAAACAAGCCTGGTGCATTCTTTAACTGCCTTCTCGGCCTCTCGTGTGTGTGTCTCTCTCTCTCTCTCTCTCTCTCTCTTGCTCACTGCACAAGGAATACACAGGAAGAGACTGAACACATGTGGAAATCATCGGCACGCACAAACCGAAATGGAAACTGGTTTGTTCGTATACCGAGTCTGTGGTCGTGAACAGATGCAAAAGTTTGGCAAACTTTTTGGTAGTAAACTGATTTGTATGTGTTCCGAGATGTTCATGAACCAAGGTTCCACTGTATGTATATATACAGTATACAGCAGATTACATTTATCCACTTTACAGAAGGTGTCTAAGCTGTCATAGGCAACAAGGTGAAATCTACTGAGTGTTCACAAATTTACTAGTTTCTTGTGCATTAAAGTGCAAAAAGTAAAAATGCAAAAATTAAGTAAATTAACAATATTTAAAGTGTTGTAGAGCTCAGAAGCATTTAAATGTTGCTTGAAATAAACAAATCATATGATTTTAGAATTAAATGTTTTAATATGCTGCAGATTTATAAAAAGTAAGTGTACCTTCTTTAATCTCTGTTTTGAACTAGTCTAACTTCCGGGGACAAAAAAGCATTTTTTGTAGTTATTTATTCAACAAATATTAAGACATTTAGAAGCCGTGTGTGAAAAAGTTTAAATACATGCTTGAGATGTGAATGTTAGGGCACCAAGCTGGTGAACCCCTTTGAATTTAAAGCAAATCAAGAAGCACAAAAATAAGGGTGTCAAAAGTACTTTGCAACAGGTGTCTATTGCCTCTCTTTTATGACTAGCTAGGAGGTCTGTCTCTAGCGATTGCTATTGCTTAAACAACCTTCATCTGCCGGTTCTCTGGTATTTAAAGGTCCCTTCCTGGAAAGGTGGAACTTAGTGCCCCATCAAGGTGGGACTAAACAACATCTCCAAAGTGCCACTTGGAACGGCAAAGGAGAAAGGAGGGACTACTATCATTAGTAGCCCTCTTGCTGTGGGTTGTTAATACCAGTCTTACCTGAGCCCTTTAAGTGCTCCCTACAGGCCCATGCATGACTTTACATTGTGCCACTACTATTAATATTTTACAGTTCTGTGTTACATGGTGGACTGCCCATAGTGGGCTTGCAACATGACATAAGACAATTCAAATCAAAAAGTAGAATTTTCTACTGTATTTCTCTTTGTTGTTATTTTGATGCTTTGAAAGTCTAATTTGTCAATCTGTGGATGTATGACATATAAATGCAGATATACAGTATAGACTATGAAAAATGGAGCTCGCCTCTACTACATACAGAACATCCTTATAATCTAATGTCCATTGCAATATAGTCTTAATTGCTGAAGTTCACTGCTGCACTCTACTCTCATAAAAAATTGAAGCTGAAGATAAAAAGAAAACTAGAAATGTTCCAAAACTACAAAAAGAGTATATTGTTACTATGACATATATCAGATTTTTCAAAATGATGTAGACATCTTTTAAGGATCTGAAAGAATCTGTTGTTGTGGGGGTGACTTTACCGAGTAAATGGAAGTCAACAAGCTCATTAAAGAATAATTCATATAATTTTCACTTTTTAAAAATTAAAAAAAGGTTGAAAGTGAAACAGAGAAACATAAATATGAGGTTTTATTGTACTGTAGAACTCCAACTTCTATTACATTGGGTTTGAAATGCTGAGTTTATAATGGAAGTTGTCTTGTCACACATGTGCGGATGGGGGACAGTTTATAGGTGCAAATACTGATATTCGACAGCCAGACTGGGGATTGACACTCTCACTTAATCCACTCTCCACTTGTTCCTCTGCAGTTCACCCAAAGACCCGGCCTCTTGATTACATCACTAATAATCCACCCACTGTTGATGTCACTGCCAGCCAACACTGATGACACATTTCCCATACCCAGAATCCATCATACCACCACATCAATTCCTGTTCCAGCCATCCTGACTCCACCTCTTCCTTTTAGCCACAAACTTTCTTCCATAATCCCCGTTACTCTGTACTGTTGATCCCAAGTATTTAAACTCATCCACCTTCACCAGCTCTACTTGCTGAACACTCACCATTCCACTGACCTCATTTACACTCATGTGTCTTGTTCCTACTGACCTTTATTCATTTCTTTTCTAGAGCATATTTCCACCTCTCCAGGCTCTCCTCAACCTGCTCCCTACTCTTGCTACAGATCACATGGGGATTCTTGGGATTCAGAGGTGGCAATAAAAATTATCAGAAATTTTAAAATGAAAGACAATAGTAAATGTCTAATCGGGCTTTAATAAGCATGATCAGTCTGTGGTACAGATGATTTTTTTTTGCTTCATAGAAATACCTGAAAATCTCCTTTGAAACTAGAAGGAAAAGACTTTGGTATGCAATAGTCAAAGTGTTGCCAGTAAGCCCTCACTGTAAAAGGATGGATGCATAATCATGGGATTTTTTCATTCTCCCCTCAGATTACACTTTCATTGTCAGTAGGGGGTACACTCTCGTGTAGAACATATACTAAACTGAAATATTAAAACAGATGTGCGAATGGCTGACTTGCAGACAGTTAAAATAATTATATACTGTGAATGCAGTTATTCTTTATATGTAAGAAGAGCTGAATGTCTTCCAAAGGGGATTTCCATAATACTTTCATTCACTAAAATCTCTAGAAGGAAGAGTAACTGAAAGATGGACTTAGATAAACACATTGTTAACAAATCCTCAGAACAATACTGTTGGCTTAACTTAATCATGAAGAAAAAAATAAAACAAATCAAACATTGGGCATCACAAAGAAAATTTGATATACTGTAATGGCTTATTTCCCAGAGATCTATGTATTTTAACAGATAGTGACACAAATAAAAATAAAACAGCTAACTTGGCTATTTAAATGCTTTCAGTTAATTTCATTACAAAGGTATATTTGTAGTATTGGCCTGCAGGCAATCCTATAATTGCCTCTAATAAAATCCCTCTTTAGTAAAATGGCTCAGGAGCTTATGTTTTTAATAGCTTCAGATCTGATAATTGAGAGACTCAACTTGCTATGTGCAGTTACTTGCTCATATTTATATGCTCCATCTTGCCCAAAGCAACATAACAATTTGAGGAAACCCTTTGTCTCTGGGAAGACAGGCAGACACCATTTGTATAATAATGATAAAGCAGCATTCGCCACACATTAGCTCTTTTACTCCCTTAATATTTATATAGAAATGTAATTATTTTCTAGAGATATCACTGAACATGATTTTTCAGGCTGCACAAAATTTCATTGCTTCTACAAGACATATTTTTTTTATTTCACTATCGCTTTGTGATTTTTTTGCACTTTAATGAATATGTTTTAGAAATGCTTATTCACACTAGTAAAGAAGTATAATGCTGTTTGTTTAAACTGTCTTTATCACATGTGGTTACTGTTTACTGCATACATTTAGTTTACATTGTTCCTATTTTAGTTTATTAATACTATTTACATATTGCAAAGATTCTTCAGTTCATGCAGTGATACATCAGGCACATTTGTGTAAGCTGGTAGTTGTTGATGGGGCTGCTCAGTGGAAAACATTTTGTAAAATTCCACTAGGTTTGCAGGTTTTCCTCAATGTGTTGAGTTTATGAAATCCTGTATTTCAAAAAGCCCCAGAGGTTAGCAAGCACTTCTGTACCAAGAGTGTTGAGCAGTATTATTTGTATTTTTTCAAAAAAAAATCTTCTTTACAGTTTGAGGAATAGTTAAATAGAAAAGTTAAATATATAGAGTATAGAAAAATCATGGCTTTTTTGAACAACAATTAGTTTCTATTGTTCTAGCAAGTACCTTTATTTGTAAGTTTTTAGACTTTTTTTTGCTTGGCAATGCTGTTGCTAACATTCTATAATACAGTACAGTTTAATGTTGCAGCATCAGGCCCTCTGCAGGAACTGTATAGTGTGCCATTAGTTAGCCATGTGTGCATGTCAAAATGCAGCCATAAGTGTGTTTTCTATAAACCAATTGTCACACTGCGCTTAGGAGTCAATCAACAGGCCCAGAGGTGAGTGAATGGTTACAAGATGGGGGTTATATGATGGTGCTAATGCCTCTCTTTCTAACTCTGTAGAACTAAAGAAGATAAATAATTATTACATACCTGCAACAATCAACAGTTCAGAAAATGGTTCATCATCCACTTCCGCATCCATAAAATCACTTCTGGCTCTGGAGGATGACGCAACTTTCTGGCCCTGCCATTATGACGTCACTTCTGGATCCTGATGATGATGTCACTTCCAGTCTTTCCCATGATGACATCACTTCCTGTTACAACCATTTCCTGTAGCCATTTTGTTCTTGTATGAAAGCCGACAGAACCACCAGCTATTTGTTGAATGTCTGATAAAATTTGATTATCATCTTGACCAAACAGTGCTCAGCATTATACGGGGCCAATCCCCAAACGTTTATAATTGTTTTGTGACTTATTATTATCACACAATATAGTTCATGTGAATGAAACCAGTATTATACTCATGCAAATCAATTACAGTGCATCCAGAAAGTATTCACAGCGCATCACTTTTTCCACATTTTTTTATGTTACAACCTTATTCCAAAATGGATTAAATTCATTTTTTTTCCTCAGAATTCTACACACAACACCCCATAATGACTACTTGAAAAAAGTTTACTTGAAAGTTTTGCAAGTTTATTAAAAATAAAAAAATTGAGAAAGCACATGTACATAAGTATTAACAGCCTTTGTCATGAAGCTCAAAATTGAGCTCAGGTGCATCCTGTTTCCCCTGATCATCCTTGAGATGTTTCTGCAGCTTAATTGGAGTCCACCTGTGGTAAATACAGTTGATTGGACATGATTTGGAAAGGCACACACCTGTCTATATAAGGTCCCACAGTTCACAGTTCATGTCAGAGCACAAACCAAGCATGAAGTCAAAGGAATTGTCAGTAGACCTCAGAGACAGGATTGTCTCGAGGCACAAATCTGGGGAAGGTTACAGAAAAAATTCTGCTGCTTTGAGAGTCCCAATGAGCACAGTGGCCTCCATCATCTGTAAGTGGAAGAAGTTCGAAACCACCAGGACTCTTCCTAGAGCTGGCCGGCCATCTAAACTGAGCGATCGGGGGAGAAGCGCCTTAGTCAGGGAGTTGACCAAGAACCCGATGGTCACTCTGACAGAGCTCCAGAGGTCCTCTGTGGAGAGAGGAGAACCTTCCAGAAGGACAACCATCTCAGCAGCAATCTACCAATCAGGCCTGTATGGTAGAGTGGCCAGACGGAAGCCACTCCTTAGTAAAAGGCACGTGGCAGCCCACGTGGAGTTTGCCAAAAGGCACCTGAAGGACTCTCAGACCATGAGAAACAAAATTCTCTGGTCTGATGAGACAAAGATTGAACTCTTTGGTCTGAATGCCAGGCGTCACTTTTGGAGGAAACCAGGCACCGCTCATCACCAGGCCAATACCATCCCTACAGTGAAGCATGGTGGTGGCAGCATCATGCTGTGGGATGTTTTCAGCGGCAGGAACTGGAAAACTAGTCAGGATAAAGGGAAAGATGACTGCAGCAATGTACAGAGACATCCTGGACCTCAGACTGGAGTGACGGTTCATCTTTCAGCAGGACAACGACCCTAAGCACACAGCCAAGATATCAAAGGAGTGGCTTCAGGACAACTCTTTGAATGTCCTTGAGTGGCCCAGCCAGAGCCCAGACTTGAATCCGATTGAACATCTCTGGAGAGATCTTAAAATGGCTGTGCACCGATGCTTCCCATCCAACCTGAAGGAGCCTGAGAGGTGCTGCAAAGAGGAATGGGCGAAACTGGCCAAGTATAGGTTTGCCAAGCTTGTGGCATCAGATTCAAAAAGACTTGAGGCTGTAGTTGCTGCCAAAAGTGCATCGACAAAGTATTGAGCAAAGGCTGTGGATACTTATGTACATATGATTTCTCATTTTTTTTATTTTTAATAAATTTGCAAAAACCTCAAGTAAACTTTTTTCACATTGTCATTATGGGGTGTTGTGTGTAGAATTCTGAGGAAAAAAATTAATTTAATCCATTTTGGAATAAGGCTGTAACATAACAAAATATATAAAAAGTGATGCGCTGTGAATACTTTCCAGATGCACTGTAAGTATCCACATAAATCAATAGTGTTCACAAGTAAGCCAATAGATTACACAAAAAAATATATGACTTATGGCCTGTTTGGCCCCTCGTATTTAGCAAATGAAAAATACAAGCTATAGCTCTAAAAAGATGTACACTCAGGATAAGTAAAACTTATGTAGGAAAACATTTGATGTGAGTAATATAGGTAAATCTGGACTAGCAAATCAAACAAAAAGTAAAAAATAACATAAAAAATAAGAAGTCTGCAGATGAAACAATTAAGAATCGGCCCCATTTCTCTACCCATCTGCATTCACTGGAGGTTAGCATGATCACCTCACACAGTGAGACTACATGTAAAGGACTCTATTAACAATTACATATTTTCTGCTGAGGCTTGTGGGCTCTGAACGTTATTGATTCACATTATGCATACAAGTCATGCACCAACTTTGGGTGACTATTAATATTCTGTGACAAAAAAATTGCAGCTACATTTTCTGGTGGTGAAAGAACATGTGCACATTTCAACACTTTTGTAAAAGTTCCCTATTTTAAAATTGCTGCTTGTTTGAGAACAGTTGCAACAAACATGGTATGGTCTGTATCTTGGCCACCAACTGCAAGTACATAGAATTGGGTATGGAGTGCTGGAAATAACTATTTCTGAGGCACCAATGTAATTTTCAGATGCTTGGGAACAATAGGAAGACTTTTTTTTTAAACTGCATTTCAGTCTTTTATCAATTATGATGGCAAGGTGTCTGGGTGATTATCTGGCACTTAGATAGATAGATAGATAGATAGATAGATAGATAGATAGATAGATAGATAGATAGATAGATAGATAGATTCACATAATCCAGCAGCAGTATACTGATACAAAGACACAATATTAAATTAAATAGTAATAAAAATGAAAAAAATAAAAATAAAATTAATGTTAGCATTTACTCCCCCGGGTGGAATTGAAGAGTCGCATAGTGTGGGGGAGGAACGATCTCCTCAGTCTGTCAGTGGAGCAGGACAGTGACAAAAGTCTGTCACTGAAGCTACTCCTCTGTCTGGAGATGACACTGTTAAGTGAATGCAGTTGATTCTTCATGATTGACAGGAGTTTTCTTAATGCCCATCGCTCTGCCACAGATGTTAAACTGTCCAACTTTAATCCTAAAATAGAGCCTGTCTTCTTAACAAGTTTGTCCAGGTGTGAAGCATCTTTCATCTTTATGCTGCCACCCCAGCACACCACCGCGTAGAAGAGGGCCCTCGCCACAACCGTCTGGTAGAACATCTGCAGCATCTTACTGCAGATGTTGAAGGATGCCAACCTTCTCAGAAAGTATAGTCTGCTCTGACCTTTCTTACATAGAGCATCAGTATTGGCAGTCCAGTCCAATTTGTCATCCAGCTGCACTCCCAGATATTTAAAGGTCTGCACCCTCTGCACACAGTCACCTCTGATGATCACAGGGTCCATGAGGGGCCTAGGCCTCCTAAAATCCACCACCAGCTCCTTGGTCTTGCTGGTGTTAAGGTGTAAGTGGTTTGAGTCGCACCATTTAACAAAGTCTTTGATTAACTTTCTGTACTCCTCCTCCAGCCCACACCTGATGCAGCCCACAATAGCAGTGTCATTAGCGAACTTTTGCACGTGGCAGGACTCCGAGTCATATTGGAAGTCTAATGTATATAGATTGAACAGGACCGAGAAAGTACAGTCCCCTGCGGCGCCCCTGTATTGCTGAACACAATGTCAGACCTGCAGTTCCCAAGACGCACATATTGAGGTCTGTCTGTAAGATAGTCCATAATCCATGCCACCAGGTGTGAGTCTACTACTCCCATCTCAGTCAGCTTTCTCTAAGGAGCAGAGGTTGAATGGTGTTGAAGGCGCTGGAGAAGTCCAAAAGCATAATTCTTACAGCACCACTGCCTCTGTCCAGGTGGGAGAGGGATCGGTGTAGCAAATAGATGATGGCATCCTCTGCTCCCATCTTCTCCTGGTATGCAAACTGCAGAGGGTCGAGGGCGTGGTGGACCTGTAGCCTCAGGTGGTGAAGCAGCAGCCGCTCCATGGTCTTCATCAGATGTGACGTCAGAGCAACAGGCCGGAAGTCATTCAGCTCACTAGGATGTGATACCTTTGGGACAGGGGTGATACAAGATGTTTTCCAAAGCCTTGGGACTCTCCCCTATTCCAGGCTCAGGTTGAAGATGCGCTGTAGAGGACTCCCCAGTTCCAATGCACATGCCTTCAGCAGTCGTGGCGATACATCATCTGGACCTGCTGCTTTGCTGGCACGAAGTCTTTTCAGCTCTCTGCTCACATGGGCTGCTGTAATTGTGGGTGGGGATGTCTCACCTATGCTGGTATCAGCAGTAGGATTGTTGGAGGATGCAGTACTCCGAGGTGAGAGTGGGTTACTGTGATCAAACCTATTAAAGAAGTTGTTCATTTGGTTTGCTCTCTCCACGTCTGTCTCGATGGCGGCACCCCACTTCGAGCTGCAGCCAGTGATAATCTTCATCCCATCCCACACTTCCTTCATGCTGTTGTTCTGCAACTTCTGCTCCAGCTTTCTCCTGTACTGCTCTTTCGCCGCCCTGAGCTGGACTCGGGGTTCCTTCTGCATGCACTTGAGCTCATGCTGATCACCACCTTTAAAAGCCCTTTTCTTCTGGTTCAAAAGGCCCTTGATGTCACTTGTAACCCATGGCTTGTTGTTAGCATAGCAGCATACTGTTCTTACTGGAACTACAATGTCCATACAGAAGTTGATGTAATCAGTTGTGCATTCAACAGCCTCTTCAATGTTCTCACTATGTGACCCAAGCAATATATCCCAGTCTGTAGTTCCATGCAGTCTCTCAGAGCCTGCTCTGCCTCAGGGGACCACTTCCTGAATGAGCGTGTAGTTGTAGGTAGCGCCCTCACTCTTGGTTTGTATAGAGGCTGAAGCAGAACCAGGTTATGATCTGCTTTCCCAAGCACAGGCAGCGGGTGGCGCTGTATGCGTCTTTAACGTTTGCATACAGTAGGTCGATAGTCCTGTTTCCCTGAGTGTTACAATCCACATACTGGGAGAAGGCAGGTAATGTTTTGTCCAGTGTTACATGTTAAAGTTTCCAGCGATTAGCACAAGTTCCTCAGGGTGCTGCGTTTGTAACTTAGCAACTGCGGAATGGATGTAAACAATATTAACAATCACGTGTCCAAACTCTCTGGGCAAGTAATAGGGGCGCAGACTTACAGCCAACAGTTCGATGTCCCTGCAGCAAGTGGAGATTTTAACGTTTACATGTCCTGAGTTGCACCACTTTGTATTGACATAGAGAGCAAGTCCTCCTCCTTTCTTCTTTCCGCAGGTACTTGCGTCTCTGTCCGCTCTAACTGTGCTAAACCCGGGTAGCTCCACGTTAGTATCTGGGATGGTAGGCGTTAGCCACGTTTCACTAAAACACAGCAAGCTGCATTCTCTGTAGGTTCTGACATTTTTCACCAGCACAGCCAGTTCGTCGATCTTATTTGGTAGTGAGTTTACATTTCCCAGGATCACAGACGGCACCGACGGTTTATAACGTCATTTTCTCTCGTTGTCTCGATTTAATCTTATCTTTTATCTTTGCGCCGCTCGCTGCCCGATATCGTCTTCTTACCTCGTCAGGTAAATAAGGAACCACACCGGCATAAGCATTTCTTCTCAGTGCTTTAAGCTGACTACTTGAATAGGCGATTCTCGGAGTGTAAAAATCCATGTCAAGTAGTAAAATAGTAAAAAAGTGTCCAGGGAGCAATTCCACATAAAAGAAAGTTTTACTTTACTTTTCACTTTAGCAGATGACTGGGTTCTAGGTGGCATGGATGCATTTGGCAATAAGAAAGACCTATTACAATACATATTTAAGAGTTCCCTAGTGCTTTTATGACCTCAGAAATAGGGTCTGGAAACATTTCCAGGAAGGGACTTGGAAGGACCTCCTCACTACTAACCAGATAAAGAGATAGACAAAAGGTCTCCAGATGGGAGGAAAGGGGGCCAGAGTAGGAAGAAAGGTAGAAGGAGTGATTGTGGATACATACATTTAGATGGGAAATTTGGTCAGTCACCCTACCAGGGAATCACCAGTTTTTCATTCAGGTCTATATGGCTTTTCTCTTAGTTTTACCCTTTTACTCCAAGACCTTCCTGCATCCTTACATGTTTTTGTAAGTAGTCTCTTATTTTTATAGGTAGATGACCTCCAGGTCATATTTTTGGGGTTGCTTTAGGATTCATTATATATTTATTTATTTTATACATTCCAGTGTATAATTTATTATGGTACACTGAATTTATCTTAATCCATTATCACAGATTTATAACCAGTAAAGTCAATTAATGTGGAAACATGCATGAAATTCCAATTCTTATTTCTAAGTGTACCAGGTTGAGTTTGTTACTCTTTAACATTATTTTGACATCACAGAACAGGTAATATAAGGAATATATAAGCATTTCACCAGAAACAATCATGTACACAAGCATAAAAAGTTAGATCACTTTAAATAATGGATTACCAAGAGATATATATCAAAAGCATTGCCATAAACAAGCCAAATACTTACATAAAAAATTATGCATTTACTTGCTTGGAATGAACAGTCCAAAAATTTAAAAGGAAAATATATATATAAATTTCAAAACATAATACTAGCAATTGCAGATAATCAAGGTCAATGTTGAAAGTGATTTTTAAAAAAAAAATACAATCGAAGTGCCTCAGAGTGAGCACTCTGATAAACATATGTTAAATTATCTACAAGAAATTATTATTTGGAGCAGCTAAATGTTGGTTTAACTATATAAATGTTCAAGCAGCATCTGTATAATATGAATGACACTCACAATCTATGCACCGGTCATCCACAACATTAAAACCACCTGTCTAAAATTTTGTAGGTTCCCTTCATGCTTCCTAAACAACTCTGGCCCAGCAAGGCATGCAATACACAAGACCTCTGAAAGTGTCCTGGGGTAACTGGCACCAAAAAGTTAGCAGCAGATCATTTAAGTCCTGTAAGGTGAGAGGTGGGGCCTTCATGGATTTGACTTGTTTTTCCTGCACATCCCACTGATGATCTGGGAAATTTGGAGGCCAAGTCAACACCTTAAACTATTTGTCATGTTCATCAAACCTTTCCTGAACCATTTTGGGAGTGTAGCAGGTCGCAATGTTGTGTTGAAAGAGGGCACTGACATCAGGAAATGTCATTGTCCTGAAACAGTGCACACAGTCTGCAACAATCTTTAGGCAGGTGGTAAATGTCAAAGTAACATCCACATGAAGGCCAGGATCAAAAGTTTCCCAGCAGAACATTGCCCAGAGCATCACACACTCTCTGTCAACTTGCCATCTTTCTATAGTTCATCCTGCTGCCATCTGTTCCCCAAGAAAATGACACACATGTAAGCCTTAACTTTTGGTAGATACTAACCACTGCATACCGTGAACAACACATAAAACCTGTTTTTTTGGAAATGCTCTGACTCATCTATCCATCCATCCATTATCTAACCCACTACATCCTAACTACAGGATCACGGGGATCTGAGTCTTCAAAATCTGTCCCTTTTCAAAATCACTCAGATCCTTACACTTGCCCGTTTTTCCTTCTTCCAACATATCATCTTCATCAACTGACTATAAACTTGCTGTCTAATATATCCCACCCCTTGATAGGTGTCACTGCCAGTGGTTTTAATGTTGTGGCTGTCTGGTGTATGTCACACCAGCTTTATACATAAGCTTTCATATCACATTAAAATATGAAAAGTTTGACAAATGTGAAAGGGTGCTCCCTGGAAAGGAGATGCCATTACGGCAGATACCACCAACATTGATCAGGCATAGACTGTGTTTTTAAGAAACATCCACAGCAGAAAAAGCACCACAAGGATAATAACATAATAGCTCTGCATACCAGTGTGGTAGGAATAGGATTGTTCTTATATGTGTAATTAAACTAAGGACATTAAAGTAAGAGAGAGGGGGAAGCTTTAACAGTTCTCAGAATGCTAAACAGCAAGGAGACAAGCTAGCAAAAAGGGTGGCAAAAAACAAAATCTTACGAGATGATATGGGGCTAGTACAATTTCTTCATGGCAGAAGATGACGTGTTGGCAACTACAGTAGTTTAGAGTATGATCTGGGAAAACATGCAGTTAAAGAGCGTCCTTGGTGACAACATTCTTACAGACTTCTTAGACTTCATGCTTGTAGAAATGCTGGGGATAGATAGAGAATCATTAATGTTGACACAGACTGTCATTCTGATCTCAGGAAATTATATCAGAGCTAAAAGTGACAATAGGTAGGATTTAAAGTTTCCAAGTATGAAACTCTTGAGGCAAAAGAAGAGTGGGAGCAGATGTTCACTGCTGGAAGAAAGCCAGGCCAGGGTCATGGATAAGAGTACGGTAATGCTGTGTGAAGTGAGATCATGCTGATTGACATAAAATACTCCAAAACCAAAGGGAATGAGCAGAAAGAAAAGTACAGTATTTTTACAGGTAAAAGCAAACATTTAAAAAAAACACACATCAAAATTATTAAATAGGACTAAAGAGGACTTCTTGAGGCAGTAATGACTATTTCGAAATTCGAAAGTGCAGACACAAGGTTTTTTATAGACTGATACCTTGGTCAATCCATACACCTGCTTATTCAGTAATTCTGTATCAACACAAGGTGTGATGAGAAACAGATTTAGAAGAAGATAAAACAGACCTTAAAATGACAGAAATTAAACTGGAGCATCTTTACTTAACTCTTGACAAATGTTTTGTGAGAAGATTGTTTGTTTTGGTTAAATATGGGCAAATGGACAAGTCACACAAACATAATTGATATGAAGCTAATCTGTGCAGGAATGCCAAGATGGGGTTTATGTTTTTGTATTTTTTTTTTTACTCTGAGCTGTTCCTTGACATTGTCACACACGTGTGCATGGGAAGCAGCTGAAGGGCTTAGACAATACTGTTTATACATCTGCCCAGGGGGGGGCGGGGTACGCTGACGCTCTTTCTGAGTTCTCTGCAGGTCTTACCCGGAAATCCCACCAGGAGCCGCCATTTCCAGGAAGGACACACCACCTCCGGTTCCGGCCCCAAGAATGAGGTCACTTCCGGTTCCGGCCCCAAGGGTGATGTCACTTCCAGTTCCGGCCCAGAGGACGACATCATTTCCGCCCTCTGAGCTATAAAGCTCACTGCCTTTGCTTAGGCAGGCAGTTCTGTTTTGGACTCTGTTGTGTGAACAACTGTTTGAAAATGCCTCAAATACTTTTGCAGCCGGGAAACCGCATTAAACGGGTGGCTGCCCCAAACCTTTCCACGCCTCTGGTCTCCAGTTCTTACAGTGGCGTAGTCGGCAGGATGGTGTCCCGAAGAACCGGGACACGGACTTCAAGGAACCAGGTGGGTGAGTACGGGGCCGAGTTTCGGGGCAGGGAGTGCGCCGGAGGGTCAGGAAGGACGCGGTGCAGGCTCTGCTCCACGAGCATAACCCGGGGCTACCAACCCATCTCGTGGAGAAGGTAGAGGGGACCCACAGGCGTGGGCTGGCTTCTGGGGAAAACACACGAGTGGCTCAGTATGCTCTTCTGGGTAGGAAAGCCGAGCCGCCCATCGGGACCAAGGTCCCTGTTAACGATGGGCTGTTCCCAGGCCGGCAGGTGAAGAATATAATAGACTGGGAGTTTAACCCAACAAAGGGCTGTCAGAGCAGGCTATGGCTCTCTGGCAACAGGTGGGTGAGTGGCTACGCCATTTGATTGACCCCTTGCAAATAGTGCAGCAAGTGGCCTGTTTTTGCTGCTACAGCGATACCCCAGGAATTTGCCCAGCCGCCTGGGGCGAATTCCATTCTATGGACGAGCTGCTACAGCTCTTGCAACCCAGAGGCCGGCTGTGAAACCTGGGAGGCAGAACAGCCGCTCTGTGGACTACCCGGAGTTATGTCCTACAAAGCAGTCCCTTCCACGCAATCCAGAGCCTGTTCCGAAGTCGCCGGGCCGTCTGGCTTGCGACCTGTCGGGGAACAAGGCGGACCGTAGGGGACAATGGCGGGGTTGTTTGTGTGCCCTTAGCAATCCCTGGCGGATAAACATACGGGAGAGCTTCTTATTAATGGACATATGATAACAGCGCTGTTTGATTCCGGCAGTAACGTGTCTGTCGTTGCTCGCCGTTTTGTTCTACCGCAACAATGGATTAAGAAAAAGACCAGTCTAAAATGTATACACGGAGATATCCGCCGTACAATACCGCCCGGTGTTACGTATGTCTCGGAGGAACCCTTCGCGACTTACCGTGCGGTACACCGGATCCTCCGCTTCCGTAATCCTCGGGCGGACTGGTCTGACAGTAACGCGTAGTTTAGAAAGCATTCCCCGAAAAGCTTTTGGCCTCGTTATAGATGATAAAGACTCATCTCAAGCTGCTTCCACACCGTGTAATCAGCCGACAGGGAGTGGGTCGGTAGGCCAAGAGAGTGACGAAGATACTCCCGGACCGTCGCGGGCTACTACGCCATCCACTAGCGCCCGCAGCGAGGAGGATTCTCCGCCCTTGAGGTCAGACCGACCCGCTCTCTGAGTTGCACTTTCAGTTTAGAGCGACTCCGGCTTCTTTCAAGAGAGAACAGTGGAATGACGACTCTCTGAAGCACATAAAGAATGCAGTGGTTCTCGTTAACGCCAACGACGCATTTGCCCATGCCACAGGGACCTCACTTTGTCATGGATAATGAATTATTGTATCGGGTTGCTGAACATGAGGGGAAGGTCCGAAGTTGTTGCTAGTCCCGCGGACCTACCGGCGGCAGGTTTGCGAAGTTAGCCCACTCTCACCTTCTTGGAGGCCATCTCGGCCCGATAAAACATTAGAGCGCATTAAGCTCCGCTTTTTGGCCGGGATTAATGAGGAGGTTCGCGCTTTTGCATTTCCTGCCGGAGTGTCAACTGCGGCAAATTCCTAGGAAGGACCGTGCTCCTCTGATTCCCCTTCCCCTTATTGACGTTCCTTTGACAGGATTGGGGTGGATATAGTAGGACCCTGGAGCCCTCAGCCCGAGGATATAAATATATACTCGTCCTCGTGGATTATGCAACCCGATTCCCTGAAGCCGTTCCATTGCGCCGCTACCACTAAAAATATTGCACGGAACTAGTAGGAGTCTTTTCACGCGTGGGCATTCCTAGAGAAGTCCTGACGGACCAAGGAACGCCTTTCACCTCGGAAACGTTCAAGGAGACTGCCAAGTTACTGAAAATAAAGCATTTAAAACCTCGTGTATCATCCTCAAACCGATGGGCTAGTGGAGAGATTCAATCAAACTCTCAAGCAAATGCTACGTAAGGTAGTCAGCAAGGATGGGAGGAATTGGGACCAACTCCTCCCCCTTGTCCTCTTTGCCTACGGAAGTCCTCAAGCCTCTACGGGTTCTCTCCCTTTGAATTACTATACGGAAGACAGCCCGGGGCTTATTAGATATTTTAAAAGAGGGCTGGGAAGGGGAGGCACAGCCCTCCACTAACATTTTGGAGTATATCGCCCAGTTGCGATAGATTTGATGTAATAAGACCTATACTAAAAGTCATATCGAGGAGGCACAATCAGCACAGGCCCGCCTGTATGACCGTGGCACGACTCTCCGGGAGTTCCAACCGGGGATCGCGCATGGTATTGGTTCCTACTTCACACTCTAAACTGCTCGCACATTGGCTAGGCCCCTACGAAATTAAGGAGAGGAAGGGATTGGTCGACTATTTGGTGAAACAGCCCAATCGCCGACCAGCTGAGCGAATATATCATGTAAACCTGCTGAAACCGTGGAAGGAGAGGGATCCCGATCCCTCCTCCGGACAGCCCTCTCTCTCTTGCGGAAGTAAGTGCCCTTAATTTCGCGAACAGCTATCTCCCAGACAGAGACAGGAGCTCAAGCAGCTATCCGCCGGTCCCAGAGGTGGTAAGTGAACAACCAGGTCGGACCTCTCTGATTGCGCACGACATAGTGACTGACCCGGGGGTGATCGTCCGTGAGCGACCCTACAGACTCCCGGAGGCAAAGAAAGTAGAAGTGGAACTGGAAATCAAGCGAATGCTGGCACTAGGAGTGATCGAGGAAAGTAGTAGTCCCTGGTCCAGCCCCATCGCCTTGATTGCTAAGCCTGACGGCAGTTGGAGGTTTTGCAATGACTTCCGTCGGCTCAACCAAGTTTCCGATTTGATGCTTATCCCATGCCTCGCGTGGACGACCTCCTCGAGACTGGGACCAGCCAAATTCTTGACTACACTTGACATGACAAAGGGGTACTGGCAGGTTCCTTTAACGGAGTCCGCAAGGAAAAACCGCGTTTAGCACTCCTAGCGGACACTGGCAGTATCGTGTCCTTCCATTCGGGTTACACGGGCCTGCGACTTTTCAGCGTCTGGTGGACAAAGTGCTCCGCCCCATAACTCGTTCTGTGCTGCCTATCTGGATGACGTTGTCATCTATTCCAGCACCTGGAAGGAGCACATACAGCAGGTCACAGCAGTATTACGGACATTGGGAGAGGCGGGCTCGCATCAACCCCAAGAAATGTTACTTGGTTGAGAGAAGCCAAATATTTGGGCTACCTAGTGGGCGGGGTACTGTGAGGCCACAGTGTTCCAAGTTGCAAGCCATAATGGCCTGGCCCGTCCAAAACCAAGCGGCAAGTCCAATCCTTTCTCGGTTTGGCGGGTACTACCGCCGGTTTGTGCCTCGCTTCTCCGAGAGAGCGCGCCTTGACCGACTTGACAAAGAAAAGAGCTCCTAATACGGTGGTATGGTCTGATAAAGCGGGGCTGCATTCAGTGACTTAAAAGGGCTCTGACTTCAGCACCTATCTTAATCTCCCCTAACTTCTCTCCCTTTTGTCCTCCAGACGGACGCCGGACACAGGCTTGGGAGCCGTGTTGAGCCAAAGCGCCGACGGTGTTGAACACCCGTTATGTACCTGAGCCGAAACTGTTGGACGGAGACCAGGTACGCGGCGGTGGAGAAGGAGGCTTGGCGATCAAATGGGCGGCGCGAGCTGCGGTACTACCTCTTGGGTCGCGTGTTCACTCTGGTGACGGATCATGCGCCTTTAAAGTGGATGGCCCTTCACAGGGAGTCGAATCCGCGGGTCACGAGGTGGTTTCTTGACCTGCAGCAGTACAAATATACGCTCGTTCATCGACAGGGGTCCCTTCATGCCAACGCCGATGCCCTCTCCCGGGCCCACGACCTCTCGGTGCAGGTCGCCCGACCCGACGGGTCTGGGCTGAGGGGGGAGTCTTGTCACACACGTGTGCATGGGAAGCAGCTGAAGGGCTTAGACAATACTGTTTATACATCTGCCCAGGGGGGGGCGGGGTACGCTGACGCTCTTTCTGAGTTCTCTGCAGGTCTTACCCGGGAAATCCCACCAGGAGCCGCCATTTCCAGGAAGGACACACCACCTCGGTTCCGCCCCAAGAATGAGGTCACTTCGGTTCCGCCCCAAGGGTGATGTCACTTCCAGTTCCGGCCCAGAGGACGACATCATTTCCGCCCTCTGAGCTATAAAGCTCACTGCCTTTGCTTAGGCAGGCAGTTCTGTTTTGGACTCTGTTGTGTGAACAACTGTTTGAAAATGCCTCAAATACTTTTGCAGCCGGGAAACCGCATTAAACGGGTGGCTGCCCCAAACCTTTCCACGCCTCTGGTCTCCAGTTCTTACAACATGATCAACCTTTCTGTGTTGAAAGTAGAAATGCTCACATTTTTACATGCCTTAAATCCTAATCATGGAGCCATAATAAATTCACTCTCCTTGTTATCGCAGCATAGCTAAATAAAACTGTCCATTTCCTGAAGTTGTTTAATCCAAAATCTGTCTGTGATAAAGCCAAAATAAACTATTATTTTTCAGTTAGAATATTTTTTGGGTGAAAGAATCCAAAATTCCCTGATTAGTTTTATTTTAAAAGGACCACCTTTTATAACGTGAAGACAGGAAATGCTATATATTGTGAAACATAATTTTACAGGAAGGATACCATCTAGTGGTGGCTTAAAGGACAAACGTAGAGAAAAAAAAGCCACTGGGGAGAAGAGTGTAGATCTTCTATCTTTATTAACAGGCCTATAATATATTACATTCAAAAATACCTAGGAATGTAAACCTTTTGTATTTGGGATTTTAACATGATTGTGTGTTTTAATTGGAACGAAGAAACCAGGATAATTCACCTAATGGATTATGTTCAGTGGATGTTCTCAGACTCTATAACATGTACCAGCATGGTTATGAAGAAAAAAGTTTCATTGGATGGTTGGGTGAGATCAGTCTTACTTCGTATAGAATAAATGAACTGTTTCTTTGCTTTGTGTAAGTGTTAAAAATAATGGACTTGTTTTGCATTAGTTTATTCTAATATATACTTTTGTTTAGACATTCCTGCATATATATGTTTGTGATTTGTCTATACAGTAAATTCCCAATACATTTGACTTTATTACATGTTTTTTTAAGATGTGTATAGCTATTTCTTTTCCTTTTAGCATACCAGAATTCAACCTTGGTTGCTTTTAGCTCAACTTGTAAGTGGTGATAGTTGTTTGTTACATGTTTTGTAGGGTGCTTGAGGCAACCCTGGCACCATTGAGCACAAGGTAGTCACAAACTGGATGGGACACCAACATACTGCAGAACATGCCTTCCTTGTTCCATCTCCTGGTGACTTCCACTTTAACTCTATTTTTCTAAATACAGTGGAACCTTGGTTCACGACCATAATTCGTTCCAGAACTTTGGTCATAAACCGAATTGGTCGTGAACCAAAGCAGTTTCCCCCATAGGATTGTATGTAAATACAATTAATCCGTTCCAGACCGTCATTTAACTGTATGTAAATATGTAAATATATGCAAAGATTAAGCACAAATATAGTTAATTACACCATAGAATGCACAGTGTAATAGTAAACTAATGTAAAAACATTGAATAACACTGACACAAAACACCCAGGCTCCCTGCTCAGCTACATGAGCAGGCTCGCTCGCGCTCTCTAATCTCTCTGTAGCACACGCTCGCTCTCTCTCAGCGCTTGCTCGCTCGCGCTCTCTAATCTCTCTTTAGCACACCCACCCACACACACACCCCCTCTCAGCAGCATGTGCAGCACTTTTTTTAAAATGAGTTTTGAGCACAGTGGAAAAAAGGAACATTAGAACAAATCCGAAATTTATTTAAAAACCATCCACAAGCAACCAAAAAAGTAACATTGCAGGTGATCACGCTATTAACCTTAAAGCCCGATCGCTGTAAACACTTTTTTTAAAATGAGTTTTAAGAACAGCGGAAAAAAAGAAACATTAGAAAAAAGAGAAAAGTAACATTGCAACTAATCACGCTATGAACAACTCCATCTGTAAACACTTTAATGAGTTTTAAGCACAGGGAAAAAAGCGAACATTTGAAAAAAGAGAAAAGTAACATTGCAACAATTCACGCTACGAACTGAAAAATTAACTTTTGAAAAATCCGTAATACAAAAACCACCAAGAAAACTAACCTTGCATGAGTCAAGTTCTGGCATGAAGAGGAGGAAGAGTCTGGCTCCACAATGGAGGGATGTTTTCCTTCAGGTGTTTTCTCTCTTGTGATTTCTTGGGTTTCCGGTGTTTTTAGCTATTTAGCTGGTGGGAGCGAAAGCCTCATGAAGCCATTCCAAAAAGTCCTTGTGACCCAGCCATGTTTGCCCTCCACATTGCTGGCAGTCTGGCTTTGTTTACATTGTGCTGCTTGAAAGCACGAGGGTTCTCAAATTGGTAAATGAGTAAACTGGTAAACAGTTTTTCCACCTCTTCCAGCACTTGAAGCCTCTGCCTGGTTAACGCTGTACAGTAACTCCTTTTGCAATATCAGCTGCTTTAATACAGTAGATTCTTTCTGCTTTAGAATAGTCAAAATCATAGATTTTGACTTTTTGTACTCGGCAGCAAGATCAGTAACACGAACGCCACGCTCAAACTTTTCAATAATTTCTTTCTTTACTTCGATTTCAATTTTCTTCAAAACTTTCTTCTCACCACTCTTCACTTGCTTAGAAGCCATAGTTAACTGCAAAAGCACACGAAATACTGTAGAGCACAAGTAAAGCACGCACGTCTGACTGAGAACAATGAACAGGAAGCGGCTCTGCTTAAATGAACCAGCCAGGCAGGCAGGCACGCGGCTCCCCCCCCCCACCTTGTCAGTAGCAGGCACGCAGGCAGGCAGGCAGGCACGTGGCTAACCCCCCTCCCCGCCCCCATCAGTAGCAGGCAGGCAGGCACGTAGTGCACGCAAATCCCCCCTCCCCCCTATCAGTAGCAGGAAGGCAGGCATGCAAGCAGTGCAGCAATCTCCCCTTCCCCCTCCCCAGCAGGCAAGCAGGCACGTGGCTAGCTCTATTTCTCTCTCTTTCTCTCTCTCTCAGTAGCAGGCAAACCGAAAGGGAAACTGGCTTTGCTCGTATACCGAGTGTGTTGTCGTGAACCAAGGCAAAAGTTTGGCTAACTTTTTGGTTGTGAACCGAGACATTTGTGAACCGAGGTTCCACTGTACTCGTCTAGACTATGCATCCATAACAGAAGCTGTACATTGTGTTTTCCTTGGTCACGGTGATTTCTATGATTATTCATGCCATGATATAGACAGCATTCACTATGCAGGAGAGCAAATTGAGGCACCAATTGGAGATCATCTGAAACTGGAAAAAGCCTTGCAGCCTGTGCTCTCAACTATTTCACACGAGCCAGGAACACCAGCTGCAATAGAGCCCACCGCCTCATCTACGGTGCACGAAAGCAGAAAGGATCTGTCTGAACTGAAGGGGATGATCGCTGACCTCAAGCAAGCTCAAGCACAGCTCAAGCAAGAGATAAAGAAAGATATAAAGAAAAGCGAGAAGGCAAATGAGAAGGCAAGGGAAAATGCAAATGAGAAGCTGTAACAGATGCAGCAGCAGGATAATAAATACTTGGAGGAAAGCATATGTATTCGCTTTGATGCAGTCTTTAAAGATATGGTGGGTAAAATTGAAGAGCACATTCAGGAAACCTCATCTAAACTGAGCACACTTGCTGATCAACTGGAGGATATCAAGGAGACATTCACAACTCGGTTTGAATCAGCCGAAAATCTAGCTGTCAGTGCTAAAGAAAAAGCAACAACTGCCAACTCCAAATGCAAAAAACTCGGAGACAGACTTGCTGCTTTGGAAGATTGAATCAGAAGGAATAATATTAGAATCTCAGGTCTACCTGAGAATTGAGAAAGTCCAAACGCAGTGAAATTTGGAGCTGAAATATTTTCTAAAATAATTGGAGAGGACTTTAAAGCGGATTCTGAGATAACAGCAGCTTGTCGCGTACGCGGATCAAATACCGTTAGACCTAGATCTTTTATTATTCGATTCGATAGATTATTATTTAAGCTAGAGGTGATGGCACTCCTCAGACACAAGCAAGAGATTATATATGAAAATAACCACATTCGTATCTTCCCTGAATTCTTTCCAGCAACAGCTACTAAACGTGTAGCCTTCTACAACATAAAACAGCAGTTATGGCAAGCCAATATCAAATACAGCCTCTTGTATCCTGCCAAACTGAAACTGGAATTGCAAGGTCAATTCTATGTCTTCGCCAGCAAGGAAGAAGCAGAAAAGGAATTAAGAAAGCTGATCCCGGCACTATTCTGAAACACAATAGTGAGTCATAGCCTGTCATGATATGGCAAGGATAAATAACCTACTGTCTGATCTATTTGTTAAGATACAGGTTTTTATCATTATATATCCTCTATATTACTCGGACGATATCTGTTTGTTTTAATTACAGTTATAGATGTTTGTGTTTACTTCTTTTTTTATGTTATTTATTTTTCTTTTTTTTACTCTAAACAAGACCGTTTAACATCATACCCTTGGTTTATTGTTATTGCTATTATTGCATTAAGACTTAATATGCTTATTCTGGACCACTTTCTAACCATTCCCCAGGTTTATTATCCATGTTTATTATCTTAATACATTAAGATTGCTAAAGATTATATATATTTTAAGTTCATAGTTTGTTAATGATTATATTTTAGGCATATAGTATTTAGACTATATTTGTAATAGATATCTTTTTTTTAATCCTAAGACGCCGCTGCGTGAGAGCTTGTTTTGCTTTGGACGTGCTCTGTCTCTGGGTATGTCAGAGGACCGGGACTGCATGAAGTGGGGTCTAGCCTCAAGTGGGGAGGCAAAATGGGAGGGTGGGGGGTTAAGGGGGAGAGAGAAAGAGAGCAAGCTATATCTATACCTAATCTATCATTTTAATCTTTATAATTATAACCAACGTAACAATAGGCTGCATGGCAATAACTCTTGGGGAAATAGGAAATTAAGGTTAAAGCTGTCTCACTTCCAGTTAAGACTATAAAATGACATCAAAAATTCAGAATCAATGTCTCCATGATGGGACAGTTAACTTTGTGAGCTGGAATGTTAAAGGCCTGAATCATGAATTAAAGAGAAAGAAAGTAGTCTCTCACCTAACAGGTTTAAACGCTAAAATAGTATTTTTACAGGAGACCCACTTACTAAGCAAGGATCAGTTCCAGCTGCAAAAGGACTGAACTGGCCAAATGTTTCATTCTAGCTTTACAAAAAAAAACTAGAGGTGTGGGAATTTTCATACATAGAACAGTCTCATTTGTAGCATCAGATGTAGTATTGGATCCTGAGGGGAGATATGTGATGGTAATGGGTAACTTATCTAACTGTAAAATGATTTTGATAAATGCTTATGCACCTAATGTTGATGATAAGGAATTTATACAAAATTTATTTGCATCCATTCCCAATCTGAACACTCATAAAATTATAATGGCTGGGGACTTTAATTGTGTTTTAAATCCACTCTTAGATAGGACTTCTATCACAGGGGGGACAACATCTAACACTGCAAAGATAATTACAAAGTTTATAACTGATCACAACTTATCAGACCCCTGGAGGTTTTTAAACCCAAACTCAAGAACATATTCTTTCTACTCACCAGTACATCATTGCTACTCAAGAATTGATTATTTCTTTATAGATAATAATTTCTTGCCTACGATTAAATCTTGCAAATACGATGCTATTGTTATTTCTGACCATGCACCGCTAATCTTGGAGTTAAAGATACTGTGCCCCACATACTCACCTCGCAGATGGCGTCTCAAACTGCTTCTATTAGCAGATGAGAATTGTACAGAATTTATATCCAAACAAATCAGTTTCTTCCTAGAGACAAATACATCCTCAGAGATTTCTGCAGGAATACTCTGGTGAACTCTTAAGGCCTTCTTAAGAGGACAGATTATCTAATATCTTTCCCACAGAAATAAATTAGAAACCAAGAAAGTAGCAGAGTTAAAAAGCAAAATCACTAGGCTTCCAAGTGAGACTCTACATAGGAAAATGCAGGCTCTGCATTCAGAACTAAACCTCTTGACAACTAAAGAAACTGAACAACTAATTTATAAATCCAGACATCATTACTATGAACATGGAGAGAAAGCTAATAAGCTTTTAGCTCAACAAATTCACAAGCAAGAAGTCCTCAACGCAATCCCAGTAATCACCAACACGAACGGAGACAAAATCATCGACCACAAAAATATAATGCACATATTTAGAGACTACTATAAATCACTATATTCTACTGAGTTTAAAGAAGACAATACACAATCTAATGCATTTCTGGATACATTACAGATACCACAAATAGACACTTTTAGTGCGGAGGAAGTCGATAAACCTCAGGCGATATCAGAATTACTAGATGCTATAAAGTCACTTCAAGGCGGGAAAGCAGCAGGCCCTGATGGCTACCCTGCAATTTTATAAGAAATTCTCTGCTCAGCTAGCTCCCCTCCTATTAGCAACATTTACAGAAGCCAGAGACAATCAAACTCTTCCTCAAACTTTTCGCCAAGCATTAATCACCGTTTTTCCTAAACAAAATAAGGACTTATTACAGTGTGCATCATACAGACCAATTTCACTTTTGAATAATGATGTTAAAATACTCTCAAAAATCATTGCTAGAAGGATAAAGAAAGTGCTCCCTTTGGTAATATCACAAGATCAAACAGGATTTATCAAGGGTCAACGCCTGTTTAATGTAATATACTCACCAAATAAGTCAAACACCCCAGAAATATTATTATCATTGAATGCAGAAAAAGCATTTGACATGATTGAATGGAAATACCTTTTTACTACCTTGGAGAAATTTTGGTTTGGTCCGAACATTTGTCCATGGATCAAACTACTGTATACCAATTTGTATCAACAACATTTGTTCAGACTACTTTAAACTAGAACGTGGTACCAGACAAGGATGCCCCTTGTCACCGCTACTGTTTGCAAATGCCATTGAACCACTGGCAATACACTGTCAAAATGCTGAACAGATAAAGGGGATTATCAGAGAAGGACTGGAACAGAAAATTTCTCTATATGCAGATGATATGGTACTGTATATATCAGACCCACAAAATTTGCCGCCTGCAGTCTTAACAGCACTCATAGAATTTCAAAAGATCTCTTGTCTCAGAATTAATCTGAATAAAAGTGTACTCTTTCCAGTGAATTCTCAAGCATATAATATTAGATTAGACACCCTAACTTTTATCATTGAAGAACAGTTTAAATACCTAGGCCTAAACTTCACAAGTAAACATAAAGCTCTTTATCAACAAAATTTCGCCATCTGCATGGAAACAATTAAGCAAGACTTGCATAGATGGTCAACCCTTCATCTCACTCTAGCTGGAAGAATTAACACTGTTAAGATGAATATTTTTCCTAAGCTCCTTTTTTATTTCAAAAGATTCTAATATACATCATATTTTAAGCAATTAGATTCAACAATAACCTCATTTATTTGGAACTCAAAACATTCATGTATCCAAAGAGCGACCCTACAAAGATAAAAGGCAAAAGGTGGCATGGCTCTACCTAACTTCCAGTTTTATTGCTGGGCAGCAAACATACAAGCTATAAAAAATCTAGACACAAATAGATGAACATACATAGGCTTGGTCCGCAATAGAAGTAAAATCCTGCAGTACTTCTTTATATTCCCTGCTTTGTGCCCCAATAAATGTAAGTTTTCGACAATATACTAATTACTCAATTGTGCTTCACTCACTCAGAATATGGAACCAATGTAGAAAGCATTTTAGGATGGAGAAGCTTTTATTTGTGACACCTTTGCAAGAGAACCACCTCTTTCAACCTTCGCAAACATACGCAGTTTTAATATCTGGAAAAAATTTGGGATTAACTTGCTTAGAGATATTTATATAGACAACGTCTTTGCATCCTATGAACAATTACATTCCAAATTTAATATTCCAGCTACACATTTCTTTCACTATCTTCAAATTAGGAACTTTGTTAAACAGAACATTCCCAATTTTCATCTTGCACCCTCATCCATGCTGAAAAACTATTGTTCAATTTCAAGGACTCAGACACCATCTCTGCAATATATAAAATTATTTTACAGTCCCTCTCTCAGTGGTGGGGGTCGACTTCTTCTCAATCCTACTTTTTGTAAAAATTGATTGATTTTTATGGAATGATTGCTATAAAATTAATAAAATTAAAATAAATAAATTAACCAATACACTAATCAATAAACACAATCCTCCACTCCCAGACATGTTGCCACCCTTTCATCCAGCTCAGCTCAACTCCGGGATCTCCCACAGTCCTTTTATAGTCCGTGATCCGGAAGTGCTCCTGAACCTCTGTCCATGTGAATTCTTAGCACCTTCGGGTCACATCCAAAAGTCTTCTTTTCATCCCAGAAGTATGTCGGTCTTTTTGTTCATGTGACTATGACGCAGGTAGTATGTGAAAGTCTCGCTGCTCCTCGCTGCAGCGCCTTCTATGGTCACCTGTGGTATCCAGCAGGGCTGTGGATGAAAACTCCAACGTCCATAATTTCCTGCTGGCATTTGGGGCACCTCCATGCTGCAGGGAGGGCTCCACCTGGCAGCCTGGGGGTATTGGCCAAGAAGAAAGACCAGCCATATCCCACACCTGCTTTACCTTTAGAATGATGAGATTCTACCTTCAATGTAAAGTTTGCTTATTCTTTTCCATATCTTTTTGCGTTTTTGTCTAGTACTATAATATGGAGGAATATTTCAGACAAAATTAAATAAATGCGTAAATAAATAAAAGTACTGTGAAATGTGAGCATAAATAAATAAATGTGTCATGAAATGAGAGCATAAATAAATAAATGTGTCACAAAATATGTTTTTTGTTGCTTATTTATTTATTTCATCTTGTCCGTAACATTCCTGCAAACCATCATGAAATATGACTTGAAATAAAACTGTCACTTTCACTCATCAAAGTTGAGAGGGTGGGCTCTAACACACCCTCTAGTTACTGACTGGTGAATCGATAGCACAAGAATTAATTAGAAAAATGCTTATTACTGCCGATGAAATGGATTCTGCTGAAGATATTACGTATTTCAGAGAGAGAATTGAAGATTTATCGGAAGAAATTACAATGTTGGCAGCCCATTTAGACTCCAATATAGATTAAACTATTTTTGAAATTATCGAAGAACAGGTTGAACGGACTCTACTACACTTTCAGTTCAGGTGACACAGTTCCCTGCTCTGGACGTCCATCCTTTGACATTCCAGCTGAGTCAATAGAACATTGTTATGTGGTTTAAAAGTACGACAGATTGCAGATCTATATGGTGTATTGGAGAAGACGATCACATGGCGAATGAGCCAGTTTATATATACGGTAAGCTGCAACGGTTGTATTAGTTTAGATACTTTGACATGGAATGCCCAACGCTGCTCCAAGTAATATTTTGAACTGAGTATTTGACCCTTGTTTTACGAGTATAAAGTCAGGTGCATATTCGCAGCTACTTTTTCAAACAACTTTGCCACTGATCAGCAAAACAATTTGTCGTCTTTTGGACCTCATTGAATTGTTGATGTTTTAAAGCACCTTGGCTCTTTGCTTTTCCCTATTGCCAGCGGCGGCAACTTTTCCGATCCATCCATGTTACAGGCCAGTAGCAGCGTCAGTCTGTCTTTTGGCACTTTAGTCCCAGCAGCTTCATGGTGTTTAAACAATGTTCCCTTGGGTATGGCACACCAATAAAGCCCAGTTTCGTCAGCATTGAAGATATCACATTCATCATACTCTTTGATGATGTTAGGAACTTCAACTATCCAATGCTCAGCACCAAATTTATCAGCTTCCTGCTTTTCTCCGTGTTGTTGTTTAAACTGGATGTTTTCTCATTGCTTCCATCGCTCTATCAATCCATTTGTAGCATTAAATCCCTCTATTGCAAAGGTCACAGCAAGCTGATTGGCTTTTTCAATCAACATTGGTCCGCTAACTGGTAGCTGTCTGCTTCTTGCTTGGCTGAAGCAATGCAACAAAGTGACTTCAGCATCCTTAGATTTTCCTGCCCGTTTTCTTTTTCAGTCAGGATTAGCGTTTTTTTGCCAGTCATCAATCACCTGCTGTCGTTGCTTAAAAATGCAACAGATTTGACTTGGATGAAAATCAAAGTGCTTGGCAACATACTTTCCTTACTATCAATTCGTTTTAACACTTCGACTCTATCCGCTAATGACAGGGCTTTTAACGTTTTTGCAGTCTTACACACTGCCATATTAGACTAGACCTAATATAACGATATTCCAGTAACTTTTCAAAAAACTAAATTATGTTGATCATATGTCACTGATGTTCTTTTCAGATCTGTCAGCTTTCTAAGTTACTGAAATATCAGACACCGCCCACGCATATGCCTGGCACTGTCGACTTTATATGGTGTCATCTCTCTCTGTACAGTGTGCCAACTACAGTTGACTCCACTTGTGTGCACATCATTTGAGCGCGCACTCCGCTTAGCTGTACATGACTTGCACCGTCCCTATTTGCATGAAGTCAAGTGCAGTCGACTCCACTAAAGCACACGTGGCACTCTCATCCAGAGGTTGTGCATTTACACGGAGTAGACAGTAAGCGGAAAATGGACTTGTGCAGCCATTGAAGCTATCTGAAGCTGACTGACCTGAAAATCATGAAATAGGAAAATTAAAGGCATTGCAGCAAACCAGAAATTGCAGCTAACCGAATGCAGTTAGCAATGGAGTGTATAGCGAAAAAAACGGGTTGAAAACCTGCATTGCAGCTAGGTGGAGATTGCAGCTAATAAAATTGCAGGTACGTGGAGTTGACTGTACTGATCTTGACTTTGCTGATGATGCTGTCATTTTCACGGAGTGAGTGGAAGCTCTGATTGGGGCACTCGAGAAAGTGAGCAATGAGTCAGAGTGTCTGGGATTACGAGTGTCCTGGATACAAACCAAGATCCATGCCTTTAACACTAGAATTACCAGTCTATGAAAAAACTCGTAGATTCGGCCCATCTTAAAACCGTTAACACTTCTCCGCCAGCTTCTTTTGTCCTGTAAATGTGCCGATTAAGACAAGCAACAAGCAGCCAGCTATTCCATCCCCCACCGTTGTAGAACGTTCACTAAGTTCTCCCAGCTCATGCCTTGATTGATTATCTGGGAGTGAAGTGGAGTTTTAGAGTGGAAATAATAGATCGTTATTTGGAACACATGCAATTCATGTATGTTCCGTTTCTACAGTAATCTATGTAAACACATTGTTAAAACAGAAACTTTGTCTATTTAACTACCTGTAATAAATGTTACAAAATGTAGGCATAAACTACATTTATGTAGGTTTTGTAGCATAGTGGTAAGAGTCGATGATTTTCAGTGTGGTGGATTTGCTGTGACTCAGAGACCCAAGTTCAATTCCACTTATGGAGAGAGAAAGTGTTACTTTTTTTTTCTTTTTAACCTCAAACGGTCATACAATTTATAAACTGGTATGCACTGTCAGTTAATGAGATCCTTATATTTTCATGTAGGATGCTCCTTTTAAAATATTTTTTTAACAATTGAGACTGCAATTAACATGAACAAGTGTCCTTATAACTGTTATTTTTAAGATCCATAACACAAAGACAGACAGAGCACTGCATAATAGAGAGACAGACAGGCAGATAAGTCACTAGATATATAAATTAATAGGGAAGGCACATGTAGTGAAAAAAAAAAAAAGATCAACATGTGCGTTGTTCCTGCTTGCACTCAATAAGCTCACATGCTCTAACCCCTCCACCGATCTGACTCCAAGTAACAGCGCAAGTACAGACGCAAACCAAGTGTATGTGTACAGTAATCCCTCCTCGATCGTGGGGGTTGCGTTCCAGATAGGTGAAAATCCGCGAAGTAGAAACCATATGTTTGTATGGTTATTTTTATATATTTTAAGCCCTTATAAACTCTCCCACACTGTTAACATTATTAGAGCCCTCTAGACATGAAATAACACCCTTTAGTCAAACGTTTAAAATGTGCTCCATTACAAGACAAAGATGACAGTTCTTTCTCACAATTAAAAGAAAGCAAATATATCTTATCTTTAAAGGAGCGCCGTCAGGAGCAGAAAATGTCAGAGAGAGCGCTCGCAAAGAAAAGCAAACAATCAAAAAATCAATACATGCTTTTAAGTATACAGAAGCACCGCGATAAAGCGGCATTTTGTAGAAGAGCGTCCGTGTCCTCTGTGCAAACAGCCCCTCTGCTCACACCCCCTCCGTCAGGCAGAGAGAGTGAGAAAGATAGAGAGAAGCAAACAAGAAGCATATCTTATAGCATTGAGGAGTTTTAGTTAATATGTAATACATGCTCTGATTGGGTAGCTTTTAAGCCAACCGCCAATAGCATCCCTTGTATGAAATCAACTGGGCAATCAAACTGAGGAAGCATGTAACCTAAATTAAAGACCCATTGTCCGCAGAAAGCGCGAACCAGCTAAAAATCCATGATATATATTTAGATATGCTTACATTTGAAATCCGCGATAGAGTGAAAGCGCGAAAGTCAAAGCGCGATATAGCGAGGGATTACTGTATACTGTATAATATTAATACAAAGAGCAGCTTACTACTGAAAATGGCAAATATAGGACAAATATAGGAGTGAGTGGGGATTGAACCGGAGACTCTTTATTACACATGATTTGCATCTGTACTTGTGCTGTTACTTAGAGTCAGATCGGGGGAGGGGAGGGGTTAGAGTGCATGAGGTTATTCAGTGCAAGCAGGGCCAAGGCCTGATCTTTTTTTTCTTTGTGAGGGGTATCCCATGGTCTTACAGTTGGTGGGCGAGTCTGTTTTAGTTGCTCTTGCGAGCGGGCACAGGCAGTTTGTGTGCTTTGAGAGCATGGGTGGACACGACAGCACCATCTAAGAAGATTATTTTTTGTCGCGGATGTAAATCGCTGTATGCTAAGGTGACCAGAATTTTTTGGGCCAATACCCTGGTGCTAGAGGAGCGTAGACTACATACAGAGCGAAAACTTATCACGTGATTTCTCGCCAAAAATGCAGGATGCGGTAAAGCATAACTTCCGTCAAAACACCGTGCATGCGCGCCAAGTTCAAATTATACTGGTAATGAAGTATATTCAAAAAAGTGAACCAGCTGAAATCGGGGAAGAAATCTTAAACTGGGTACAAAATGGGGACATGTTTCTGAGTGGGGACAGTTGTCCGCAAACAGGTACTGTCCCTGGAAAACGGGGACGGATGGTCACCTTATGTATGCCGAATGTGAATCGCTGTATGCAGAGTGTAAAACGATGTATTGTATGTTGCCCTCTCCAGAGTTACATCTTTTCATTCACTTACAGTCATATACACAATGAAGTTACCAGTCTTTAAAAACTGAGTTTTCGGTTACGACGCACGATCGCGTGCACCATGGCAAACTGTTTTACACGCTACATACAGCAATTCGCATCTGCGACAAACATGCGTCTTCTTAGATGCTCCTGCACTTTGTACACACCGCTCTCCCACCTCGCTACCACCATAATCGGGTGTCTTGGGGTTGATTATATATAGAAAGGCAGCCAAAACCGCACAGATCAATGAAAAGTCTACGTGAGTCACAGCTGCATCTGGGCTGTGCACAGACGACAACGACTCGAGTGACGAGTTGGAGGTGGGCACATGAGTAGGCAGTGCATATTGGACGAGAAATCAGCAGACTAGCATGATGGAGGCAGTGGAGTGGACGTCCTTCTCCTCTCCTCCCGTTCCACCCTCCGCGCCTGAGCGCCACACAGACGATTGTGTGTTGGTTCATTCCGTGCATTGTTACAATGTTGCTTTTCTTGTTGATTTATTACATTTCTGATTTTTCAAATGTTAACGAAGACTGGACTCCTTTGGTGCTGTGTCTCTTCGGAGAATCCTTGGGTACCACTTGTTTAACTTTGTGTTGATTGAGAGGTTGGTCATGGAATCCCGAAGGAGACAAGTTTCCTGCATTTTGAGGGAGCTTTAGTTATGGCACTACGGTCATGTGGCATGATTCCTCGAGAGTGATCGGGCTCACAGGATCCTCATTATTGAGGACCTGAATGGTTGGACCAGGCCAAGGGGAAACTCATGTAACACCTATCTGCGGCAGATAGAGGGTCATTTCCAGAGGGTGGAACAGGAACACATGTCTGCCTGGGTGGTTGCCAACCAGAATCTGGAGCTTTTTTGGTGTGTGGTGGGTACCAGCACATGCTCCACAACCTGACCTAGTTCAAGATACTGAGGGAAAATGAAGATTAATTAAAGCCTATCATGACTAAAAAATTAAGGACAGCACTAATGAATGTCTGCCAAATTTAAAATATGTTTTGGATACTTCCTCATGTAATGAATTTGATTTTTAATTTTAAGTAAATTAAGAGATTCTTTCCCTTCGGTATTCTATATATATTACCTAGGCATTCTATACAATGTAGGAGAAGCCCCTGGATTACTGGGCACTTTGATGGTGAGCATGGTATTTTGAACTTTAAAATGTGAATAGAATTTATTTGGTTCACCTGGAAGTAATTTGTAAGTACTATCATTTTAATTGGTATTGCTTTATAGCAAGCTTTCTTAGCCATATATGCTGTAAACAGGTATCCTCAAATGACTTTTCCAGTTTGTCCTCAGATTTCTTATTTAGTTTTTGACTTTCTTAAATCATACTGAATTTTCAGTGTAACACTCTACAACCTGAATCAAATAAAGTTTCCCAGTTTACAATTTCATGTAAATTTCTTTGTTTACCTAAGCATTTTGATTTTGGTACAACAGGATTTTCCACTTTGGTGCGCTGGTTTGTAATGCTTCCTCACAGATCTGGGGGGTATTTTTCGTATGTCGCTTAAATCATCCAAGATCAAATGCCTTATCTTGGATGAGTTAATGCCGGTGAAACTCATCCGGGATAAGTCGGTTTTTCAAACGCAGCGGTGTAATAGATTAGTTTAGCTGGATCTAATCATCCGAGATGACTGTGTGCGTCCGCGCTGAGTGATATATATTGAGTCTGGAAAACACGATCAACAAGTCTTTAATAGGCTGCAACAAAATGACGAAAGAAAGGCGCATTTTTTCACACAAGCTGCGTGTGTGCGTTACACGAAGGATTTCAAGATTTAATATGCACAAGGGGTACCACTGCAAAAGCAGCCCAAACCAGAAAAGACGGCTGGCAAAAAGTGACCGACAAATTAAAAGCGTGTGCATTGTACTTACTGAAAGCAGCGTTTCATTTCCTATGTGTCAGATTAATGATTATTATTTAATGTCATAATTCCAAAACAAATGTGAGAACATGGGAACAGGTTAAAGTGAAGTACAATAATATACTTCAAGCTGGTAAATATTGGTATATACCTATTTAAAGAATTGTTGACATAAAGAATCATATATAATATAAAAAAAACATTCATTTTAAAGCTAATAAGAAGACAGACAAGCAAAAAACATTTGGAGGTCCACTCGGTCCAGACATAACCCCTACAAATGAGTTGGCTCTCCAGCAAAATGCCCATCGCCCTGTTTCTGAGGGCATTCCAGGGGGAAGCTCCTCCTCAGAACCAGTGGCAGGATGGTCACTTCATTTCAGGTAAAGGATGGTCATTGCATATATTTGTTCTCAATGTGTGCCATAGGTATGTTCCATATAGCCCTCTTTTTTTGTTGGGTCAGTTGCAGGGAATGTCATTTCCCTAGAACTTGTGTCTGACCAACGAGATATTGACGAAGGTCAAATATCTGATGAAGACACAATGTCTGATTATTCATCAGGAGGAGAGGTACATTTTCCAAATAATGTTTGATCAAACTCCACTCTGATCAGTCCCATGTGCCCCAATAACATTTGGAAATCCTGAATGTTAGGCTGATTGTGAGATTCTTTATGGGACTGTGGGTGTTTTGCCGGTGTATTTCCTACCTACAATGGCATGAAATGCCTCTTTTATGGTCTGCATACACAGGTGTCCAGGAAACACTATGAAAACCCGAAGCAAATATTTCAGAGCCAAACAGACTTTACAAATTGCGTGACAAACTGCACTCTTAGATAGATTTTCCGCATCGCGTACAGTATATTAAAAAAAAAAGTAACGCTTGCAAAAAACCTCAAAGCAATACATACTGTCTGTGTGGTTGTGAGAGCCCGACTTTGCCTAGTTTGACTTCGAATATAACGTGCTAATAAATCTTTGAGGTACAATATCCCCCCTCCTCTCTGGCTAAAGCGGTATTTTTTGAAAAGAATTTCCTCCGGGAGCAATGAAGGATCTTGCCGATCGCGCAAAACCCTCTCTATATGAAATTCTCTTCTTATAATTTGCGCACCGATATCAATCGGTCGCTCATTCATGAACAGCGAAGCTATGACTGAATGAATTCCATGCACGGACACTGATTAAGTGTGTGAGCTGATCCTTGTTTACATAAAACAAAAATGCACCGAGCAGGTTTGAGGATTTGGATGTGCTGCTATGGCAACACATCCAGCAAGAGTTTTAAAAAACCGACAGATCCAGGATCATGCCAAATCGTCAACAATTACATCCGGCTAAACGAGTAATACACGTACGAAAAATACCCCCCTGGCCTAGGGTTCAAATCCCAGCTTTCTTTTTCTTCAATATCCTAAAGATATACATGTTTTATTGCGATGTCTCTAAGAATGTGCCACAAATAACAACAAGAAATGATCAGACACTGCTAATCTCAAGAAACCAGGAATAAGATGGGGCACTATATGACCTATAAATATCCATTACCACATACAATTCTCTCTGCAAAGTAATCTATACTAATAAAAGGCAAAGCCCTCACTCAATCACTCACTCACTCACTCACTCACTCATCACTAATTCTCCAACTTCCCGTGTGGGTGGAAGGCTGAAATTTGGCAGGTTCATTCCTTACAGCTTCCTTACAAAAGTTGGGCAGGTTTCATTTCGAAATTCTACGCGTAATGGTCATAACTGGAAGCTGTTTTTCTCCATTTACTGTAATGGAGATGAGCTTGAACGCCGTGGGGGCGGAGTTTCGTGTGACATCATCACGCCTCCCACGTAATCACGCAGTACATAGAAAACCAGGAAGACCTCCAAAAGCGCTGAAGAAAACATGCATTATATAATTGAGAAGGCAGTGAAACAATAAGAAGCGAGCGAGTGACATATACAACCATATTCATGAGTTCTGCTACTTCGGAAACAAAGCACGATGTAAACCTACACTTTAAATTAAGTTCATAGACAGGCTGCCGCTGGCGTTTGTAATTTAGAGCGCAAAAGAGTGAACGAGAGAGAGAGAGTGTGAAAAGGCAGTTAAAGAAGGCAGTAAGGCCGAGAATGCAGATAAAGAATGCACTGGGCTTGTTTTTAAAGAGACTGCAAGGTTAGTTTTCTCTGTTCAAGTTTATCTCAGTGTTATTCGATGTTTTTACATTTAGTTTACAATTAAACTGTGCATTCTATGCTATTATTAACTATTTTTGTGCTTAAAAATCTTTAAAAAAAATATTTTTACATACTGCTCGTACCATTCAGAACGGATTAATCCTATGGGGGAAATGACTTCGGGTCACGATCAAATCGGGTTGCGACCAGAGTTTTGGAACGAGTTACGGTCGTGACCCGAGGTTCCACTGTACATAAATATGTAACAAACTAAACAAAAAAAAAAAAAAATTAACACAGAAATTAATAATTTTTACATAGTATACCAATTCCTAATCTGGTAGTCCACAATCTCTCTGTAGTCTGTGCTACATTAACTTTTATTTTGTTGATTTGCACTTATTCAAGACTTCATTTACTGCTGAATCCTTTTAGCAGCTCTCTTCCCTTAAAGGTGCCGTTTGAGGAAAAGTTATCATTATTTTTATCATTACACCTTAAGGGTACAAAACAAACAACATACTCAATATCCACATGACATCCAATAAAAACTTAACTGGTAACTATAAATTGGCCGGCCCACTATGAATTAGTGTGAGTGCATACGTGAAAGTGCTCCATGATGGTTTGTTTATTTCCTTGTGTCCAGAATTAACAGCATTGTCCTCAAGTCCCCGTGAACAAGCCATTGATAAATGGGTTAGAAAATGGATGGAAAGATAATTGTTGTAGCAAAACAACTGTCTATACAGTATTTAAACAGAGCAGATCTAAATCAAAATATCTAATAATTAAGATATAAAATATAACATATTAAACACAAGAATGTACATTTGTGCACTTCATTGTGCACCTAGATTTTAATCTTCCTGACAGGCAGACTTCCCCTAGTGGGTAAAGTGGCTGGCCACACCTCATTATTCATCACTCTCAACACAGATGCTCCACAGCACTCTGTTATATGCAAGATGACTGCATGGTTGCACATGACTCTGACATTATTGTTAAGATTTCTGATAACACAGTTGTGGCAGGTCTGGTGGATAACAACAATGAGCAGGCCTATCTGGATGAACTGAAAAGTTTGTCACAATAATGCTAGGATAACCAGCCTACTTCTAAATACCAGTGTTAGAGATGGCTGATACGCCCAGGAGGACTGGAGGAGGGCTTGCACCTTCCCCAGACCATGTGGGGGCGACCACCCTGGTACCTTTGGGGGCCATGGGTACAGAGCTTTGAAGCTCCACCCTGTAGCGGCCCGTGGTCACCGGCAGAGGGCGCCCCAATGCCTTTGGAGCCCTGGACCTCAGCACTTCCGCCACACCCGGAAGTGCTGGGTGGAAGAAGAGCGGGGACACCCGGAGTGTTTCCAGGGATGCAGCCAGCACTTCCGCCACACTGGGGTGTATCGGTGGAAGATTGCCGAGAAACACCTGGAGCACACCGGGTGATTATAAAAGGGGCCGCATCCCTTCATTCAAGGCTGGAGTCAGGTGAGGAGTGGACTAGAGGTGGAGAAGAGAGAAGTAGGTGGTCTGAAGCAAGGCATTGGTGTTGTGGCCTGGACTTTGGGGACTTGTTGGGTTTGTGGTGCACATTATTGACGTGTCTGCCTGTCTGTGTCTGGGCCAGTCACCGCACTAGCAAAACAAAGGAGCTGATTTTAGACTTTGAGAGAAAACAGCAGAGGCACAACCACTCCCTCAGTATTAAAGCATCCTGGTGCAGAGGGTGGACAGTTTCAAATACAACATTGCGGAGGATCTATCCTGCGCCAAGCACAGCAACATCTTGGTAAAGCCTTGGTAAAGGCCAAACATCATTTTTAACACCTGAGACTGCTGAGGGATTTCAGGCTGCCCTCCCAATTACTACATAACTGCTACACTTCCACCATTGAAAGTATTCTGACAGAAAATATTACATAACAGAACTGCAAGGCTCTACAGAGAGTAGGGCAGTCTGCTGAATGCACCACTGGGTGTGCACTCCTCGACTTCAAGGACATCTACACCAAGCAATGACAGACCAGGGCAAAAATGATCACTGATTCCAGCCATCCCAACAATTACCCATTTTCTGTACTGTCATCATGTAAATGCTATTGCAGCCTAAAGTCCTGCTCAGAGAAACAGAGAAGGAGCTTTCCTCCATAATCTACATGAAACCATTAAGGAAAGGGTCTAGGTCTACATGTTGCCCCATTCTTAACCCCCTTATTTTAAGTTGTTTAAATTATTTATTAAGTTAATATTTTTTACTATCACATATTTAAAACAATACTAATGATTTTTCATATTCATGATTTCATGTATTATTATTAGTCTCTTTGTATTATTCTTCTTAAAAGCACAGCCATTGGAGTTGAGCAACTAAGCATTTCACCCCGTATTGTACTGCTTGTATAATATTTTATGTGACAAATTAAAATTTGATATGATTTAAATACAGACTTCAAATACACTCAGTTTTAAAATAATTAATGTACAATTGCCCTTTAATGTCCCTTTAATGCCTGATGGGCCTGGTAGAATCATCACTGTAGGCTAAATGCCTTCAGCTATTATTTATTAAAAGGATGTAGAAAACCAGAATTGTGGTCAGACTTACCATAAGGGCACTACACTTCTCTAAATTGTGGAAGAGTAGCTTGTTATTTCTTCTTGTATACACTACTATCAAGATGTGCTCTGGACCTTTGTAAACCCATGTATAGAATGAAAGGGGCACAGTGGTGTAGTGGTTACCATTCATTTTAGTTTTCAGGCCTGAGTGTCTGTAATGGAAAAAGACTGTTAAAAAAATCTTAGTTCAACTGGCCTAATAAGGAGGCATTCACACTAGATATATTTGCTGGCCAGTTTATAAGGCAAGTCAGTGCTAGGCATGAACACTGGGGAAAAGCAACATTGTGATCTAAGCCATTAACAAATTAGTTTTTTTTTAATCGGTAATTTGTTCACAGTTGCAGTAATTACTAATCTGATACATTAATGTGTTCTAAAATGAAGTATTTTTATATATTTTCAAAAAAAAAGACCTGCTCTTGCCATTTAAGATGGGGTTCAAGGGGAGTGATTCTAAATATGAAAACAAAAGCCTTAAATCTTATTGAATACATCCTGTTTTCAAGCTGAGATTGTTATCAAATGTTGATTTCTGCTTTTAGATTTTACACATATTGTAAAACAGCATACCCATGTTGTTTTCAGATGGAAAATAAAAAAGGAAAACATTTTTGTAAGATTCAACTATTTTATAAGCACTACCTCACTACTCAACTCCCTCTGCTATAAACTTGCAGCCCCAGGGGCATGGTTTCCTCTAGAATATACAGTACTTGTGCTGAAATAATTGTCTTGAAATAATTGTACTTTTAATGATATTATTGAATGTTGTTGCCCAGATGTGAATTGGTGTCTCTGTTCTGTACAAAGCTATAGAATAATTACAGAAACATTTCACACTTACACTCACAGTATTTCAGTATGTGTGATGAAGAAAATCATAGACATATCTGAAAAACTGTTGATGCTCCACTTATTTCAGCTATGAAAATCCTCTACATCTGTAGCAGCCATTGTGAATCCAAAGATATTGCCACAGTGTGGGACACAAAATGGTCCAGTAACGGTGTTCAGAAATGCTGTAGTGATTATTTAAAAATTCAGAGTTGATTCATTGGTACATGTCACAAATAACTATCTCATTATATTATGTATTTGAGTAAATGTCTACCTAGAAGAAATAGTAAAAGTCACTGATTACTTTTGCTCATTCATGAATATTGTCCTCAGTCATTCCTTTATTATCTGATCTTTAGCAATTTCCTAGCATGTAATTTAAAAATTAAAGATTAGTTT
Organism: Polypterus senegalus; assembly: GCF_016835505.1. Classification (NCBI taxonomy): domain Eukaryota; kingdom Metazoa; phylum Chordata; class Cladistia; order Polypteriformes; family Polypteridae; genus Polypterus; species Polypterus senegalus. Next base: position 159,579,661 of record NC_053164.1, on the reverse strand, counting down.
GTGGCAGTTCAGTTTGTTTCATCATGGCTTTGCATAATCTGCCCTTTTTTTCCTAGCATTTTTTTATCATGCATGCACATGACACATAGTAGAAATTGTGTGATGTTGATTGGCATTGTGAATAAGCAAGGCAGCCTTGGCTTGCAAAAACTGCAAGTGTAATGAGCACAGATTTACTGTCATGTGTACAAAGTACAGTGGAGCTCTTACGCACATGCTTGACAACATGCAACATACTGTGTGAATTTCATTATATAAGCTATCCATCCATCCATTATCCAACCTGCTATATCCTAACTACAGGGTCACAGGGGTCTGCTGTAGCCAATCCCAGCCAACACAGGAAACAAACCTTGGGCAGGGCGCACACACACACACACACAAATAAAAAGGCAGCATCATTATCATGTCTTTCAGCTGCACCACATCAAGGAGGCATGTATTCTCATTTTGTTTTTGGCATTTCTTGAGTCAGATTTGGAAACTAGCTCTGCTGTCTGCTAATGTATACATAGTCGGTCTTGTTACAGGTACAACCATAGAGTGATCACCCTGTCTTCCTGTGAATTATCTTATATGTAAAGTAGGTGTTGCCAGTACACAGATTGTTCATGTCACACAGCAGTTGTAGCTTCTGACAATTGTTGGTAATCTTAATTGCCAAAAGTAAAAGCAGTTGCATAAAAATATTTACAAATTTGGATAATGGCTGACTTGCAACACTAGGTTGAATAACATCATAGTAATGACATAGAACAAGTCTCAAAACTAAAAAACACTACAAAATGAAAATGCAACTAAAATCAGCATATGTAGTTCGGGGCCTAAAAAATATAATGTCCTAAAGCAATATTTTCCTGAACCAAAGTAATAATACCAAAGTTACATAGAATCATTATATAAAGGTAGCATGTTGCCCTTGTGTACTGAATTTATAATCATATGTCAGATTATGACATGATCGGCTACATCTGCTTTCCTGCCTGCTCAGATGAGTTGTGATCTATTTCTTTGGCTCTTGATTTCCTTTTTTAATTAAGGGTCTATTTATGGACTTATTACCCTTGAAGTCTTTCTGATTTCTAAACACTTGTAATGCATTTGTTCTATTTTTTGGTTATAATTTATTATTTCCATTTCATGTTCTAGGTTTCTAGTCTGTTTCTGACTTCCATATCCCTTTGTTTAGATACAACTGCCTATTTAGCTAAAAGAACTGCCTCCTTTTAACCATGCCTATGATTTTTTGCATAATTGCAGCTAATTAAAAAATAAAAAACAGCTTTTTGGGGTTTTCATTATTCATCCTGTGCTTCACAAGTCTGTGTGGTCACCAGCACACAGTCATGTCCTGTAGACAACTGTATATTCTGTGAATTACATTAGTCTAATTGATGGCTGATACAGTGCGGTTTGGATAAGAATTAAAAGATATTTTTATCAACCAAGCTAATACATGTGTTCCTTGTCCCAATTACGAGCACCAATTATGAGTAGAGACCAATCAGTGATTGTTAAAATACATACAAGCAACTGTAAAGAGGTGACACACTCCACCATCAGAATAAGCATCTTTGTTTCTAGCTACTGAAAGCAGGAAACAGATTAGCTTCTTGCGCAACATGGGGTTTCTGCATTTTTAATCGCATTCTTTTGTCCTTGTCTGGGAAAAAATGAATGGCTAAATGGCTGGCTGATTCATGACAGTATCAGATATTAAGCAATTGCAAGCAATCCCAGGTGTCCCTCTTCTTCTGCCTCTATTTATAACATATTGAAGAGTCCTGGGTCAAAGAATCTTGAGTTTCCTCTCAATGTTACGCTGTCTGTGTTTTGAAAGAGGTCATGTAATATTTAGCAGAAGAATTATGCTTGTTTGTGTTACTGCATTAAGGGTCAGTTGGACATAGCTTCACCTGATGTTGGGCAAAAAAGTAGCAAGCTTCCCTCAATAATTTAACTTATTATTAAAGTATATACAACAACCCTAAATTTTGTCTTCTGAAGCCTTTTTCTCAATGTTCTATCATATACGCAGTGTAATTACTTACATAGAAAATTATTGTGTTTTTGGTGTATGTGCATGCCTGTTTCTGGTTGACGGTTTGGTCCAATTGGTTTAAAGTGTTCTCTATACCCTTACGTTAACATATGTGTGAGTTTGAAGGTCACTGCCATATCAAAGTATGGTCATCTGTTGTTTGCTTTTTCATTCATGAATTTCAACTTTCTATTTTGAGTTTTTCCCAATAGGGACCTTGCAGCACACACCGGCAAACAGGTATTAAAAGTCCTGTACCTTTTCGTCCCTCAAATGTGGCCACAGTAATTTAAAAAAAGAGAAGAATTTCTTATTTTTAATACATCGTTTACAAGATATTACACTGCTCCTTGATATTTATCCACCACTGAGGAGGACTTTGCTAAATTTGAAAAAGCCATCAAAAAATCCTACATTTGCTTCTTTCATTTGTTTGCTGGTCATGAGTTTTTTTTCTTTTTTTTGGTTGGTTGGTTTCCTTTTTTCAATTCACCAAAATTTGAAGTTTAATAGCTAAAATTAGTTTGGTATTCTTTGATTATAAATCTTAGCCTTTTGCATTACTTGGGTTTTTTTTCCAAATTATAGTATTTTTGTAGATTGGCCATTTTCTATTACGTTTCCTCTTTGTCTCTTGCCTTTTTATTATTCCTTGGCATTTTTAATCATTTGCCTTTAGCATTGCTTGGCCTACCTATTGCCTTTATTGTATATGTTCTTTCTTGGCATTTTTAGTAAATGATCCTGAATGGACATTCATTAAATGATTTTTGATTTATGTAATTTTTTAATAAATCAATTATACATCCTACTTATTACAGATTACAACCTGCCTGAAGAAGGGGCCACAGTTGCATATTGCAATCTTTTTAGTTAGCCAGTAAAAGGTGTCATTTTGCTTGACTTCTCATTGCATCCATTAAGGCTAACACAGTACAACACCCTACTACAATTTGATTTGATACAAAGAGATGCATGTTCTGCATGTACATAACAAGAATAATTTGAAAAGAGCCCAAAAGAAGGGTTAAGATATTAGACAATAACCCCATTTATTAGCATCCAGTGGCTGAAGGAATTTAAACTATAACATGCGGTCTGTACTTTTCAAGAAGACATTCACAGATCATTTCCCTCAAATTCGGGTCTTCAAAATGATGTCTGCTTCCTGTTCTGGTGAGTTAAACTAGAAATACAGGAGGAAGAGATGGGTTTCTGTGATGCTAGATTACAGTCCTTTCTCAAGGTTATCTTCTGGTCTCAGAGAGAAAAGTAAGATGTTTATGCAATTGTCAAAACCCTTTCTCCAATGTACCTGTGAATTTCTTCTCCATGATATATCTTCAGCATATGCTCCTGACAGTTAGTATTTTAAAAGCCACAGGTATCACAAAAAATTTGCTATTAAATTTTCCTGCCATAAAAGTAACACACTATAAAAAAATAAAATGTATTGTTTGCTTTACCACACATGCTGCGAAGCTTCAAAGCCAAAACAAATCACTAAAGAGATACTCTGGACATGGACCCAAGACACACCAATATAGGGAGAGTTAAGATCATGCAATTTGGTATCATGATAGATGTATTGTCACACATGTGCACATAGGTTCAGTATATAAGCAGACAACCTACCAGCAGGAAGTCATGTCTCAAAAGAGAATTTTGATTGTTTGGAACCTCACTAAATGTTCAGCCATTTAAAAGGTGCATTTAGAGGGCCCCATCAGTCATTATATCTACTGTTGTATACACTTTTGATGTTATTAGTTGATGGTTATTTTTGTACATATTGTTTCATATATACACTAGCACTTCAAAGTGCAGAGAATAACATAAGGACAATTCAAATGAAACCAGTTATACAAGCAAAATGAATGAGTTTTGTGTTGCGCTAACATTGTAGATGTTATGCTGCTTTCACACATTGACTGTTGGAAAAAAAAAACAACAGTTGCATCACTCAGTTTAGGGGAGCATCCAGAACATGATTCTATATGGAATGATGTCTGTTAATCCAAATCTGCCTGGTGATGGATACACTTGCCATCGAGCTTTTTCGGTCATCCATGGAGGTATATCTAACCTTAAACAGCATGGTGCAGGTATGTTACCTTATCTACTGTAGCTTACATTATAACCTACATTACCCAATATTATACTGGGGCCAATACAATTTGGCAATTTTCTTCTTCTCCTGTAAACTGCTCCCATTAGGGGTTGCCACAGCAGATCATCTTTTACCATATCTTCCTGTCCTCTGCATCTTGTTCTGTTACACCCATCACCAGCATCACCACATCCATAAACCTCCTCTTAGGCCTTCCTGTTTTCCTCTTGCCTGGCAGTTCTATCCATAGCATCCTTCTCCCAATATACCCAAACATCTCTTGCAATAATCAGTGCAAATTGATCACACTAATATTTCCGGCCATTTGGGCTGAGGTTAAGATAGACTTATTTTAAAATTCATATATGATACAGTCTGTGAAAATGTTCAATGTAAAACATATAAACAACTCAATAAAATACATATTTAGAAGTTTTTAAAGTATATCCTTTATCCTTAAAAGCCTAATCTATACACATTTTCAAGCAAAATAATGACAGAGTTGGCTTGTGTGTATCAAACAGTAAGCACAACCCGAGTTATAACAGTGCTGATTATGCGTAAAAAGTGAACAATGATTTTATGTTTTTGTTTTGTAATATTTAATTGTTTGTGTAACTGTAAGTGCTTTTAGTATATTGTCTTAAAACATAGCAGTTCAAGTCATACTTATTAGTTTTCCCGAATATTATAGCAACCCCCGTCTGCGTTGGTGGTTGTTGGGCAGAGTTTCTGTTTAACAACATGGCAAATGGCAGTATCACCTGGGGTTGAGTGCACAGATGAAAAGGAGAGCAGCAGGTAAGAATGGAGAAAATGAAATTGGGAGAAGAAATCAAGAAATGGCTGCGTTGTCCCGACCAACATGATAACTGGAGAGTGAGTAATAACAGAAGAAGCAACAGGTCTGGATGGCCTTCCAGGGCGAGTTCTGTGCGCTTGGTGCAGACCAGCTCACACCATGAGGTTTATGTTCAGACTCTCTTGTCCAGTCTACTGTTTTGACTTGTTTTTAAAAAATTATCATTATCTCCATACCCAATTCCAGCAACCATCCTGCATCGATGATCATCATTCTGTGGCCTTGATGACGTGCTTTGAAAGTCTTGTTAAAGTCTTGTTAAAGTCCATTTCTATTCTTAATCACCCTGCATGCTAGGTCCCCAGCAGTTTGCTTATCACTTGAACTGGGTGACTACTAATGCCACTGCAGAGGTACAGCATGTTTTATAACCTAGACAGCAAGTGTGAGAACTATAGAGACTGCTGTTCATGGATTATAGCTTAGCATTCAACAACATAGTGCCGTACATTCTGATTGCTAAGCTCAACCACCGGGAAACCACAGGTAGTAAGGATGGTAGTATCATTTCAAAAAATATCCTACTGAATAGAGGGGTGCTTCAGGGGAGTGTCATTAATCTTTTGTAGTATACCCTCTACATCTATGACTGCACAGCAACGTATACCTTCTTACTCCTTTGTGAAAGTTTGCAGAAGACACAAGAGAAAACAACAGCTATTACCTTGATGAAGTGGTCAAACTTGTGCAGTGGTGTGAGGCCAATCACTTAGACCTGAAGGTCAGCAAGACCATGGAGATAGTCATGGACCTTAAAAGGTTTTGACAGAGGAATTACAACCCTTTCATTATCAACTGTACAATTGAAAAGAGTGTAGGCAATTTTAAGTAAATCAGACCATATCAGCTAAAAGAAGTAGTGCTCTTGAAATATACCAGTCTGTTCACTATTCACTCTACCTCTTTTGTTTTCTAGTGTGCCATTTTTCCTGCTGGTGTGCTCAATATATATATATTGTGATAAAGGCGCTATATAGCGCCTGACCCGGCACAGACTACGCAGAGGCACGTGTACAAATCACACAGGCTTTTATTTTTCTTCACCCATGGGCACACGTCTTCCCCATGTCCCTGAGGCCTAACACAGTCCCAAAAGCACTTAAACACAAAAGCAACAACTCTCCGCCTTGCACCACCACTCCTCTCAGGTAACCTCGTCCTCTTCCTCCCGATTCCGGTCCTTCAGTACTGGAGGCTGGGCCGTTTTATAGCCCACCCGGAAGTGATCCAAGTGCTTGACCACCTGGTGCCAATTGCACCTCCGGGTTGGGCTGATGACTCGTCCAGTCGGGTTCTCGAGTCTCTGCAGCACCCCCTAGCGGCCACCCCAGCTCCCTCCCAGGTTGTGGAGGACTCCATGTCCCATGGAGCCATGCGGGAGACTGGGAAACGAACATCGGTCAGGGAGGCTGCCACCAAATGTCCCGGGGGAGGTATTGCGCTGCCCATGGTGGCTCCCCGTAACATATGCAGCAGGGGCGTCCCGGCCGGGCATGGGACCTGGCTGTCCATCACAATATATATATATATATATATATATATTACTAACTGTTCCCTGTGGCTCCGCCCACATAGTAGTGAAACAGGACAGTAAGGAAGGTCATGCTACCCCCTCCCCTTGGCCCACAGCCTCTGTCTCGGATTAGCGTAAATATATCGCTCCTGCAAGCAAACTATGATTCTTAGCTCGATGAGAGAAGTTGCAGAATTAACTGGAATGATCAAGCAAATTCTAGAAAAAAACAGATCTAAGTCCATTAAGTAGTTCTCTCGTTTGCTCGCTTAGCGGAGGTAAGGTACACGCCCCAAGGCTGGCGCGTGATTGTGGAGCGCCACACCCCCTTCCCCTCGACCCACTGCCTCCCTCTTGGATTTGTGCAAAAAATTTGGTACTGCAAGCAAACTATGATACTTATTGCAATGAGAAATGTTACAAAGTCAACCGGAATGTTCAAGCAAATTATAGAAAAAAAAGATCTAAATCCGTTAAGTAGTCCTCTTGTGAAAAGTGTACAGAAATACAGACAGGCAGATGTTGGATTTTATATATACTGTATAGTGACAGATTGCCGGGGACCATTGCCCAACTGGGACACCCTATAATAGAAGGAATGGGGGAGAGAGCATATTCAGGACATTAACACTCCCAGAACATTAGAGGGCAGCCCCTTGGCTGCAGCAGCATCACACGTTTGAAGTATGGAAGCTCAACCCTGCTGGGGCCCGTGGGCACTGCCAGAGGGCACCATCACGATTTCTGAGCCCTTTAGTGCAGCACCTCCACCACACCTGGAAGTGCTGCCGGAAGAATGTCATTTAGCAGCTGGTGCACTTCCGGGTGCCTTATAAAAGAGTCCAGCCACCACTAGTCCGGGAGCCAAAGTTGGGAGAAAATGGACAAAGCTTGACAGAAGAGTGGAGATGGAAGAAAGAGAGAGAAAGTAGAGAGAGAAAGGAAAGGACTGTGTTGAATTGTGCTTGGTGCTGTGCTGCATGTGTAAAATATTTGGCCATTTCGGTACACTTGAAAGCGACAACCAAACAATTCAGCAGAAGCCATCAACTCACATGCAGAACCATAGGTGAAGGGCTTAAGCATTTCACTCTTATAGTGCTCCTGGTATGATTGGAATGATAAAGGAAATGGGTACCTGAACAATGTAAAGTAAGTCTTAAATACCTACACAATAACTATAATCGTAATAAACAAACAATAAAACAGCGGAGAAGCCGTGGATTAAATAAAAAGGCTGTAGTTATCAGCAGGGAGACGTGAATCCCGTGGCGAAGCAAGGAAGGGAATGTAGAGACCAGAGCGACGGACGGCCTTATATAGGCAGGCAGCCAACAACGTGGGAGGCGTTGGGATGGGGGACCCAACGCCGCCTCACACAGTGACCGAGCTACAGGCTATGGACGTATATACTGTATGTACGTAAGTAGGATTCAGTTAGCGTTGGGAACCCACGTACCAAATTTCTTGAAGATGGGCCCATAAGTAACAAAGAGCGTTGAAAAGTTCAATATGGCGGCCGACAGTGGCGTCATATCACCGAAATAAGTATGTACATCGGTTTCAGTTAGTGCAGGGAAGCCTCCTACCAAATTTCTTGAAGATGGGGCCATAAATAAGAAAGTTCAACATGGTGGACGTTGTTGACCGTTATCAACCGTTATGACCGTTACATGTAGAATTTCGAAATGAAACCTGTTTAACTTTTGTAAGTAAGCTGTAAGGAATAAGCCTGCCAAATTTCAGCCTTCTACCTACACGGGAAGTTGGAGAATTAGTGATGAGTGAGTGAGTCAGTCAGTCAGTCAGTGAGGGCTTTGCCTTTTATTAGTATATATATATATATATATATATATATATATATATATATATATATATATATATATATATATATAAAGCTCAAAAGAATTAAAGGAACACTTTTTAATAATCAGAGTATAGCATAAAGTCAATGAAACTTATGGGATATTATTCTGGTTAGTTAAGTAGCAGAGGGGGTTGTTAATCAGTTTCAGCTGCTGTGGTGTTAATGAAATTAACAACAGATGCACTAGAGGGGCAACAATGAGATGACCCCAAAACAGGAATGGTTTAACAGGTGGAGGCCACTGACTTTTTCCCTCCTCATCTTTTCTGACTGTTTCTTCACTAGTTTTGCATTTGGCTACAGTCAGTGTCACTACTGGTAGCATGAGGCGATACCTGGACCCTACAGAGGTTGCACAGGTATTCCAACTTCTCCAGGATGGCACATCAATACGTGTCATTGCCAGAAGGTTTGCTGTGTCTCCCTGCACAGTCTCAAGGGCATGGAGGAGATTCTAGGAGACAAGCAGTTACTCCAGGAGAGCTGGAGAGGGCCATAGAAGGTCCATAACCCATCAGCAGGACCAGTATCTGCTCCTTTGGGCAAGGAGGAACAGGATGAGCACTGCCAGAGCCCTACAAAATGACCTCCAGCAGGCCACTTGTGTGAATGTCTCTGACCAAACAACCAGAAAGACTTCATGAGGGTGACCCAAGGGCCCCATGTCCTTTAATGGGCCCTGAGCTCACTGCCCAGCAGCATGCAGCTCGATTGGCATTCGCCATAGAATACCAGAATTGGCAGATGCACCACTGGTGCCCTGTGCTTTTTACAGATGAGAGCAGGTTCACCCTGAGCACGTGACAGAAGTGAAGGTGTGTGGAGAAGCCATGGAGAACATTATGCTGCCTGTAACATCATTCAGCATGAGCAATTTGGTAGTGGGTTAATGATTGTCTGGGGAGGCATATCCATGGAGGGTCACACAGACCGCTACAGGCTTGACAAAGACACCTTGGCTGCCATTAGGTATCAGGATGAAAACCTTGGACCCATTGTCAGACCCTATGCTGGTACAGTGGCTCCTGGTGCACGACAATTCCTGGCCTCATGTGGTGAGAGTATGCATGCAGTTCCTGGAGGATGAAGGAATTGATACCATTGACTGGCCACCATACTTTCCTGACCTAAATCCAATAGAACACCTCTGGGACATTATGTTTTGGTCCATCCAATGCCACCAGGTTGCACCTCAGACTGTCCAGGAGCTCAGTGATGCCCTGGTCCAGATCTGGGAGGAGATCCCCCACAACACCATCTGTCATCTCATTAGAAGCATGCACCAATGTTGTCAGGCATGTATACAAGAACACAGGGGGTCATACAAAGTGCGCCGTACAATTTTGAGTTGCTGCAATTAAATTTTGGCAAAATGGACTAGCCTGCCACATAAGTTTTTCACTCTAATTTTTGGGACGTCTTTGAATTCAGGGCTCTGTAGGTTGATCATTTTCATTTCCATCAAACGATGTGGCATCCTTTCGTTCCTAACACATTACCCAGTCTATATCAGTATAGATATCCAGGAGGATTTCTTTTTCCCATTGAGATCTGATGTGTTTTCAAAGTGTTCCTTTAATTTTTTTGAGCGGTTTATATATATATATATATATATATATATATATTGTCACACACATGTGCATGGGAGGCGGCTAAAGGGCTTGAGTAAGGGCAATTTCGATTCAGACCAGGATGTGACCGAGTGCACTGACTCTTTTTCTCCCTTTCCTGCACACCAGTCACTGCAGATTCCACCTGGTCCTCTTGACGTCATTTTCAGGACCGAGCCTATGGAAGAAGACCCTGCTGGCTCCGGCCCCTGTGATGTCACATCCAGGCTCGAGCCTATGGTTGAAGATCCTCATGAGCCTGACCCCTTTGACCTCACTTCCTGTCTTCCCCTTTAAAAGCCTCCACCTTTTTCCTATTTCTGCAGTTCTGTTCTGGAGTCTGTTTTGTGCACATCAGTGTTGTATTCATTTTTACAACATTGCAGCAGGGATACCAATTATACGGGTGGCTGCCCCAAACCTTGCTATGGCTCTGTGTGGAGTTTGTAACACTGGAGTAGTCAGCAGGAGGGAAAGGTCCCAGAAGAGAAGGGGACAGGACTTGCACCATACCCAGGTGGGGCTAAGTTTTCAGGTGGGGAGGGTGTCCCGCGATTCAGAAAGACCCGGTGCTAGTTCCACTCCCGACCCTCTTTACTGGACAACACAGGCAGGCCAGGGGGTGTGCGAGAGGGGCTTACAGACTTGGGCTGCGCTGGAGGAAGGAGGCGAAGGGGGCTTATTATGCTCTCCTGAGGGAGAGTGCCCGTCTCCCTGTGAAGGTAGAACCCCGAGTTTCACCTAGGGGTACCCCAGACTGGCAGATGAATGAAATAAGAAAGTGGAGGTTTGACCCAGAGTGGCCGACCCACAAGCAAGCCTGGTCATTATGGGCTGCGGTTTGGCACTGGTTATGGCCAGCTGAAAACAAGCCCTACCAAATAATAGAACAGGTGGCTTGCTACCTGCTCCTAAAGGCACTACCCTGTGGTTTCGTCCAGCCGGTCTGGGGTAAAGACTTTCAAAATATGAAAGAGTTAATCAACCTCATTGACATGCAGGGGACGGCCTCACAACCTAAGGGAGCAGAACCGTCCCTTAGTCGAGCTCAGCCACTGTTCGTCCCCTGGAGTTGTGGGAGCGTAAACCGCTTGGTAGCGAGGAGGAATGCAGGAGGTGGGGGAGGAGGGGTTGGTATGCTCTAACTAATCAGTCCCACACACTGGAGTGGTGATCGTAAACGGGTACAAGACCAAAGCCTTGTTCAAATCCTACAGCAACATTACCATTGTTGCCTGCTGATTTATGCTACCGCAACAATGGTTAAAATTTAAGACCAGTATAACCTGTGGAAGACGAATGTTATCTTCATTCCCTTGTACTAATTCATGTCTGAGAAGTAAGCTTTACTAAACCATGTAAAAGCATGCTTTGTTTTAGCAAACAGAAAAATATTTGTGCAAAGGACTCAAGGTCTAAGCATTCCACACATGAGTCTGCCTTATCATGTTTTCCCTTAGCTTACATCTGAATGCCATAACAAAAGGGGCCAAGAAATCAAGTTGCACAAGGGTCATTGAAGGGGCTCTAGGACTGTGTATAATAAAGTGTTGACTGTTACATTTCATAATGATATTAAATCACGCATTCTAGGGGTATAAAAACTTGCCCCACCCAACAGACGGGGTTCAGAAGAGCCCTGACGCTGTCTTGTATATTCATTGTCTGCTTTTCTGAAACTCTTCTCACTGTGACTCTGCAAAATAAAGCTGCTTTATAATTCCACCTGCTGTCTGGTCTGAAGTTTTCATTCACAGTTTTGGCGCCCAAACGTGTTGCAGGAGACATCTCCTCGAGCAGGATCGTCCAGAGGACTGTAGTGGAGCCGATTCCGGCTGGGTTGGGTCCAGCTTCGGTAAAAGTAGGATTGGCCTGGCTTGGGCGTTTCCTGCGTGGGGAGTCCCTGACCTCCTCCTAGCCGATACGAGGCACGACTTGACGGGCATTTCCAGGCAGGTGGACGGAGTCATGGTGAGTAGATCGGGGGATTCCTGTTAGTTTGAGTTTGACTGGTTTGCTAGAAGTAATACGAATATAGAAAGAAAAAGAATAAAAAGCATATGCAAAATAAAGAATAAGAGAGCATACTGTATCAGACCCATAGGAGGGTTCTAGGGACTCACGGAAAGTGGCTTTGGGACCCTACGGAAAACGGCACAGTGTGAATGTTAGCTAGTCACCCCTGTGCAGTGGAATAGAAAGGGGCAAGTGGCACGCTCCTATAATAATTAGAGGAATGGGGGTGAAAGGGCGTATTTAGAGAATGTGTGTCTAAATAAACGGGAGGTCGAGTTTTTCATCCCCTGTCTGGTCATACTCTTGTTTCAACGGGTTGCTAAGGTGATGGAGACAATACCCTGGCAGATTGACGCATACAAACCGTCTGATGAAGGGATCGGGGTTAAAACCTCCATATCCCGGACTCCACGGGGCGTATTGATGTAGGATTCTGCTGATGCAAATAAACGGACACGAAGTCACCTGAAGCTGTAATCCGGGAATAGGAGTGGACGGCGGGTGGAACAGGGTTTATCGAGGGCTGAGTCATTTTCTGCTGATATCCTGCCGCTCACTATGGGAAAAACAAATAGCAAGCCAGTCAAACAGTCCCCCAAGAGTCCTAAAAACCTAACGTTAGAAGGATTATTTTCAGGGGGTTGCCAGGCCCCTAGTGCGCTGTCGGGATCGAAAGGTGGGTCCCCTAGAAAGCTCATTGAAAAGAAGACAGTATTAGATTTAAAAAAAAAGGCATGTAGGAAGTGGAATAAGGACAGTGCAGGTAGATGGCCAGTGGAAGGACCCAGGGATATGAATGAGATACAGGACTGTGCAGAAATACACAGGGTTGTTGTAATGGAGGTCCTTATCGGATGGATATGTATGACAGATGGGAATTGGTTATTAAAGACCTCACGTTGGAAGCGGCACAGAAACGGAATGAGCTTTTAGTTGCTGAACTTAAGAATAGAAAGGAAAAGGAAGAGCTGCTTATAGCTTTACAGAAAGTGCTGGCTGATACGGGACCCCAGTCTGAAGGAAGGAGGAAGAGGAGTGATAAAAAAGACCCTTAATATCCCATGCTCTCTTCCCCAACACTTTGCCCACAACCCCTTCCACCGCCACATTCAATCATTGCCACAATGTCTCCTGTGGTTACCAATGCCCCAGCTACTGATGATTTCTTTGATGAACAATATCAGTGCGACCCCTCCTCACTTACAGATCCGGATGATGAGACTGACGGCCACTTGTTAGGGGCTATGGGAGGCTCTTCTAACTTACACAAAAAGCCCTCCATTTCACAACGTACTAGAAGCAAGACCCTCCAAGATAAGTCCCCTGAAAATCTTACCCCGTTTAAGTCCCCTAGCACCCACATTTTCATGCCCTTTAATTGAGGTCCCTAACCCCCGACACGATCCCACACAACCCCCAGGAAACAATTACCCCACTACGGTAATGATACATCGTAACTGGGATATTCAAGAGCTGAGAGACGTAGTGTCCGAATTGCCTGATCTAAGGTAATCGGTGGGTTGAAGTTTGTGGAACAGGTGCAGCAACTAGACAACATATATAAACCCAGTGCGGCTCAATGGACCTAGGTGCTACGCAGAAAGATGGGCACTACTTGGGCTACTGTCAACCATGGGCAGCATAATGGAGTACAGTGGCAGTGGAATGAGGCATGGCCTCGTGGACAAAATAATGAGGGTCCTTTCCTTGCCCAATGGGAACACGTGAAAACTGCAATAGCTGCAAAATATAAAAAGGGCACCGACTGGTCCCTTATTTCAGCTGCCAAACAAAAGAAAGATGAGACGGTAGATGAATGGGCACACCGCATTCAGGACTTGATGACAAACCATTCTGGCTTAGAAAGCCCAGACGACCATGCCAGGGCAGCAGTTCCTCCTTTTGTGTCAGGACTCAGAAATGATATCCAAAATAAGGTACGCACGTCCTGTATTTGGATGGGAAAGTGCCACTTTTGATGAAGTTAAAAGACACGCGGCGCATGCTGAACGACAGACTAAGCAAAAAGAGTCAGATACTCAGACCAAGTTAATTGCGGCACAAATGAATTATTATGCAGGTGGAGCCGCCTCAGGCAGGGGTCGAGGACATAGAGGACGTGGATTTTTTCGAGAACAGGGGCGAAGCCGGGGGAGAGGTCGTGGATTTTTACTTCCTAATCCGAATTCTTCATCTGCTCAGCCGTCTCTCCCCTCAGATCAAGCACCTACATTTTGCCTGTTACGACAAGACACTTCTGCCGCAATTGCCCACATCAGCTTCCTCCTCCGCCTCCCTTCCCTGAACCTGAGGATATTCCTTTCACAGGCATTCTCTTCAGTTGCCTTTGCTCACTCACCATGCGGACACAGATCCTTTATTGACTTTGCTGGTGAATGGCACTGAAACTGCTTTTCTCATTGATACTGGAGCTACGCGTTCCACCCTTTCGCTGAAGGAGGTCCCTGCCTCGAACGATAAAGTGACTGTGCTTACTGCTTCTGGACAACCACATGTTTTGCTGGTGTCTAAACCTCTTCGGGTTCAGCTTCATTCCAGTGGTTCCACTTTGATGCACCGGTTTTTTGTTAAATCAGCTCTGCCCTGTTAATCTGTTAGGAAGGGATCTGATGACTAAGCTCTCCCTCTCTATTTCTCTAACCAAAACGAGGGTTTTACTGTTCTATTCCTAAACTCCTGTGCCAAACCTTTCCCCACACTAAGCCCTCTTTTGCAGCCTGAACCCTGAACATCTCCTCACACACCATTCTCCTTAAAGCCCTACACTCTTTTCCTTCATGTCTTTTTACCCACTTGCAAGTCCCCAACACCCTCCACTGTACAGCCCAGTTACTTCCCTGCTGAACTGGACACACCTTGGTTAGAATCTTTTCTCTCTTCAGGTACTAGCCCAGAGACCCTCCATATCCCTTGCATTTTTTTTCTCATCCAACAAAGCCGCTGTGTCAGTTCACCTCATATATTCACAAAGCGTTTTCTATTTAGGAGGTTCGGTTCCCCATGTTTCTTTAGCCAAATCTAGCACCGTTCGCTGAGTCGAAATTGGGGAATGGGTGGGACAATGTGTCGATAGGACGGACTGGCTGCATGTTGCTCCGGGTATTTTTGATACTTCAGATCATTTGATAACTAAGATTTTACTTCGGGATGAATTTCCATTTATCCATTCATTATGCCATCCCACCCTTTCCACATTTTCATTACAGACTTCATATCCCTCTTGGCTTTCCTCACTTCCCGATGCACTTTGGTCCCAGGGGAAAAATGATTATGGAAGGATAGCGCACTGTGAGCCACTGGTGATTTACCCAAAGTCATCCTTCCGCCCGCATCGCGCCCAGTGTCCTCTGTCTCCAGAGGCAGAGGCTGGCATCTCCATCGTGCATTCCGATCTCGTGAAACGTGGAGCAATCATTCAAATTAAATACTCTCCAGTCAACTCCCCCATTTTACCTGTTTAAAAGGCTGACGGTTCATGGCGTTTTGTTCAAGATCTTCGACAAGTTAATTCTGCAGTTTTTCCTAGGGCACCTATTGTTCCTAATCCTTCCACTATTCTTTCTATGATATCCCCATCTGCCTGTTATATCTCTGTTATTGACCTTGCTAACGCTTATTTTTCTATTCCTTTGCACCCTGACTCTCAATTCTGGTTTGCCTTTACTTTCGAAAACCGCCGTTGGACATGGACCGTTATGCCTCAGGGATATACTGAAGCCCTGGTGCATTGGACAAGCTCTTGCTCAAAATCAGAAGGCTTTTGACCAGATAAAGACAGTGTATTGATACAGTATGTAGATGATGTAATGTGTAGTACTACAGAAGACGATTGTGCACATGATACTCAGAAATTATTATTTTTAGCAGAAAATGGCCATAAAGTTTCTAAAACAAAACTGCAGTTAATTCAAACAACTGTGAAATATTTAGGTCATGACATTTCTTGTGGAACAAGAGCTCTCTCTCTCTAGCGATCGTATAAACACCATTCAAAATCTTCCTAGACCTGTTACAAAGCAACAGGTTATGTCTGTATTAGGCATTCTAGGATACTGCTGGCAATGGATTTTAAACTTCACTGAAAGAGCACAGCTTTTGCAAACCTTTCTGGTCAGGTGGCATGGAATAATCAAGCTTAGAAGGCTCTATGTCACTTAAAAAAAAAAAAAATGTGCAATACTGTTTGCGCCTGTGTTGGGACTGTTGTCTATTTTCATCCATTCACTCTGTTCGTGGACGAAAAGGGGACATATATGAATGCAGTTCTTACACAACTTCATGGAGAAAAAACAAAGGCTTAGCCTATTTTTCGAAAAAATTGGATCCAGTGGCTCGGGACTTCCAACCTGTCTCAGAGCTGTAGCAGCCACAACAGAGGCCGTGCTAGCCAGTACAGATATAGTGCTCATGAGCCCCCTAGTGGTAAAAGTGCCTCACGCCGTACACTCCATTTTAGTACAGGCTAAAACCTCACATCTCACTACTGCTAGGGCAATACACTACCAAAATGTACTCTGTACTTTGTCAAACGTTACCATAGAAAGGTGCTCCACCTTAAATCCAGCTACGCTGCTTCCAACTGAAAATCAAGGGGAGCCCCACAACTGTCATGACGAAATAACTAAGGTTATAAAACCTAGACCAGACCTACAGGAAACACCCTTAGGAACAGGGGAGATAATTTTTGTGGATGGATGTTCTTTACGATTGGAAAATGGAACACCTTCAACCAGCTATGCAGTGGTCAAAGGTGACCACCTGCTGGAAGCAAACCGAATTTCTTCAAGTTTGAGCGCGCAGGCAGCTGAGTTGATAGCTCTCACCCGAGCTTGTCAGTTGTCATAGGGAAAAATTGTAACTATCTATACTGATTCTAGATATGCTTTTGGAGTCTGCCATGATCATGGGGCATTATGGAAACTCGGGGGATTCAAGACCAGTACTGGCAAGCCCTTTCAGCATCAAAAACTAATAGAATCCCTCTTAGAAGCTGTAACAAAGCCATCAAAATTGGCTACAGTTAAATGCCAAGCCCATACTGAAAAAAAAGATCCCATTAGTAAAGGAAATAAACTGGCCGATCACTTTGCAAAACAAGCTGCTTATAATAATACCCGAATCTCTTTATTCCAACAGACAGATGACAGAGATTCCGGTAATTTAGTAATTTCTTTACAGAGTTCAGCTTCAGAAAAAGAAAGACGAAAATGGTCCAAAGAAGGGTTCCTCTCTGATGGAATTTGGACCCATAAGCAAACTAACAAACCTTTCCTTCCTAAAGCTTCTTTTCCAGGTATGGCAAAAATTGCCCATGGCCCAGACCATGCTGGAAAAGACGCCATGGTTCAAGATGTTGAAAAACATTGGGAAGCTCTTGGTTTCTCTACATATGCAGAGCAGTTCTGCAGGTTCTGTGCATTATGTCAAAAGTTTAATGTAGGAAAGGGCACCCAGGTAAGTCCCGCCGTTACACCTAACCCAATGGGTCCATTCGAACACCTTCAAATGGACTTCATTGAATTAACACCATCAAAGGGGTACCGATACTTTTTAGTAACTGTTGATGTGTTCTCCCGATGGGTGGAAGCTTTCCCTTCCAAACATGCAGATGCCAAAACTGTGGCAAAAGCTTTGATAAAGGAAATCATTCCTAGATGGGGCATACCGCAGAAATTACAAACTGATAATGGCACACACTTTGTAAATTCCGTTATAAATGAATTAACCACCTGGCTCCAGATAAATGTGCATCATTATTGCAAATACCACCCCCAGAGTGGAGGTATTGTGGAACGATGCAATGGTACCTTGAAATCTAAATTGGCTAAAATCTGTGAGCAAACAAATTTACCTTGGCCTGATGCTCTGCCTCCAGCCTTGATGGGATTAAGGGGAAGAACACATCGGCAGTTAGGGCTGTCGTCATTCGGAAATTCTGAAAGGACAGCCCATGGCAGTCAGCATGATCATAGGTAATGTTACACTGCATACTGTGGATAATGATCTTCTTTCCGGTCTTACAGGTCTCCGAGCTTCTTTGAAGGAAGTCCACAAGCAGGTGAATCAGGCCTGGAGAACTAGTCCTCCATCAAAGGACTCCCCGATTCCGTTAGGAACCTGGATTCTGGTTAGAGATACTCGAAGGAAACATTGGCATCACCCTTGGTGGAGAGGACCGTTCCAAGTTCTGCTGTCGACACTGCACACTGTTAAAGTTGAGGGACTGCCTGCTTGGATTCACATCTCACATTGCAAAAGATGGCACCCTTGATTGTGGTATCCTTATTTGCTGCCATATCCTGAAGATGTAAAAACTGGGTTAACTGGATAATTTACTTTTGCCTGGTGTTTCTTATGGACATGTGAACGAGTGTGCCCTGTGATAGGATGGCATCCAGTTCAAGGGTTCCAGTGCCCACAACTTTGATAGGTGCCAGATGACCATGACCCTGAACTGAAGTGGGTTAGAAAATGGATGGACTGATAAATGTATGAAAGATGCTATATAATGCACGGCTTGAAAGAAAGCTAGATTTTTGTTCTTCCTACAAATTATTTTCTAGAACATAATAGTAAAAATTGTATGCACTTTCAGCTATAAGAACAGCAATATTTGGACATTTTAGGGTGATTTATTTTCAAGTCGCCGGGGACTTCTTGTGCTTTGTTCCTGTTTGCAGGTTTCTGGTGCCTCATTTAGCTGAGCTGTAGCCACTGTTGTGGGTCCTGAGTCAGAACACGCCTCCACTCAACCTGGTTAAATGGCTTAAGTCAGTTTTCATCTCTCTTACAGTTGCTTTTATCATTCTCCTGCTTATAGCTTGCTGTATTGTTCCCTTGATAAGATACATTGTATCCAAGTATTTTACTGCCTCTATAGAAAAGGCTTACTTTTTACACGAAGAAAAAATGCTTCAGATCAGCACAGCCACCCCACACTCCTCCGCTCACTCCACTCCATCCCCCTCTCCTACCCTTTCCCACTTAACTCTCCCCTGATCAAATATTTTTTGTTTGCTAAAAAAGGGGGGAATGTGGAAGACGAATGTTCTCTTCGTTCCCTTGTACTAATTCATGTCTGAGAAGTAAGCTTTACTAAACCATGTAAAAGCATGCTTTGTTTTAGCAAACAGAAAAGTATTTGTGCAAAGGACTCAAGGTCTAAGCATTCCACACATGAGTCTGCCTTATCACGTTTTCCCTTAGCTTACATCTGAACGCCATAACAAAAGGGGCCAAGAAGTCAAGTTGCACAAGGGGCATTGAAGGGGCTCAAGGATTGTGTATAATAAAGTGTTGACTGTTACATTTCATAATGATATTAAATCACGCATTCTAGGGGTATAAAAACTTGCCCCACCCAACAGACGGGGTTCAGAAGAGCCCTGATGCTGTCATGTATATTGATTGTCTGCTTTTCTGAAACTCTTCTCACTGTGACTCTGCAAAATAAAGCTGCTTTATAATTCCACCTGCTGTCTGGTCTGAAGTTTTCGTCCACAAACCTGTGTCTAAGGAGAAATCCGCTGGTACAGGTCCGCCATCTGTGTCATCAGTTACGGAAGATCGGTTCAGAAATTAACCGTGGTGGTCCTCCCAGATCCTCCACACCCGGTGATACTAGGGCAGGACTGGTCTAAAATTAAAAGCGGTGAGACACATACAACTCCTTGTGTTATCTTAGGCCTAGTTGTAGATGGAGATGAGCTGTCTCAAGCGGCCTCCACGCCGTGTAACCAGCCGGCGGAGAGAGACAAAGCGGCCTCACTGAGTGACGTGGCAACTCCCGGACCATCGCTAGCTGATACATCATCCTCCAGCGCCGAGACAGAACAGGATGAAACCACGCCCCTTGAGGTCGGCCAGGATCCTCTCTCGTTCTTACAGTTTCAATTTAGAGAAACACCGGCTTCATTTAGAAGGGAACAGTGGAATGACAATTCCTTTCAATTTGTTATAAATGCAGTAGTCCTTGTCAATGGCCTGCGCACTTACCAGTCCATGCCACAGGGTCCTCACTTTGTCTTAGAGAATTACCTTCTGTATCGTGTAGGTGAGCATAAGGGACAAGAGGTATAATAAAACCTGGGTGTGTTTGTGTTGGGGTTTGCTGACACCCAAATTATATCCCTATATATCCATTCATCCATTATCCAACCCACTGAATCCGAACACAGGGTCAAGGGGGTCTGCTGGAGCCAAACCCATCCAACACAGGGCAGGAACCAATCCCAGGCAGGGTGCCAACCCACCGCAGGACACACGCAAACACACTAGGGCCAATTTAGAATCGCCAATGTGGGACTGTGGGAGGAAACCAGAGCGCCTGGAGGAAACCCGTAGACACGGGGAGAACATGCAAACTCCACGCAGGGAGGACCTGGGAAGTGAACCCGGGTCTCCTAACTGCGAGGCAGCAGCGCTACCACTGTGCCACCATGCCACCCATATCCTTCTATATATATATATATATATATACCCTTGTACCCTCAGACTATACGTCAGACACCAGGTAAAAGTCCAATAAAGATATTTATTGTAATAATAATGTGCACAAAGCACCACCACTCCACTATTCTTCAATAAACAATACAATAATTAATCACAATCCTCCACTCCCAGACGCTTAGCCACCCTGCCTCCCAACTCAGCTCGTCGATATATATATATATATATATATATATATATAGTGACAGATAGGGGGTGCTATCGCTCCCTTGAACCCTCAGACTATACGCCAGACACCAGGTAAAAGTCCAATAATACAACTTTTTATTAACTCTTTTAGGGCGGATGTCGACTTTTGGCGACAGGAGGGGTTGAGGGCGAATGTCGACTAAAGTCGACATCCAGGGATAGAGGGCGATAATCAGCTGTTAATGGCGACAAATCTTACTATCACGTCACAGGCATTCCCTCTGTGCTTGGAGGAATGCTAGACTCGTTGACTCTGCAACTAATCCTAGCGTGTGCGTGAGTTGCGAAATGTAAACAATGGCAAGATGGCATCGACATGTGACAAGGGAGTGAAGTGAGTGCAGAAAAGAAAACACTCGGCAGACAATATTTTGCGCATTATCGCGGAGTCGGACTCTGATTTTTCAGAATCGGATTTTATTGACAGTGATCAGGAGATCAAGCAAGAGAGTGAGAAGCCGGCATCAGCTGATCAATACAATACAATACAATACAGTTTATTTTTGTATAGCCCAAAATCACACAGGAAGTGCCGCAATGGGCTTTAACAGGCCCTGCCTTTTGACAGCCCCCCAGCCTTGACTCTCTGAGAAGACAAGGAAAAACTCCCAATAAAAACCTTGTAGGGAAAAATGGAAGAAACCTCGGGAAAGGCAGTTCAAAGAGAGACCCCTTTTCAGGTAGGTTGGGCGTGCAGTGGGTGTCAAAAGTAGGGGGTCAATACAATACAATATACAGAACAGAACAATTCCTTAAGACAGCATAATAATAAAAATTTTAGAAGTACAGTTTAACAGTAGATGATATGACATAATTAGGTTTGGATATTTTTAGAGTCCTGGAGACCTCATCCATCTAGCTGCCTCCCCATTTGGCCATGCCACGGCTGAAACGTTGCTCCGATGATCAAACACCAGCCGATGCCGTACCAGCGGATCTGCTGCCAGTTGAGCGCTTCTCGCATCCGATGCATCTACAGCAAGGTTTGCATGGGGTAAATACACAGACATTGATCCGTTGAGAGCCGATCTGGCTACCGGACTTCACAAGACGGCATGGCTTGCTGTTGCACACTACAGATCACCAGCTGCTGTACTTCAGGCTGCTCTCTCCTGATGCTGCTTTTCAGCTACCGTCAGACGAGATAAACAGCTAGGCAGAGAAATTTTTTGAATCGCGGGCTGCGTTTGCATCGCATTCCCATTTTTCAAAGTGTAAACCCACAACAAAAGACGAGATGAAGCGTGCTGTGGTATTACAAATAGAGATGGGACAGAACTGGTGATATAACTTCAGGGAGCATTGGTCCAAATGTGCTTTGTCCCCTGGTGGCTTTGGACAGGTTATGCAGCATGGTGATAGGTACGTGCTGCTGCAAAGTTTTATTCACTTCTGTAATAAACAGAAGCAAATCCCATGGGGTGAGCCAGGCTATAATGCCATGCATAAAGTTCATAAAGTTTCAGAAGATGAAAAGAGGTGACAAAACGGTTTTCATGCGGGCAGAAAACTTGGTGGCAGTGGAATGGCACAATGGCAAAAGGATGACTTGTCTCTCTACAGTACACACTTACAATATATGTGAGAAAGTGCAGCAACAGACAAATGAAAAGTAGGCACCAAAGCAACACGTATTGTAAGCAGTGCAATGTGGCATTGACTGAAACTGGCTGCTTTGAGCAAGATCAGACTTTGCAGGACTTTGCTGTGTAAAATGTATGTGATATGTATGAGAAATCATAGAGTATGCAAGCTCATACAACATGCAAGACAGTAACATTTGTCAAAAGTAATTTTTTTTGTTGATTTGATATGTTAAACAATTGCTTTGTGTTCTTTTTTAAAAAACGTTAGTTTTTGGAAAAATATTCAGCCCTGGAAGATAAGAAAAAAAAAAAAATTGCCCTAAAAGAGTTAATCAACAGTGCACAAAGCACCCTCCTCTCCACAATGCTCATTCAATAATACAATAACTAATCAATTTCAACATTTTCAACATTTATTTATTTATATAGCACATTTTCATACAAACAGTAGCTCAAAGTGCTTTACATATTAAAGAATAGAAAAATGAAAGACACAATTATAAAACAAAATAAATCAACATTAATTAACATCGAATAAGAGTAAGGTTCAATGGCCAGGGGGGACAGAAAAAACAAGAAAACTCCAGACGGCTGGAGAAAAAATAAAATCTGTAGGGATTCCAGACCATGAGACCGCCCAGTCCCCTCTGGGCATTCTACCTAACATAAATGAAACAGTCCTCTTTGGATTTAGGGTTCTCACGGAAGGGCTTGATGATGATGATGGTCACGTAGACTTCTGCCTTTTAATCCGTCCATCATTGTTGGAGCATCATGAAGCTTTGAGTAGGTGGAGGTGGCGCAGGCCACCACCACAAAGAAACCGGAAAAAGAAACAGAAAAGAGAGTAGGGGTCAGTACCGATTTTAGAGCCACCATGAATAGTTATTTTGAGGAATTGAACATATAGAGTATCAGGATTAAGTTAAATTAAGATTAAAATGAAGTTATAAAAGGCCATGTTAAAGTAATGTGTTTTCAGCAGTGTTTTAAAGTGCTCTACTGTATCAGCCTGGCGAATTCCTATTGGCAGGCTATTCCAGATTTTAGGTGCATAGCAGCAGAAGGCCGCCTCACCACTTCTTTTAAGTTTTGTTCTTGGAATTCTAAGGAGACACTCATTTGAGGATCTGAGGTTACGATTTGGAATATAAGGTGTCAGACATTCCGATATATAAGATGGGGCGAGATTATTTAAGGCTTTATAAACCATAAGCAGAATTTTAAAGTCAATTCTGAATGACACAGGTAACCAGTGTAGTGACATTAAAACTGGAGAAATGTGTTTGATTTTCTTTTCCTAGTTAGGATTCTAGCAGCTGCATTCTGCACTAGTTGCAAACGATTTATATCTTTTTTGGGTAGTCCTGAGAGGAGTGCGTTACAGTAATCTAGTCGACTGAAAACAAGCGCGTGAACTAATTTCTCAGCATCTTTCAGTGATATAAGAGGTCTAACTTTACTTATGTTTCTTAAGTGAAAAATGCTGTCCTAATGATCTGATTAATATGTGATTTAAAATTCAGATTACAGTCAACAATCACCCTAAGCTTTTTACCTCCGTCTTGACTTTTAATCCTAATGTATCCAGTTTATTTCTAATAGCCTCATTGTATCCATTATTGCTGATCACTAAAATTTCAGTTTTCTCTTTATTTAACTTGAGAAAATTACTATTCATCCATTCTGAGATACAAGTCAGACATTCTGTTAGTGAATCAATAGAATCAGGGTCATCAGGTGCTATTGATAAGTACAGCTGTGTGTCATCAGCATAGCTGTGGTAGCTCACGTTGTGCCCTGAGATAATCTGACCTAACGGAAGCATGTAGATTGAGAATAACAGCGGACCCAGGATAGAGCCTTGTGGAACACCATATTGGATATCATGTGTCTGAGTTGTAATTCCCACAACTAACAAATTTTCTCCCTGCAGGTAGGGTTCAAAACAATTTAAGACTGCCAGAGAGGCCCACCCATTGACTAAGGCGATTTCTAAGAATGTTGTGATCAATGGTGTCAAATGCAGCACTCAGATCTAAGAGGATGAGAACAGATAAATGGCCTCTGTCTGCATTTACCCGCAAGTCATTTACTACTTTAACGAGTGCAGTTTCTGTGCTGTGATTTGTTCTAAAACCCGACTGAAATTTATCAAGAATAGCATGTTTATTTAGGTGGTCATTTAACTGCATAATGACTGCCTTCTCCAGAACTTTACTTAAGAAGGGAGGTTAGAGATGGGTCTAAAATTTTCAAGAGCTGAGGGGTCAAGATTATGTTTCTTAAGTAGGGGTTTAACTACAGCAGTCTTAAGACAGTCTGGGAAGACCCCAGTATCTAGTGACGAATTTACTATGTCAGAACATTATCAATTAGCACGCCTGATACTTCTTTGAAAAACCTTGTTGGTATCGGGTCAAGGACGCAGGTGGAGGGTTTTAATTGAGAGATTATTTTTTTAAATCAGGTAAATCTATCCTAGTGAAAGAGTTTCATTTGTTTATAACAGGATGCTGGGGTTTAGGAGGATCCTTAGTGTTGGAGGGATATACTATGTTATTTCTAATATCATTAATTTTTTGATTGAAAAATACAGCGACAGCCTCACAGGTTTCACTGGAAGCACTTAGGAGGCATTCCTTTGAGCTACCTGGGTTTAGTAGGCGATCAATTGTAGAAAATAAGACTCTGGGATTACTAGCATTGTTATTTATAATCTTGGAGAAATAGCAGCGTCTCTCAAGACGGACAGTGTTATTGTATTCTGTTATTTTGACTTTTAATATTTCATGGTGGATAGTAAGTTTAGTCTTCCTCCATTGACGCTCAGCTCTACGGCATGTTCTCTTTAAATCAGACACTCTTTGGGTCTTCCATGGTATAACAATGCTAGAAGATTTTTTCACTGTCTTTTCAGGTGCAACTATGTCAACAGCAGCTCTCACTTTAGAATTAAATCTTTCCACCTTACTATTTACATTATCCTCGCTATTATAGCTGGCACTATAAACGGACTGATTGCTTAAAATGTTTGTAAGTTTTAAAGCTGCTGCCGAGTCAAAGAAGCGTTTTTTAACAATATGCTTCTCATGAGTGTTTTTTATCATTATTTCTATATTAAAAAGTAGAAGAAACTGGTCTGATAGACCAATATCAATGATCTGTTTTATATCAACTTTCAGTCCTTTAGTAATCACTAAGTCTAATGTATGACCTGCTTTATGTGTAGGCTGATTTATGAGTTGTCTCAAATCAAAAGAATCCAGGAGGTTCATAAATTCTTTTACTTTTAGATCACACTGATTATCTATATGAAAATTAAAGTCGCCAACTATTAGGAGTGTGTCATAGTTAGTAATTAAAATTGACATTAAGTCAGAGAATTCCTCAAAAAACGACGCGTTATATTTAGGAGGTCTATACACGGATAGTACTAGAACAATAGACAATCCTCCTACTCCCAGACGCGTTGCCATCCTTCCACCCAGCTCAGCTCCTCGTCTGAGGATTTCCCACAGTCCTTTATATTCCTTGACCCGGAAGTGTTTCGCTCCCTCTGTCCATGTGACTAGGAATACTTCCAGGTCAGATAAAAAGTCCTTTTTCTTCACCCCGGAAGTACGTCATTCCTCTTGTCCATGTGACTCGGACATACTTCCGGGGCGTAGGGCAAATATTTTTTGCTCCTCCCTGCAGCTCCATCTAGTGGCCCCTGTAGTATCCAGCAGGGTTGAGGATGAAAACTCCATCGTCCATAATTCCCTGCTGGTATTTGGGGCACCCCCATGCTTCAGGGAGAGCGCCATCTGGCGGCAATGTATGAAAAGCCAGCATTCTATAGAATACCTAGGCATTGTATATAATGCCCGGCGTTTTTAGGCAATGTATGAAATATGAGAATTATTACACACTTTCCCCAGGCATTGTATATAATACCTAGGCATTCTATAGAATGACAAATGCTATTCAGGCAAGTATGAAAAACGGTCCTGATAAGGCTATTATATAAATGACGTGCATTCCTCAAAAATACAAATGTTATTCTGAAAAAATAATGAGAGTGTCATTAAAAAAAATGTATTCAAAATACATAAAGAAAAATGAAAGTTGTACAAAACAAAATTTATGCCTTTCTTATTAAGGGAAACAAAATTTTCATATAAAAAATACGAAATTAAAATGAACTTACTTGTTGCAACATGGTAGGTTTGAATGACATTTTGAATTACATTTTATTACATTTTTCACGCAAAGACATTTCATATTTTGGCACTTTGTTTTACACATACATTTGATGAATCCTTGGCCGCTTCCGGAGAGGAATTTCATGGTCAGGAATATTTTCAATTCTAAGCAAGTTCTTCGGGCATAAAGTGAATTGTGATCTCGCATATACTTGTTCTAAAATTCCTTCAGAAGTTCCAAGTCGGTAGAAATCATCCTCTGTCACACTTATTACAACTGCCAATATATTGTGCGAATCACCTCGCCCCTTGTCGACGTCAGGAATAGAAACTCGCACAGTAGTTCCCTAAGAAGACGTGGGAAATTGTTTTTCCAAATTCATTTTCAATTTTTTGGCTTGTATTTCCAAATTGATTTTAGAATTTATTTTACCTTCAATAGCATTTTCAGTTTTGAAACAAAGGGTGCACAAAATATCCATTTCATCATCTTTACTAGCATGGCCACAGAAGGTAAGAATTTTTTGACGACACTTTTTACATGCAAGTGCATCACTCGTTTCCTCTAAACACACACAACAGGTATCAGAAACGGAAATCTCTTCAGTAAGCATGTCTTCATCATATTGGTTTAATCCACTATCGACTATAATCTCATCCATGTTTTTTAAAACAAGCTCTTTTTCTTGCATAATCTTATTAGTTTCACCTTTTTCCATTGTGTGGACGCTTTCTATTACTTTTTCTAGCTTCTCCTCTGTATTTATGTCTTTTAAAACATCTTCTGGTAGAAAACACGTTGTAAGCCCTACTTTAGGTTTACAGCCAAAAAGTGCTTCGTATGGTGTTCTTTTGATCCCAGAATGATAAGCTCTATTTTTCATAAATTGAACGAAATGCAGTCCTTCACTCCAGCGGTCAGATTTGTTGTCCTGCATCCAAGTACAGAGCATATTTTCGATATCTTCATTTGCTCATTCGACACTACCCTGGCTTTGTGAATGGCGAAGCTTCCCATGTACGATCTTCAGTGCTTGCCAAAACTCCTTCAAGCTGGTCACCACATTATTGGCAAATTCCCTACCATTGTCAGACTGTAATATAGATGGCGCTCCAAGCAACAAGAATATGTCCACTAGGTTGTAGGCTACTTCTTCAGCTCTTTTTGACGTTAGAGACTTAAGAATCACAAATTTTGTGAGATGATCTTGGTACACCATAATAAATTTGTATTCTCGATCTGGCTGAGACTGAAAGTCAATAAGATCTACCTGACAACGGGAATTAAATTTGGAATAAATCATAGGTTTCACAACAATGCCCTTTTTAATAACTTTCTGTTTTTTCTGGCAAGGTTGACAAAGGTGGATGTACAGTTCAATATCATGACGTGTAACGTTTTTGTATTTGGTTAAAAGTTTTTTCAATATTCTATCACATCCTCCGTGTCCAATAACCAAATGAGCTTCATGAAGTACGTGAAATAACTCTGAGTCCGTGACATAATACTGTATAGTACTGACGCCTTTTTTAACAGCATAAATGAGTTTACTTTTGTTTTCTACAATAATCACATCATAGCGATTCAGCAACCAATAGTCCCTGGGTTCCTTCTTAGTAGTCATTTTGGCTTTTTGTACATCATTTATTAACTTCTGGTAAGTAGTTTCGGTTAAGAAAATACTGTTTTTTGCAGCATTAACTTGAATTTTGGACAGTTCATCGTCAAATCGTTGTTTCAAGTCTATAGACCATGACTCCTTCTCCAACACTACAGCTTGCTCCTCCATTTTCATGGCGCACAGTAAAAAACACATTTTTTGTTGAACAAATTGAAGTAAAATTGTGTATTTTGACACTCCCGAAGAAACCGCAAAGTGCAACTGACAAATTCTAAGCCTGAGGCGCATGTTAAAAGTCACGTGCCTTGCCACGTGATATTCGAAACGAATCTGAGATGTATTTCATACTTTGCCGGTTTCTCATTTGGCATTCTATAGAATGCCTAGGAAATGTGTGAAATATGAATTGTTTCATACATTGCCAGCTAGTTTTAGGCATTATATACAATGCCTAGGCATTCTATAGAATGCCGGATTTCAAACTTTGCCGGTAACATATGTTTGTATATATATATTGTGGACTGGGACCCGGACACAGGCAGACGGACATCTTAAGTTCACCACACACTGTTTATTTACACTACTGTTTACACAAATTATGTGCACTCACAACCCCAGTGCCTCCAGCACTGATTCCCCAATGTCCAGGCCACACTCTTCCAGTCACTGTGCCTTTCTTTCGACTGCCTCCCATCCTCTCCCAAGCTCTGTCCTCTTCCACCCGACATCCACACATGACTGGAGGGAGGCGGCCCCTTAAATGGGAACCCGGATGGGCTCCAGCTGCTTCCCGGCAATCAGTCGTAGCCACACCCCAGTGTGGCGGAATTGCCGGCTGCGCACCCGGAAGCTGTCCGGGTGTCCCCTGTTCTCTTTCCCCCAGCACTTCCTGGTGTGGCAGAAGTGCTGGGCTCCAGGGTTCCTCAGGCACCTGGGCGGCGCCTGGCGGTGGCCACGGGTCCCTACAGGGCTGGGCTTCCAAGCCCTGTACCCGAGGCCCCCAACATAACCAGGACGGATGCCCCTTCACGGTCTGGAGGAGGCACAAGCCCTCCTCTGGTCCTCCTGGGCGTCCCGGCCGGGCTCCAGCCCGGCGGTGACCAATATATATATATATATATATATATATATATATATATATATAAATATAGTCATGCATGCGCACATCGGGAGCAGCTGCAGGACCAGGCACGCACCGCAATCAGCCCGGCCAGGGGACGAAGGCAGCATTCTAACCTCTCTCTTTCTTGTTCCATAGAAAAGACAAAACGCAGCCGCCATAAACCAACCCAGAATAAACAAAGGACTGCACTTACGGGTTCCTTTCTTCCCTCTGGTCTCCCAATGATGACGTCCAACACCCATACACCACCACGACATCACGTCTGATTTCCAGTCCGCCCCTTTATATTGTCCGTCCAAACCCTCCATTTTTTCTTTTGTTTTTTTGTCTGTCCACTTTTGAACATTTGAACAAATTCGAACTTTAATTTAAAAACCAACCACAAGCAACCAAAAAGTAACAGTGCAGGAGTTCATGCTAATAGCCTTACAGCCCGATCGCTGTAAACACTTTTTTTAAAATGAGTTTTAAGCACAACAGAATTAAAGGAACATTTGAAAAAAGAGAAAAGTAACATTGCAACAAACCACGCTATGAACAACTCCATGTAAACACTTTAATGAGTTTTAAGCACAGGGAAAAAAGCGAACATTTGAAAAAAGAGAAAAGTAACATTGCAACGAGTTTTAAGCACAGGGTAAAAAACAAACATTTGAAAAAAGAGAAAAGCAACATTGCAAAAATCACGCTATGAACAACTCCATGTAAACACTTTTTGTAATGAGTTTTAAGCACAGGGAAAAAAGTGAACATTTGAAAAAAGAGAAAAGTAACATTGCAATAAACCACGCTATGAACAACTCCATGTAAACACTTTTTTAAATGAGTTTTAAGCACAGGGAAAAAAACAAACATTTGAAAAAAGAGAAAAGTAACATTGCAACAATTCACGCTACGAACTGAAAAATTAACTTTTGAAAAATCCATAATATAAAAACCACCAAGAAAACTAACCTTGCATGAGTTGAGTTCTGACATGAAGTGAGGAGGAACTGTGTGGAGAGGATGGAGAGTCTGGCTCCACAATGGAGGGATGTTTTCCTTCAGGTGTTTTCTGTCTTGTGATTTCTTGGGTTTCTGGTGTTTTCAGCTGTTTAGCTGGTGGGAGCAAAAGCACGAGGGTTCTCAAATTGGTAAATGATTATACTGGTAAACAGTTTTTCCACCTCTTCCAGCACTTGAAGCCTCTGCCTGGTTAACACTGTAACTCCTTTTGCAATATCAGCTGCTTTAGAATAGTCGAAATCATAGATTTTGACTTCTTGTACTCGGCGGCAAGATCATTAACACGAACGCCACGCTCAAACTTTAAAATAATATCTTTCTTTACTTCAATTTCAATTTTCTTCAAAACTTTCTTCTCACCACTCTACAGTTGCTTAGAAGCCATAGTTAACTGCAAAAGCACACGGAATACTGTAGAGCACAAAGAGAGCGCAGGTAAAGCACGCACGTCTGACTGAGAACAATGAACAGAGAGCGGCTCTGCTTAATTACAGTAATCGGCGCGTATGAACCACCCAGGCAGGCACGCACGTGCAGGCTCGCTCTTTCTCTCAGCAGCAGGCAGGTAGGCACGCATGTGCATGCACCCTCCCCCCCCTCTCTCAGCAGCAGGCAGGCACGCACATGCACACACCCTCCCCCTCTCTCTCAGCAGCAGGCAGGCATGTCTGACCAAGAACAATGCAATACGTGTAGAAATCATCGGCGCGCACAAATTGAAAGGGAAACTGGCTTGTTCGTATACCGAGTGTGTGGTCGTGAACCAAGGCAAAAGTTTGGCGAACTTTTTGGTCGTGAACCAAATTGTACATGAACCGAGGTTCCACTATATATATATATATATATATATATATATATATATATATATTGTCACGCACGAGTGTTTGGGGAATGGCGGACTGACCTGAGCCTGAGGAGGAGGCCGCCCAATAAGAGCTCCTGAAGTCTGAGATTTATCAGCGATACGGGGTAACCTCCGGCCAACAGGCACGCGCTTGGCGTCACTGGCGCTTTGACCCCGCACTACCGGCTCGAGCCCAGGCCTTTGAGTAGTGGGGCAAGCTCAGGCGCTGGCTACGGCCAGACAGAAACCAGGCTCGCCAAGTGGTGGAGCAAGTGGCGTGCGAGGGTCTGATTCTGCGATGCCGGATTATCTTGCTCAACAGGTCCGGAGGCACCCGTTCGCTGATATGAACGGCCTTTTGGAAGTTCTAGAGAGGCAGCTGGCGGTGACTCAACTCGGGAGTGTCCCCGAGCCCACTCGCCGCGCCACGGAGGCTCCGGTTAAGCCGAAGGAACAAAGGCTCGCGCTACCGCCCTGTTTCAAGTGTGGTGAGCCGGGACATCTGCTGCCGTCTTGCCCGCTTAACCAGGAGCCGATGGATTGCAGCTGGGCAAAGGAGGAGAGGTACTGTGCACTGTCTAACCCCCTTGCGGTCACGAATATGGGAGTGGTGTTGCTAAACGGGCACTTGGTGGTGGCAATGTTCGACTCCGGGAGCAACATAACCATTGTTGCTCGCCGTTACGTCCTACCGCGACAGTGGCTCCCGCACCGCTTGGGAGTAAAGTGTGTGCATGGGAAGACCAGGTCCTATAGATCTGCAAGGTGTTTCATTACGTGGGAAGGGGCACTGAAACAGCTGGTGGTGGCTGTAATGCCAAAGCCCCCCTTTCCGGTCATCTTGGGATATTAATAGCGGTAGGACTGTCACCGCTCCTCTGCCGAGGCTAGGTCTGCTCATGGAGGGTCAGGGGCCTCTCCCCGCTGTTCCCACACCGTGCACCTCGGCCACTGTCGATGACGTAGACAGGTCGGGAGAATCCTCTTCGGGGGAGGACCCCGACCCGGAAGACGCCCTGAGTAGAGCTCCGGAGCCGGCAAGCACTCCCGTGGCTCCATTTACGGACGTATTCGCCGGCTTCGACACTCAATACCGGTCCACGCCGGCCTCCTTTAAGCGTGAACAATGGAACGATGATTCCTTGAAGTTTGCCAGGAATGCCATCGTCTCCGGTGACGACATTTCGTCCATAACCTCCACACCACACCACACGGCCCCTACTTTGTACTAGAAAACAATCTGCTTTATCGGGTTGCTGAGCACGAAGGCGAGGTGCGGAAGCTGTTGCTAGTGCCGCGAACCTACCGGCGGGAGGTTTGTGAGCTAGCTCACGCCCACCTCCTAGGTGCCCACCTGGGAACCGAGAAAATGCTGGAGAGAATAAAACTCCGGTTTTATTGGCCTGTGGTCAATGAGGAGGTCCGTCGTTTCTGCCAGTCCTGCCCGGTCTGTCAGTTACGTCAGATTCCCCACAGGGACCGTGCTCCACTGATCCCGATACCCCTGATAGATATCCCATTCGAGCGGATCGGTGTCGATCTAGTTGGCCCTTTGGAGACTTCCGTGCGTGGTCACAAATATATTTTGGTAATGGTTGACTACGCAACCCGATACCCCGAAGCAGTCCCCCTGCATTCTGCTAATACGAAAAACATCGCACGGGAATTGGTAGCCCTGTTTTCCCGAGTGGGCATACCCAAAGAAGTTCTCACGGACCAGGGTACGCCCTTTACATCTGATACGTTCATGGAAGTTGCCAAACTACTCCAGATTAAGCACCTCAAGACATTCGTCTATCATCCCCAGACGGATGGACTAGTTGAGCGCTTCAATCAAACACTGAAGCAGATTCTCCGCAAGGTGGTCAGCGCGGACGGTAGGAACTGGGACCAACTTTTACCACTCGTGCTTTTCGCCTACAGGGAGGTCCCCCAAGCCTCCACAGGGTTTTCCCCCTTTGAGTTACTATATGGGCGACAACCCCGGGGCTTATTGGATGTACTTAAAGAAGGCTGGGAAGGGGAGGCGCTTCCCTCCACTAACCTCCTGGAGTATATTGCGCACTTACGCGATAGATTGGCTAAAATCCGGCCCCTGCTTAAGGATCATATGTCTAGGGCTCAAGCAGCGCAGGTCCGGAATTATAACAGAAACACCTCGCTACGCGAGTTCCAACCGGGAGACCGCGTGATGGTGCTCGTACCCACCTCCCACTCAAAACTGTTGGCTCATTGGCTGGGCCCTACGAAGTGAAAGAGAGAAAAGGGCTCGTGGACTATTTGGTGAGTCAAACAAATCGTCGACCGAGTGGGAGAGAGTGTACCATGTCAACCTTCTGAAACCGTGGAGAGACAGGGAGAATGCCCTGCCTTCCGGCCCCACGCTCTCCCTTTACTCAGAAAAAACCCCCTTCACTTCGCTTCAAACCTGTCCCCTACCCAACGACGGGAGCTCGAAAGAGCCATCCTGTCTGTCCCGGAGGTGGTCAGCGAGGCACCAGGCCGGACCCCGCTGATTGAGCACAACATTGTAACCGACCCGGGGGTGGTTGTCCGGGAACGACCCTATCGCCTCCCAGAGGCGAAACGCGCTGAGGTGGAGCTAGAGGTCCAAAAGATTCTCAACCTAGACATCATTGAGGAAAGCCATAGCCCATGGTCAAGTCCTATCGTCCTCGTATCCAAGCCGGACGGGTCGTGGAGGTTTTGCAAGGACTTCAGGCGTCTTAATCAGGTCTCGAAGTTTGATGCATACCCCATGCCCCGGGTGGATGAGCTCTTAGGGAGGTTGGGGACGGCCCGCTATCTGACCACACTTGATATGACAAAGGGGTATTGGTAAATTCCCTTAGCGGCATCCGCCAGAGAAAAAACTGCTTTTAGCACCCCTAGCGGTCACTGGCACTACAAGGTACTCCCATTCGGGCTGCATGGGGCGCCAGCGACCTTTCAGCGTCTGGTGGACAAAGTGCTGCGGCCCCACCAGTCCTATTGTGCTGCCTACCTGGACGACGTGGTCATCTATTCCAGCACGTGGGAGGAACATGTCGTGCAGGTCTACACGGTACTCCTGACGCTAGCGAAAGCCGGACTTCGCATCAACCCGCGCAAATGTTATTTTGGGATGAACGAAGCCCGTTATTTGGGCTACCTATTGGGGGGAGGCCTGGTGAGACCACAGTGCACCAAAGTGAAAGACATCTTGGAATGGCCCCGTCCGATGGTCAAGAAGCAGGTGCAAGCCTTCCTGGGGTTAGCGGGGTACTACCGCCGGTTTGTGCCTCGCTTCTCCGAGAGAGCAGCACCCTTGACGAACTTGACAAAGAAAGGGGCCCCTTTGCATGTGGTGTGGACCGATGACACGGAGCGGGCATTCTGTGACTTGAAACGGGCCCTTACTTCGGCACCTGTGTTAAGGACTCCTAACTTCTCGCTTCCTTTTCTCCTCCAGACCGATGCTTCGGACACAGGCCTGGGTGCCGTGCTGAGCCAAAGCATCGATGGTGTCGAACACCCGGTGATTTACCTGAGCCAGAAACTGTTGGACCGGGAGACGAGGTATGCAGCGGTGGAGCGGGAGGCTCTGGCCATCAAATGGGCGGTGACGCACCTGTGGTACTACCTGCTGGGCCGGGAATTCATCCTCGTGACGGACCATGCCACACTCCAGTGGATGGCTCTGCACTGGGAGTCGAATCCCCGGGTCACTAGGTGGTTTTTGGACCTGCAGCCCTTTAAGTTCACCGTCGTTTATCGCCGGGGCAGCCTGCAGGCCAATGCTGATGCACTCTCTCGTGTGCACGACCTCACGGTTCGGGTAGCCCGCCCCGATGGGTCTGGGCTAACGGGGGGGTCCTGTCACACACGAGTGTTTGGGGAACGGCGGACTGACCTGGGTTGCTATGGAAAACGTACCGCGAGGGGTCAATGACAGGGTACTAACTTCTCTTTCCTTCCTCCTTCAGAAAGCTCGAGGCCTCACCGATATAAACAAACGCCATGACGGCTACAGGAAGCACACACTTCCGGGTCTGTTTATCCCCTCTGACGACCCTGATGACTTCATTTCCCAGAATCCACCACGAATACCCAGCATCCTTCACATCAACCTCCGGTCCGCCTCCATAAAAAGTCCTTCCTTTCTCCCCTCATGGTCTTTTGCTTTTCTAAACGTTTTGTGATTGACTAACTGTCTGAATTTTGGTTACAGTATACGGGGCGGAAACCCCAAATCTTGCAACGTGTGTTGTCTTATTTATTACAATATATATATATATATATATATACAGTGGTGTGAAAAAGTATTTGCCCCCTTCCTGATTTCTTATTCTTTTGCATGTTTGTCACACAAAATGTTTCTGATCATCAAATACATTTAACCATTAGTCAAATATAACACAAGTAAACACAAAATGCAATTTTTAAATGATGGTTTTTATTATTTAGGGAGAAAAAAAATCCAAACCTACATGGCCCTGTGTGAAAAAGTAATTGCCCCCTTGTTAAAAAATAACCTAACTGTGGTGTATCACACCTGACTTCAATTTCTGTAGCCACCCCTAGGCCTGATTACTGCCACACCTGTTTCAATCAAGAAATCACTTAAATAGGAGCTGCCTGACACAGAGAAGTAGACCAAAAGCACCTCAAAAGCTAGACATCATGCCAAGATCCAAAGAAATTCAGGAACAAATGAGAACAGAAGTAATTGAGATCTATCAGTCTGGTAAAGGTTATAAAACCATTTCTAAAGCTTTGGGACTCCAGCGAACCACAGTGAGAGCCATTATCCACAAATGGCAAAACATGGAACAGTGGTGAACCTTCCCAGGAGTGGCCGGCCGACCAAAATTACCCCAAGAGCGCAGAGACGACTCATCCGAGAGGTCACAAAAGACCCCAGGACAACTTCTAAAGAACTGCAGGCCTCACTTGCCTCAATTAAGGTCAGTGTTCACGACTCCACCATTAGAAAGAGACTGGGCAAAAACGGCCTGCATGGCAGATTTCCAAGACGCAAACCACTGTTAAGCAAAAAGAACATTACGGCTTGTCTCAATATTGCTAAGAAACATCTCAATGATTGTCAAGACTTTTGGGAAAATACCTTGTGGACTGATGAGACAAAAGTTGAACTTTTTGGAAGGCAAATGTCCCGTTACATCTGGCGTTTAAGGAACACAGCATTTCAGAAAAAGAACATCATACCAACAGTAAAATATGGTGGTGGTAGTGTGATGGTCTGGGGTTGTTTTGCTGCTTCAGGACCTGGAAGGCTTGCTGTGATAGATGGAACCATGAATTCTACTGTCTACCAAAAATCCTGAAGGAGAATGTCCGGCCATCTGTTCGTCAACTCAAGCTGAAGCGATCTTGAGTGCTGCAACAGGACAATGACCCAAAACACACCAGCATATCCACCTCTGAATGGCTGAAGAAAAACAAAATGAAGACTTTGGAGTGGCCTAGTCAAAGTCCTGACCTGAATCCAATTGAGATGCTATGGCATGACCTTAAAAAGGCGGTTCATGCTAGAAAACCCTCAAATAAAGCTGAATTACAACAATTCTGCAAAGATGAGTGGGCCAAAATTCCTCCAGAGCTGTAAAGACTCATTGCAAGTTATCGCAAATGCTTGATTGCAATTATTGCTGCTAAGGGTGGCCCAACCAGTTATTAGGTTCAGGGGGCAATTACTTTTTCACACAGGGCCATGTAGGTTTGGATTTTTTCTACCTAAATAATAAAAACCATCATTTAAAAACTGCATTTTGTGTTTACTTTTGTTGTATTTGACTAATGGTTAAATGTGTTTAATGATCAGAAACATTTTGTGTAACAAACATGCAAAAGAATAAGAAATCAGGAAGGGGGCAAATAGTTTTTCACACCACTGTATACTAATAAAAGGCAAAGCCCTCACTGACTCACTGACTGACTCATCACTAATTCTCCAACTTCCCGTGTAGGTAGAAGGCTGAAATTTGGCAGGCTCATTCCTTACAGCATACTTACAAAAGTTAAGCAGGTTTCATTTCGAAATTCTACACATAACGGTCATAACGGTCAACAACGTCTGCCATGTTGAACTTTCTTATTCAGGGCCCCATCTTCACGAAATTTGGTAGGTGGCTTCCCTGCGCTAACCAAAACCATTGTACATACTTATTTCAGTGGTATGATGCTACTGTCGGCTGCCATATTGAAGTTTCCAATGTCACTAATTCTCCAACTTCCCCTGTAGGTAGAAGGCTGAAATTTGGCAGGCTCATTCCTTACAGCTTACTTACAAAAGTTAAGCAGGATTCATTTCGAAATTCTATGTGTAACGGTCATTATGGTCAACAACCTCCGCCATGTTGAACTTTCTTATTTATGGCCCCATCTTCACGAAGTTTGGTAGGTGGCTTCCCTGCGCTAACCAAAAACAATGTACGTACTTATTTCAGTGGTATGATGCTACTGTCGGCTGCCATATTGAAGTTTCCAATGTCACTAATTCTCCAACTTCCCGTGTAGGTAGAAGGCTGAAATTTGGCAGGCTCATTCCTTACAGCTTACTTACAAAAGTTAAGCAGGTTTCACTTCGAAATTCTATGCATAACGGTCATAACGGTCAACAACATCCGCCATGTAGAACTTTCTTATTCATGGACCCATCTTCACGAAATTTTTTAAGCGTCATCCGTGCGCTAACCGAAACCAATGTACGTACTTATTTCGGTGGTGTGACGCCACTGACAGCCACCATATTGAACTTTTCATCTTCAAGAAATTCGGTACGCGGGTTCCCAACGCTAACTGAATCCTACTTACGTACATATATATGTCCATAGCCTGCAGCTCGGTCACCGTATGAGGCAGCGTTTGGTCCCCCATCCCAACGCCTCCCACGTTGTTGGCTCCCTGCCTTTTCTTCCAGTCTCTACATTCCTTTCCTTGCTTCGCCACGGGATTCACGTTTCCCTGCACCTATTTCCTTTATCATTCCAACTGTACCCCGATTAACATGTCTATCAAGGTGATCACCATTGATCAAACCACTTTATCGAGTGGTTTCCATGCCCAGAGATGGCACCTGCCTTTTCCATTCTCTTTGTAATATATTGCACGGCCATATCAGGCTCACTCTTGATATCCGGAGGAACATTGTGTCTTATGTATTGAATGACTGTGACAGGTTCAAGGTGTGGACTGATGACAGTACAGGAGATAATTATACTACACAGGAGCACTAGAAGAGTGAAATGCTTAAGCCCTTCACCTATGGTTCTGCATGTGAGCTGATGGCTGCTGCTGAATTGTTAGGTTGTCACTTTCAAGTGTACCGAAATGGCCAAATATTTTATACCTTTGGACAACCGCCAATGCCTCTTAAACATCTTAGATTCACAGGTGACAATTTCATTAGTAGACACTTTGATGTTTATGAATGTTTCAACTCTCAAAAGCTGGATGTGAAGTTATCAATGAAACTGGTTGTATACTTACAACGCTTTACAGATGCCGAATGTCTCTTCAACACAAGTGCTACAAATACTGTCGTAATTGAAACAAACCATGAAACTCAAACCGATTATGAAAGCAGCAATCCAAGCTGTGAGATTTGAATCAAGATTACTGTTCACATGGCCAACTGTACGTTGCATGCTTAAGAGTAAGCTCAGCGCACAGCTTGGTTATATTACAACCGGAGGGCCGAACTCACAATGTGGTACACAAAGAGATCCTTAACAAATAATTATTGGTATATTTTCCCTCAGTTTAAAAGGTTTAATTTTCTTCTTAATAAAAATTTTAAGGTAGTACTTGCTGCTGCGGCGTGGGTATTTTGCTAGTATATATATATATATATATATATATATATATATATATATATATATATATATATATATATATATATATATATATATATATAGTGTGACAGATAGGGGGCAGTATTGCTCCCTTGAACCCCTGTCCACGACTTTATTAAATCGCCACAGTGCACAAAGC
Source organism: Polypterus senegalus (assembly GCF_016835505.1). Taxonomy (NCBI): domain Eukaryota; kingdom Metazoa; phylum Chordata; class Cladistia; order Polypteriformes; family Polypteridae; genus Polypterus; species Polypterus senegalus. The sequence continues at coordinate 159,540,562 of NC_053164.1, read as the reverse complement.
ACCTTCTCCTCCACTATACTCATACAATAAACACAAGAACAATAAATCAGTCCTCCACTCCCAGACGCGTTGCCACCCTTCCACCCAGCTCAGCTCACCATCTGGGAGCTCCCATAGTCCTTTCATTTTCCCTGACCCGGAAGTGTTCCAATCCCCAGTCCATGTGACTCTCAATCCCTTCCGGGTCAGGTACAAGTCCTTTCTTTTCACCCCGGGAGTCATTTCAATCAATATCAGTATAAACTGACCTTAAATTTATATATTCAGGAATGACTTTATATATTCTGACGCCGACTTTATATATTCAGGAATAACTTTATGTATTCCGACACTGACTTTATATACTCATGCTTTGATGTTGTATATAATCAGGAATGACTTTATATATTCTGACGCTGACTTTATATATTTAAGCTTTAACTTGATATATTCTGAGACTGACTTTATATATTCAGGAATGATTTTATATATTCCAATGCTTTCTTTATATATTCCGATGCAGACTTTATATATTCAAGTTTTGACTTAATATATTCAGGAATTACTTTATACAGTATATTCCGACACTGACTTTATATATTCCAAAAATCATTGTAATTGCTTGTTTGGCACCCCATAATATACTGTATATATATATATATATATATATATTGTGGAGGACTGCCGGCTTCTCATGCCGGTCCTCACCCCCAGGCTGCCAGGAGGAGCCCTCCCGACAGCAGGATAGTGCCCCGAGGTCCAGCAGGGCGTCATGGACTTTATAGTATTTATACACAACCCTGCTGGATACCTTGGGGGCCACCAGGAGTCGCTGTGGGGGGGCTTATGGGCTCTTTTGTGCCTTATGACCCGGGGGTACGTCACGGTCACGTGACAGGAAGGAACGACGTGCTCCCGGGTTAAAGTAAACGACTGATTGCCCTGACCCGGAAGGAATAAGGAACTGTGGATTGCTGGGGCAGGAACACCTCCGGGTCAGGGTTTATAAAAGGACTGTGGCTCAGTCCAGACACTGAGCTGTGCTGGGTGGGAGAGGAGCAAAGTGTCTGGGCGAGGAGGAGTGGTTTATTGTGTTGGAATTAGTGATTGTTTGTATGAGTAGTGTGGAAGGTGCTTGGTGCACTGTCGGAAAAAATAAAAAGTCTTGGACTTTTACCTGGTGTCTGGAGTCATACCTGATGGTTCAAGGGAGCACTAGCGCCCCCTACTGCCACAATATATATATATATATATATATTGTGACAGATTAGGGTTTCCTCGCACCCTTTTACCCTCAGACCACACGTCATACTCCAGGTAAAAGTCCAATAATGATATTTATTATAATAATAAAGTGCAGAAAGCACGCTCTTCTCCACAATTCTCAATAAGCAAATACACAATAACCAATCCTCCAAACTCCCAGACGCTTAGCCACCCTGCCTCCCAACTCAGCTCGTCCGTCTGGGATTTCCCACAGTCTTTTATAGTCCTTGACCTGGAAGCGTTTCACCCTCTCTGTCCATGTGACCTGGAACACTTCCGGGTCAGATAAAAATCTTTCTTTTCTTCACCCAGGAAGCACATCGTTCCCATTGTCCACGTGACTATGACATACTTCCTGGACATAAGGCAAATAGTCTCTGGGCCTCCCTGCAGTGACTCCTGTCGGCCCCCATGGTATCCAGCAGGGCTGTGCATTACAAGTCCATTGTCCATAATTCCCTGCTGGCATTCGGGGCACCTCTATGCTGCAAGGAGGGCTGCATCTGGCGGCCTGGGGATACTGGCCAGGATGAACGGCCGGCCATGTGCCTCTATATATTTATATATATATATATATATATATATATAAACTGCTCAAAAAAATTTAAGGAACACTTTGAAAACACATCAGATCTCAATGGGAAAAAGAAATCCTCCTGGATATCTATACTGATATAGACTGGGTAATTTGTTAGGAACGAAAGGATGCCACATCGTTTGATGACAATGAAAATGATCAGATGCAACCTGGTGGCATTGGATGGACCAAAACATAATGTCCCAGAGGTGTTCTATTGGATTTAGGTCAGGAAAGTGTGGTGGCCAGTCAATGGTATCAATTCCTTTATCCTCCAGGAACTGCCTGCATACTTTCACCACATGAGGCCAGGAATTGTTGTGCAACAGGAGCCACTGTACCAGCATAGGGTCTGACAATGGGTCCAAGGATTTCATCCTGATACCTAATGGCAGCCAAGGTGCCTTTGTCAAGCCTGTAGCGGTCTGTGTGACCCTCCATGGATATGCCTCCCCAGACAATCATTAACCCACCACCAAACTGTTCATGCTGAATGATGTTACAGGCAGCATAATGTTCCCCATGGCTTCTCCAGACCCTTTCACTTCTGTCACCTGCTCAGGGTGAACCTGCTCTCATCTGTAAAAAGCACAGGGCACCAGTGGTGCCAATCGAACTGCATGCTGCAGGGCAGTGAGCTCAGGGCCCATTAGAGGACATGGGGCCCTTGGGTCACCCTCATGAAGTCTTTCTGGTTGTTTGGTCAGAGACATTCACACCAGTGGCCTGCTGGAGGTCATTTTGTAGGGCTCTGGCAGTGCTCATCCTGTTCCTCCTTTCCCAAAGGAGCAGATACTGGCCCTGCTGATGGGTTATGGACCTTCTAAGGACCTCTACAGCTCTCCTAGAGTAACTGCTTGTCTCCTAGAATCTCCTCCATGCCCTTGAGACTGTGCAAGGAGACACAGCAAACCTTCTGGCAATGACACGTATTGATGTGCCATCCTGGAGAAGTTGGACTACCTGTGCAACCTCTGTAGGGTCCAGGTATCGCCTCATGCTACCAGTAGTGACACTGACTGTAGCCAAATGCAAAACTAGTAAAGAAACAGTCAGAAAAGATGAGGAGGGAAAATGTCAGTGGCCTCCACCTGTTAAACCATTCCTGTTTTGGGGGTCATCTCATTGTTGCCCCTCTAGTGCATCTGTTGTTAATTTCATTAACACCACAGCAGCTGAAACTGATTAACAACCCCCTCTGCTACTTAACTGACCAGATTAATATCCCATAAGTTTCATTGACTTTATGCTATACTCTGATTAAAAAGTGTTCCTTTAATTCTTTTGAGCAGTGTATATATACAGTGGTGTGAAAAACTATTTGCCCCCTTCCTGATTTCTTATTCTTTTGCATGTTTGTCACACAAAATGTTTCTGATCATCAAACACATTTAACCATTAGTCAAATATAACACAAGTAAACACAAAATGCAGTTTTTAAATGATGGTTTTTATTATTTAGGGAGAAAAAATCCAAACCTTCATGGCCCTGTGTGAAAAGTAATTGCCCCTTGTTAAAAATAACCTAACTGTGGTGTATCACACCTGAGTTCAATTTCCGTAGCCCCCCCCAGGCCTGATTACTGCCACACCTGTTTCAATCAAGAAATCACTTAAATAGGAGCTGCCTGACACAGAGAAGTAGACCAAAAACACCTCAAAAGCTAGACATCATGCCAAGATCCAAAGGAATTCAGGAACAAATGAGAACAGAAGTAATTGAGATCTATCAGTCTGGTAAAGGTTATAAAGCCATTTCTAAAGCTTTGGGACACCAGCGAACCACAGTGAGAGCCATTATCCACAAATGGCAAAAACATGGAACAGTGGTGAATCTTCCCAGGAGTGGCCGGCCGACCAAAATTACCCCAAGAGCACAGAGATGACGATCCGAGAGGTCACAAAGACCCCAGGACAATGTCTAAAGAACTGCAGGCCTCACTTGCCTCGATTAAGGTCAGTGTTCACGACTCCACCATAAGAAAGAGACTGGGCAAAAACGGCCTGCATGGCAGATTTCCAAGACGCAAACCACTGTTAAGCAAAAGAACATTAGGGCTCGTCTCAATTTTGCTAAGAAACATCTCGATGATTGCCAAGACTTTTGGGAAAATACCTTGTGGACTGATGAGACAAAAGTTGAACTTTTTGGAAGGCAAATGTCCCGTTACATCTGGCGTAAAAGGAACACAGCATTTCAGAAAAGAACATCATACCAACAGTAAAATATGGTGGTGGTAGTGTGATGGTCTGGGGTTGTTTTGCTGCTTCAGGACCTGGAAGGCTTGCTGTGATAGATGGAACCATGAATTCTACTGTCTACCAAAAATCCTGAAGGAGAATGTCCGGCCATCTGTTCGTCAACTCAAGCTGAAGCGATCTTGAGTGCTGCAACAGGACAATGACCCAAAACACACCAGCAAATCCACCTCTGAATGGCTGAAGAAAAACAAAATGAAGACTTTGGAGTGGCCTAGTCAAAGTCCTGACCTGAATCCAATTGAGATGCTATGGCATGACCTGAAAAAGGCGGTTCATGCTAGAAAACCCTCAAATAAAGCTGAATTACAACAATTCTGCAAAGATGTGTGGCCCAAAATTCCTCCAGAGCGCTGTAAAAGACTCATTGCAAGTTATCGCAAACGCTTTATTGCAGTTATTGCTGCTAAGGGTGGCCCAACCAGTTATTAGGTTCAGGGGGCAATTACTTTTTCACACAGGGCCATGTAGGTTTGGATTTTTTTTCTCCCTAAATAATAAAAACTATCATTTAAAAACTGCATTTTGTGTTGACTTATGTTATATTTGACTAATGGTTAAATGTGTTTGATGATCAGAAACATTTTGTGTGACAAACATGCAAAAGAATAAGAAATCAGGAAGGGGGCAAATAGTTTTTCACACCACTGTATATCTGCACCTGTGCAGATTCAGATGGAGGTGATTGAGCTGCAGTGTAATGGCACACTGAAGGCAAAGTACGATACTGCACGGCCCGCACAGTTTATTCACTCCATTCCCGCACAAATGCTCCAGCTCCGTCTCCGTCTCGAACCTTGTGTATGTTTGGTAGCACATATCTGTGTGAGAAGCTCTTCTCAGTCATGAAGACTAACAAAACAGCACACAGGAGTCGCTTCACTGATGAGCACCTGCAGTCCATCCTGAGAATCTCCACAACACAGAACCTCACACCAAACAGAAACGAACCTGTGGCCAAAAAAAGATGCCAGGCACCCAGCTCTGATAAAATGACATAAGAGCAAAGACAATTGAATGATTGGATTTGTTATTGCTGAAAAGAACACATTTTATTTCTATTTCCAGGTTTTGTTATGCACCATGTTCATATTTGAATTTGTATAATTTTAACAGGATATATTTTTATGGAGAGCAAAATCTTTTGGGATATTTAAAATTTAAGTTTATTTTTTATATAAAATTACAGTACATAAGAGTAAAGAAATTTGAATGTTTTTTTCTTTTTAACGTTTACTTTATTTCTAACTTGTATAATTTAGACAGGATATATTTTTATGGAGAGCAAAATATTATAAGTTATTTAAGGTTTGAGTTGAAAATTTTAATAGAACTTGAACAGAATCGATAGTTCATAATATCCACGCAGACTTGCACGTAAGAGCGGGAGTCATCCGTTTTAACAAGCAGCGAATTGCACTGATACGAAATAGCCTGCCCATTTAATTATTTAGGAATGGATAAATAAATTAAGATTTTATACAAATAATGTTTTTCATTTTTCTTCCTTCATGGATTCTGCCACCCCCAGCAACAGTTGCTCGCACCCCAAAGACTGTATATATGTGTATGTATGTATGTATATATGTGTGTATATATATATATGTGTATATGTTTATATGTATATATGTATGGATATGTATATATATATGTTTATATGTGTGAGTGTGTGTATATACATATATATATATATATATATATATATATATATATATGACAGAAACACTCATAACAGTGAAAAAACAATTACATTGACAATCATGTTACTTTATTTTCAAAATGTTTCCTTTTCTTTTTCATTACTTCTTTAACACACTACTTCTCATGCTGCGTGGGTAATTTGCTAGTCTATACTAATAAAAGGCAAAGCCCTCACTCACTCACTCACTGACTCATCACTAATTCTCCAACTTCCCGTGTGGGTGGAAGGCTGAAATTTGCAGGTACATTCCTTACAGCTTCCTTACAAAAGTTGGGCAGGTTTCATTTCGAAATTCTATGCGTAATTGTCATAACTGGAAGCTGTTTTTCTCCATTTACTGTAATGGAGATGAGCTTGAACGTCGTGGGGGCGGAGTTTCGTGTGACATCATCACGCCTCCCACGTAATCACGCAGTACATAGAAAACCAGGAAGACCTCCAAAAAGCGCTGAAGAAAACATGCATTATATAATTGAGAAGGCAGAAACAATAAGAAGCGAAGCGAGTGACATATACAACCATATTCATGAGTTCTGCTACTTGAAACAAAGCACGATGTAAACCTACACTTTAAATTAAGTTCATAGACAGGCTGCCGCTGGCGTTTGTAATTTAGTGCCTGCCCATATAAGGCCGTCTGTCAGCGGCAATCCAATAGCAAACTCCTACTAAATATTCGCGGGTGAAGGACTGTGCTTATGCAGAGGAAGATGAGATGGTCAGGGTGGTGTTTGGCACAAACTCAGCGAAACTGCAAGAGAAAGTTTTAAGTGCCAGGACTAAGGTAACATTAAATACAGCCATGGACATAGCACGAGATGGCACCAGCACAGCTGGGAACCTTCGATGCATGTACACCGAGCGGCTCACGTGAACTGGCGCAGTGCACAGATAAAAGCAACAGTTCCAAACAGCGCTGAACAAAACCAATTACACAATTGAAAAGGCAGCAAAAATATGAAGCGCCTGATACATACAAGCATATTCATAAATCCAGCTACTGCGGAAACAAAGCACACGGTGGAAAAAGTCAATGTCCCGCTAAAGGAAGACAGTGTAAAAAACCCGTGCATGCAGTGTGTCAGGTCTCAGATAAAGAAGAAGACGAGCTGTTTATTGATGCAGTAAGAAACGAATCGATGAATGAAACCTGTCATCTTTACAACGATTGACAAACACGGAATGTAACTTGAACACAACACATCCTACAAATACGAACCTGATTGAAAGAAATAATGATAATCAAATCCTTGATGACAGCAACACTCAGTAACACTCACAAAACAAATACTGTATATTGACAGTCATGTAACATTATTTTTAAAATGTTCCCTTTTCTTTTCTAGCTTTTTAACACACTACTTCTCCGCTGCGATACGCGGGTATATATATATATGTATATATATATCCCGATCTACATACTCGAATAATGGATACTTTATTCACCATCAATGATTGTTTTGGTAAAGCCATACTCAGTGTATTCATTAGATGAACGGTAAAAAAGTAAGAGCGAGGGAGGATGACTTATTGAGGCATGCAGGCTGTAGTGCCAACTCTATCTGAATTGCGATCACATTTGAAAAATATATCTTTTCAAGTTCTATTTAGTCCATATGTGTCAAACTCAAGGGCCGCGGCCACATCCGCCCGGTGTAATTATATCCGCCCGAGATCATTTTATATACTGTATTATTGTTATTAATGGCCGGGTATATGAAGCGCTGGTAACACAATAAACTACAGATCCCATAATGCAGCGCTTCAGCTGCCTTGCCGAACACTTACGCGTTAATCAAGTCTAGCTTATGATGCTGCAAGTTATTGCGGCTAGCTCACACGATGCTGAAGAGAAAAGTTGATTCTGAAAATAGAGCCTTTAAAACCGATGGGAGGCTGAGTATATGTTTACTGAACCCATGTGTCTCATTTGTGGAGCTAATGTGGCTGTAATTACAGAATTTAATCTAAGACGGCACTATGAGACAAAACATCAGGGTAACCTGAATGCAATGCAGAAGATACAGAAAGCAGAAGAATTAAATAAGAATCTGACACTTCAGCGGACGTTTTACCGTGCACAATCACAAAGTGATTTCAAGTGAAGCTGCTTTTATGGGAGACACAAATGCACCAGTGCAACTTGCCCACTTTCCCTGTTGCCAAGTAATGTTAAACCAAGTCGTCACTATGGTGTTCCCAAATACGCACTTTGCTGATAAACTGAGCGCACTGAGTTTGCACGGCGCTTTGGTGACTTTGAAGAACAAAAAGTCCGTCTACATGCGGCTCGAACCTTGTGCATGTTTGGTAGCACATATCTGTGTGAGAAGCTCTTCTCAGTGATAAAGACTAACAAAACAGCACACAGGAGTCGCCTCACTGATGAGCACCTGCAATCCATCCTGAGAATCTCCACAACACAGAACCTCACACCAAACATAAACGAACTTGTTGCCAAAAAGATGCCAGGCGTCCAGCTCTAAAATGACATATGAGCAAAGACAACTGAATGATTTGATTTGTTATTGCTGAAAGGAACACATTTTATTTATATTTCCAGGTTTTGTTATGCAGCATGTTCATATTTGAATTTGTATAATTTTGACAGGATATATTTTTATGGAGAGCAAAATCTTTTGGGATATTTAAAATCTAAGTTTATTTTTATATAAAATTACATAAGAGTAAAGAAATTTGAATGTTTGTTCTTTTAACGTTTACTTTATTTCTAACTTGTATAATTTAGACAGGATATATTTTTATGGAGAGCAAAATATTATAAGTTGTTTAAGGTTTGAGTTGATTTATTCATGAATAATATTCCTGTCTGTTTTTACCATTCCTACCAAAGATATTTCTGTCGACTAAATAAAAATTCCTTCTATTTAAAATTTAAATAGAACTTGAACAAATACGATAGTTCATAATATCCACGCAGACTTGCACGTAAGAGCGGAGTTATCCGTTTTAACAAGCAGCGTATTGCACTGATACGAAATAGCTGTGTGTGTATATATGTAGATATGTATGTATATGTATATATATGTTTATATATGTGTGTGTGTATGTATATATATATATATATGTATTTGTGTGTATATATGTGTGTGTATGTATGTATGTGTGTATGTATATGTATGTGTATATATGTAGATATATATGTATGCATATATGTGTGTGTGTATATATATGTGTATATGTATAGATATGTATATATATATGTTTATGTGTGTGTGTAAATATATATATATATATATTTATATATATATATATGACAGCAACACTCATCACTCACAACAGTGACAAAACAATTTCATTGACAATCATGTTACGTTATTTTCAAAATGTTTCCTTTTCTTTTTCATTGCTTCTTTAACACACTACTTCTCCACTGCGAAGCGCGGGTATTTTGCTAGTATACTAATAAAAGGTAAAGCCCTCACTCACTCACTCATCACTAATTCTCCAACTTCCCGTGTAGGTAGAAGGCTGAATTTTGGCAGGCTTATTCCTTACAGCTTACTTACAAAAGTTAAGCAGGTTTCATTTCGAAATTCTACACGTAACGGTCATTACGGTCGATAACAGTCGACAACGTCCGCCATGTTGAACTTTCTTATTTATGGCCCCATCTTCACGAAATTTGGTAGGTGGCTTCCCTGCGCTAACCAAAACCGATGTACGTACTTATTTCGGTGGTACGATGCCACTGTCAGACGCCATATTGAACTTTCCTACATCACTAATTCTCCAACTTCCTGTGTAGGTAGAAGGCTGAAATTTGGCAGGCTCATTCTTTACTGTTTACTTACAATAGTTAAGCAGGTTTCATTTCGAAATTCTACGCGTAACGGTCATAACGGTCAACAACGTCCCCCATGTTGAACTTTCTTATTCATGGCCCCATCTTCACGAAATTTGGTAGGCAGCTTCCCTGCGCTAACCGAAACCAATGTACATACTTATTTCGGTGGTATGACGCCACTGTCATGTTGAACTTTCTAACGTCACTAATTCTCCAACTTCCCGTGTAGGTAGAAGGCTGAAATTTGGTACATATTTCGGTGGTATGATGCCACTGCCGGCCGCCATATTGAACTTTTCAACGGTCTCTGTTACTTATGGGCCCATCTTCAAGAAATTTGGTATGCGGGTTCCCAGCACTAACTGAATCCTACTTACGTACATATATTCGTGCATAACCTGCAGCTCGGTCACCATGTGAGGCGGCGTTGGGTTCCCCATCCCAATGCCTCCCACGTTGTTGGCTGTCTGCCTATATAAGGCCATCTGTCGCTCCAGTCTCTACATTCCCTTCCTTGCTTCGCCACGGGATTAATGTCTCCCTGCTGATAACTACAGCCTTTTTATTTAATTCACGGCATCTCCACTGTTTTAGTGTTCATTTATTACGATTATACAGTAGTTATTGTGTAGGTATTTTAGACTTAGATTACTGTTCAGGTACCCATTTCCTTTATCATTCCAACCGTACCCCCATTAACATGTCTATCGAGGTGATCACCATCGATCAAAGAACTGTCACTTACTGAGTGGTTTCCATGCCCGGAGATGGCACCTACCTTTTCCATTCTCTTTGTTACATATTGCACGGCTATATCAGGCTCTCTCTTGATATCCGGAGGAACATTGTGTCTTATGTATTGAATGATTGGGACAGGTTCAAGGTGTGGACTGATAACGGTACAGGAGATAATTATACTACACAGGAGCAGTATAAGAGTGAAATGCTTAAGCCCTTCACCTATGCATCTGCATGTGAGTTGATGGCTGCCGCTGAATTGTTCGGTTGTCGCTTTCAAGTGTACCGAAATAACCAAATATTTTACACCTTTCGACAACCGCCAATGCCTCTTAAACATCTTAGATTGACAGGTTACAATTTCAGTAGTCCCACAAATACTGTCGTAATTGAAAAAAATCATGTAACTCAAACCGATCATGACAACAGCAATCCAAGCTGTGAGATTTGAAACAAGATTACTTTTCACATGGCCAACTGTACGTTGCATGCTCAAGAGTAAGCTCAGCGCACAGCTTGGTCATATTACAACTGGAGGGCCGAACTCACAATGTGGTATACAAAGAGATCCTCAACAAATAATTATTGGTATATTTTCCCTCAGTTTAAAAAGGTTTAATTTTCTTCTTAATAAAAATTTTAAGGCGGTACTGCGAAGCGCAGGTATTTTGCTAGTATATATAAATATATATACTGCTCAAAAAATTAAAGGAACACTTTTTAATTAGAGTAAAGCATCAAGTCAATTAAACTTCTAGGATATTGATCTGGTCAGTTAAGTAGCAGAGGGGGTTGTTAATCAGTTTCACTTGCTTTGGTGTTAACTAACAACAGGTGCACTAGAGGGGCAACAATGAGACAACCCCCAAAACAGGAATGGTTTAACAGGTGAGGGCCACTGACATTTTTCCTTCCTTATGTTTTCTGGCTGTTTTTTCACTAGTTTTGCATTTGGCTCTGGTCAGTGTCACTACTGGTAGCATGAGGCAATATCTGGACCCTACAAAGGTTTCACAAGTAGTTGAACTTCTCCAGAATGTTTGCTGTCTCTCCCAGTACAGTTGCAAGGATATGGAGGAGATTCTAAGAGACAGGCAGTTACTCTAGGAGAGCTGGACAGGGTCGTAGAAGGTCCTTAACCCATCAGCAGGATCGGTATCTGCTCCTTTGGACAAGGAGGAACAGGATGAGCACTGTCAGAGCCCTACAAAATTACCTCCAGCAGGCCACTGGTGCGAATGTCTCTGATGAAACAATCAGATAGAGACTTCATGAGGGTGGCCTGAGGGCCCGACGTCCTCTAGTGGGCCCTGTACTCAATTTCTGGCACTGTGGATCTCGATTGGCATTTGCCATAGAATACCAGAATTGGCAAGTCCACCAATGGCACCCTGTGCTTTTCACAGATGACAGCAGGTTCACCCTGAGCACATGAGACAGGCGTGAAAGGGTCTGGAGAAGCAGTGGAGAATGTTATGCTGCATGTAACGTCGTTCAGCATGACTGTTTTGGTTGTGGGTCAATGATGGTCTAGGGAGGCATATCCATGGAAGCACTCACAGACCTCTACAGGCTAGACAATGGTACCTTGACTGCCACTAGGTATCGGGATGAAATCCTTGGACCCATTGTCAGACCCTATGCTGGTGCAGTGGGCCCTTGGTTCCTCCTGGTGCATGACAATGTCTGGCCTCATGTGGCGAGAGTATGCAGGCAGTTCCTAGAGGATGAAGGAATTGATACCATTGACTGGCCCCCACACTCGCCTGACCTAAATCGAATAGAATACCTCTGGGACAATATGTTTGGTCCATCCGACACAGCCAGGTTTCACCTCAGACTTCCCAGGAACTCAGTGATGCCCTGGTCCAGATCTGAGAGGAGATTCCCTAGGACAGGGGTGTCGAACTCTAGGCCTCATGGGCCGCAGTGGCTGCAGGTTTTCATTCTCACCCTTTTCTAAATCAGTGACCCGTTTACACTGCTAATTAACTTCTCTAACCTATATTTTCATAGCCCTGTTTTTAAGGAGTCAGTCCTCTGAATTGATTTGTTGCTTCATTAAATGGCAGCCAAACAGAAATGAGATGTCAAACAAGTCAACAGATGACCAGCTGAACTGGGATTTCCAACTCCAACCAATTTCCTAATGAGAAGCCCATTTAATTAAACCTGTTATTTAATTCCATGGCTTGTTGCTGCTTTCATTCTGCCACAGCAGACATTTCCAAAACTGCTGATTTTTTTCTTTATTTTCAGATTTTGTGTGATGGGCACACACACTTTTTCGGCATGCGAGCTACTTTTAAAATGACCAGTTTGAAAAGGTCTACCTACATTAAAAATGCTATATATATATATATACTAGCAAAATACCAAGCTTCAGAGCGGAGAAGTAGTGTGTTAAAGAAGCAATGAAAAAGAAAAGGAAACATTTTGAAAATAACTTAACATGATTGTCAATGTAATTGTTTTGTCTCTGTTGTGAGTGATGAGTGTTGCTGTCATATATATATATATATATATGACACCAGCTCCAGTCCCTCTGATGTCACCTCCGGCTACGAACCAATGGTGGAAGACCACGTGCCAGATCCATATGACCTCACTTCCTGTCTCCCCCTTTAAAACCTGCCCCTTTTCCTTTGTTTCCTCAGTCTTGTACTGGACTCTGTTGAATGCACTTCAGTGCTGATTATTTTGAGAAAACGACCTTTTGCAGCCAGGATACTATATTATACGGGTGGCTGCCCCAACTCTTTATCTGTCCATGTCTCGTTCTTGTGACAATGTATATGTATGTATATATATATATATATATATATATATATATATATATATATATATATATATATATATATATAAATACATATATATATTTGCACACACACACATAAACATATATATATACATATCTACATATATACACATACATATACATACACACATACATACATACACACACACAAATACATATATATATATATATATACACACACACACACATATATAAACATATATATACATATACATACATATCTACATATATACACACACAGCTATTTCGTATCAGTGCAATACGCTGCTTGTTAAAACGGATAACTCCCGCTCTTACGTGCAAGTCTGCGTGGATATTATGAACTATCGTATTTGTTCAAGTTCTATTTAAATTTTAAATAGAAGGAATTTTTATTTAGTCGACAGAAATATCTTTGGTAGGAATGGTAAAAACAGACAGGAATATTATTCGTGAATAAATCAACTCAAACCTTAAACAACTTATAATATTTTGCTCTCCATAAAAATATATCCTGTCTAAATTATACAAGTTAGAAATAAAGTAAACGTTAAAAGAACAAACATTCAAATTTCTTTACTCTTATGTAATTTTATATAAAAATAAACTTAGATTTTAAATATCCCAAAAGATTTTGCTCTCCATAAAAATATATCCTGTCAAAATGATACAAATTCAAATATGAACATGCTGCATAACAAAACCTGGAAATATAAATAAAATGTGTTCCTTTCAGCAATAACAAATCAAATCATTCAGTTGTCTTTGCTCATATGTCATTTTAGAGCTGGACGCCTGGCATCTTTTTGGCCACAGGTTCGTTTCTGTTTGGTGTGAGGTTCTGTGTTGTGGAGATTCTCAGGATGGATTGCAGGTGCTCATCAGTGAGGCGACTCCTGTGTGCTGTTTTGTTAGTCTTTATCACTGAGAAGAGCTTCTCACACAGATATGTGCTACCAAACATGCATAAGGTTCGAGCCGCATGTAGACGGACTTTTTTTGTTCTTCAAAGTCACCAAAGCGCCGTGCAAACTCAGTGCGCAGTGCGCTCAGTTTATCAGCAAAGTGCGCATTTGGGAACACCGTAGTGACGACTTGGTTCAACATTACTTGGCAACAGGGAAAGTGGGGCAAGTTGCACTGGTGCATTTGTGTCTCCCATAAAAGCAGCTTCACTTGAAATCACTTTGTGATTGTGCACGGGTAAAAACGTCCGCTGAAGTGTCAGATTCTGATTTAATTACTCTGCTTTCTGTATCTTCTGCATTGCATTCAGGTCTTTCAGGTTACCCTGATGTTTTGTCTCATAGTGCCGTCTTAGATTAAATTCTGTAATTACAGCCACATTAGCTCCACAAATGAGACACACGGGTTCAGTAAACATATACTCAGCCTCCCATCGGTTTTTAAAGGCTCTATTTTCAGAATCAACTTTTCTCTTCAGCATCGTGTGAGCTAGCTTCGCAATAACTTGCAGCATCATAAGCTACTTGATTAACGCGGTAAGTGTTCGGCCAAGGCAGCTGAAGCGCTGCATTATGGGATCTGTAGTTTATTGTGTTACCAGCGCTTCATATACCCGGCTTTAATAACAATAATACAGTATATAAAATGATCTCGGGGCGGATATAATTACATGCCGGCTGGATGTGGCCCGCCCTTGAGTTTGACACATATGGACTAAATAGAACTTGAAAAGATATATTTTTCAAATGTGATCGCGCAATTCAGATAGAGTTGACGCAAGACTACAGCCTGCATGCCGCAATAAGTCATCCTCCCTCGCTCTTACTTTTTACCGCTCATCTAATGAATACACTGAGTATGGCTTTACCAAAACAATCATTGATGGCGAATAAAGTATCCATTATTCGAGTATGTAGATCGGGATATATATATATACATATATATATATACCCGCGTATCGCAGCGCAAAAGTAGTGTGTTAAAAAAGCTATGAAAAAGAAAAGGGAACATTTTAAAAATAACGTAACATGACTGTCAATATACAGTATTTGTTTTGTGAGTGTTACTGAGTGTTGCTGTCATCAAGGATTTGATTATCATTATTTTCTTAAATCAGGTTCGTATTTGTAGGATGTGTTGTGTTCAAGTTACATTCCGTGTTTGTCAATCGTTGTAAAGATGACAGGTTTCTTTCATCGATTCGTTTCTTACTGCATCAATAAACAGCTCGTCTTCTTCTTTATCTGAGACCTGACACACTGCATGCACGGGTTTTTTACACTGTCTTTCTTTAGCTGACATTGACTTTTTCCACCGTGTGCTTTGTTTCCGCAGTAGCTGGATTTATGAATATGCTTGTATCTATCAGACGCTTCATATTTTTTGCTGCCTTGTCAATTGTGTAATTCGGTTTTGTTCAGCGCTTTTGGAACTGTTGCTTTTATCTGTGCACTGCGCCAGTTCACGTGAGCCGCTCGGTGTACATGCATCGAAGTTTCCCAGCTGTGCTGGTGCCATCTCGTGCTATGTCCATGGCTGTATTTAATGTTACCTTAGTCCTGGCACTTAAAACTTTCTCTCGCAGTTTCGCTGAGTTTGTGCCAAACACCACCCTGACCATCTCATCTTCCTCTGCATAAGCACAGTCCTTCACCCGTGAATATTTAGTGGGAGTTTGCTATTGGATTGCCGCTGACGGACGGCCTTATATGGGCAGGCACTAAATTACAAACGCCAGCGCAGCCTGTCTATGAACTTAATTTAAAGTGTAGGTTTACATCGTGCTTTGTTTCAAGTAGCAGAACTCATGAATATGGTTGTATATGTCACTTTCGCGCTCACTTCTTATTGTTTCGCTGCCTTCTCAATTATATAATGCATGTTTTCTTCAGCGCTTTTGGAGGTCTTCCTGGTTTTCTATGTACTGCGTGATTACGTGGGAGGCGTGATGATGTCACACGAAACTCCGCCCCCACGGCGTTCAAGCTCATCTCCATTACAGTAAATGGAGAAAAACAGCTTCCAGTTATGACCATTACGCGTAGAATTTCGAAATGAAACCTGCCCAACTTTTGTAAGGAAGCTGTTAGGAATGAACCTGCCAAATTTCAGCCTTCCACCCACACGGGAAGTTGGAGAATTAGTGATGAGTCAGTGAGTGAGTGAGTCAGTGAGTGAGTGAGTGAGTCAGTGAGTGAGTGAGTGAGTGAGTGAGTGAGTGAGTGAGTGAGGGCTTTGCCTTTTATTAGTATAGATAACTGAACAACCTTTATGGCACAATAACAATTCAATACATTTATGGTCACTACAGTATTTGGATTTAATGATTGTCATGTGGGAAAAGGCTGACTCGCATAAATAAGTAGAGCCGAATAATGCAGTCAAGGAGCTTTTGAATTCAGCCGAGTGAAAAATGACGGCTGTCCGATTAACTGCGATTTTAGTTCCCTCTCCTTTCTCTTTCTCAGGTTGCTTTTTGTAAGGATGTCATTTTTGTAGTTTTTTTGAACAGTTCGAAAATGTCTTTCCACATTTTCCTTCTTTGTACTAGCAATGATAGATTGACAGATCAGACAAACGCACTTCGATTGTGACATTATGAGAAAAATAATCCTCTTCCAATTCCATATCCAGCCCATATCCAACAATTTTTTTTAAATCCCTTCTTCAGTCGATATAAATTGGAAGGCTAACTAGATCACAGCCAGAGTTTTGCAGTAGCTCACGTGTTTGATCGTGCGTGCCACATGACCAGTGTGTTAGAAGAGAAGAGATCTCAGACTGGCCACCCTGTATGTCAATCAAGTGGCAAATGCCATAGGGAGAATATGATAGACTAACTGTTATGGTGTATAAAATCTGTACATTTTGGTTTCCATTAAATTTTGTTCGAGACAAGACAACAGATGAACTAAGACAAATCAAAGCAGGTTTTCTTCCCTTACACCTTATTTTTGTAACAGTTGTTCACAGCTTAGGCCGAATTTGGTATTACAGCCTGGGAAAGCAGACTGAGCTGATACCTCAGGCTATAGATTACTTTATGGATGGACATCTAGGACAACAATTGGGTTTACGGCCTAGGAAAGAAAAACTGAGGCAATATCAAAGAACTTTATTACCCGGGGAATTCATTCATCAACCATTTTGACAGCCATCCAATCAGGTGCGTGTGTTGTAAAACCAAGGCATGACATTTCATAATAACTATGCCTTGGTTTGAGACAGAAGAGAAGCAAAAAGAAGAAGGAGAAGAAGAGGAACGGACGAAGACGGCACTGGTCATCAGAAAGGCATCATGAACATCGATTGCTAAATCAAACGCTTACCTGGGACATTCATCCTTGTCATCTGTAACTTTTTTGTAAGCTTTTTCTAAAGACTATACAGTGCATCCGGAAAGTATTCACAGCGCATCACTTTTTCCACATTTTGTTATGTTACAGCCTTATTCCAAAATGGATTTTTTCTCAGAATTCTACACACAACACCTCATAATGACAATGTGAAAAAAGTTTACTTGAGATTTTTGCAAATTTTTTAAAAATAAAAAAACTGAGAAATCACATGTGCATAAGTATTCACAGCTTTTGACATGAAGCTCAAAATTGAGCTCAGGTGCATCCTGTTTTCCCTGATCATCCTTGAGATGTTTCTGCAGCTTAACTGGAGTCCACCTGTGGTAAATTCAGTTGATTGGACATGATTTGGAAAAGCACACACCTGTCTATATAAGGTCCCACAGTTGACAGTTCATGTCAGAGCACAAACCAAGCATGAAGTTAAAGGAATCGTCTGTAGACCTCCGAGACAGGATTGTCTCGAGGCACAAATCTGGGGAAGGTTACAGAAAAATTTCTGCTGCTTTGAAGGTCCCAATGAGCACAGTGTCCTCCATCATCTGTAAGTGGAAGAAGTTCAAAACCACCAGGACTTCCTAGGGCTGGCCAGCCATCTAAACTGAGCGATAGGGAGAGAAGGGCCTTAGTCAGGGAGGTGACCAAGAACCCGATGGTCACTCTGTCAGAGCTCCGGAGGTCCTCTGTGGAGAGAGGAGAACCTTCCAGAAGAACAACCATCTCTGCAGCAATCCACCAATCAGGCCTGTATAGTAGAGCGACCTGACAAAAGCCACTCCTTAGTAAAAGGCACATGGCAGCCCGCCTGGAGTTTGCCAAAGGGCACAGTAAAGGGATCTCAGACCATGAGAAACAAAATTCTCTGGTCTGATGAGACAAAGATTGAACTCTTTGGTGTGAATGCCAGGCGTCATGTTTGGAGGAAACCAGGCACCGCTCCTCACCAGGCCAATACCATCCCTACAGTGAAGCATGGTGGTGGCAGCATCATACTGTGGGGATGTTTTTCAGCGGCAGGAACTGGGAGACTAGTCAGGATAAAGGGAAAGATGACTGCAGCAATGGATGAAAACCTGCTCCAGAGTGCTCTTGACCTCAGATGGGGGCGACGGTTCATCTTTCAGCAGGACAACGACCCTAAGCACACTTCCAAGATATCAAAGGAGTAGCTTCAGGACAACTCTGTAAATGTCCTTGAGTGGCCCAGCCAGAGCCCAGACTTGAATCCAATCTTAAAATGCCTGTGCAGCGACGCTTCCCATCCAACCTGATGGAGCTTGAGATATGGCTGATAAATGGCCTATAGTCAAGAGTGTTTAAATGTATTCTTGTAGACCAAAAGTAATACTTAGGTCTGAGATATCACTAAAACATCATATGTTGTTCGTGCCGATAATAAGAAAGTCTTTTGAAGTGGTGAGTGACAGGCTGTGTTATTCCTAACGCACTTGCGTGGTTTAAAGTGCTAGAGGTTAATCAGTGTGTGTGTCATTCATGGGGCACTGTTGTGGTTAGGGTCTGTGTGTATGCGTATAGTTATGCATATGTGTGTTCATCTTAAAGTGCAGCAGTAGACCAACCCAATAACAAACTTGATGAGAACACTTACCCTTGAGAAAACAGGTAAAGGGCAAGTAGAGGGAAATACCATGATAATACACTAATGTTTAAAAAAAGTTTTTTTTGAATGCAACGCAATCTACCTGCACTACCTTTGCGATCTACCGGTCGATTGCGATCGACGCATTGGGTACCCCTGATTTAGAGTGATTGGGTGTAATTCACTTGTTTTATACTAAAGTAAATCTATTTTTTAAGTTGTTACAATTTTAAATGGTTTATTGGTCACAACCTGTTTTTATTATTCTCCAGAACAACACTTCGGACACTGTTTTGGGTGTCCTGTTAAGCCAAAATATCAACAGTACTGAAAACCCCATCATGTTAGAAACTGCTGGATGGAAAGAAAAGATATGTTGCAGTGGACTGGAAGGCTCTGGTGATTAATTGAGCTATACGCTAGCTGAGATACCACATCCTGGGCTGGGTGTTTACTCTCATCACAGACCTTGCACCACTCCAGTTGATGTTTGCACCCAAGGAGTCTAATCTGTAACTTTGCAGGTGGTTCTTGGATATCCATATAAATTCAAGTTCATTTATCTCCACAGTGCCCAGCATGCCCATGGCAATGCCCTGTCTTGTCTTAAGTGTTTTATAGGCACATGCTTAGGGGAAACCATCAGGGCTTCTACACTAACTGTAATTTCAGCCCAGACCGTAGGTTAGCACTGATGTTCATGTTGCTCCCTCTTGTATTCCAAGTCAAGTCAAGTTGGGGAGCATGCACTGGTACAGTGTGTTGCCGCATCCTTTACACAACGAAACAACTCAGGTTCCCAGTTGGCAACCCCCCAGGCAGACACGCGGTCCAGTCCCACCCTCCGTAAATGACCCTCTATCTGCCACAGCCAGGTGTTACGCTGGTCTAGGCACTCGGGTCCCCAACAATGAGGATCATATGAGCTGGATCACCCTCAGAGAAAAGAGCCACATGGCCATAGTACTGTAACTCATGATTCCTCACAATGCAGTTAATGTGCCTTATTCGGGACTCCATGAGCAACCGCTCATTCGACACAAAGTCAAACCAATGGTACCCAGGGATTTTCCAGAGAGACACAGTACCAAAAGTGTCCAGCCTTCATCTCAGGTCACTGGATAGCATCACATCTTGCAACCATATAGCAAGACAGGGAGCACAAGGACTCTAACAACTTGGACCTTCATCCTTTTGTATAGATATCGGGAGTGCCACACACCGCTTTCCAGCGACCTCATGACCCCCCATGCTCTCCCAATCCGTCTACTGACTTAATAGGAAGAGTCACCAGAGACATGAATCTCACTGCCAAGGTAAGTAAACCTCTCGACAAGGTCGACACTCTCTCTGCAAACAGACACACTGCTGATGACAGTGACCCAAAAGGTCATTAATGGCCTGGATCTTGCAAGCCCAGACAATCAGACTTCTCGCTGAGTCTCTTGAGTGCCCCCATCAGAGCCTCCATTGCCTCCATGAAGATCACAGCATCATCAGCAAAGTCAAGATCCATGAATCTTTCTTCACCAATAGATGCCCCACAGCCACTGGACCCCACGACCTTGCCCAATACCCAGTCCATACAAGCATCTTTCTTGTATTCCCAGATGCAACAATTGCAGACAGAAGGACCACTGACATCATTTCCACCCATCCTCAGGATGCCGTGCTTCTTACTCCAAGGACTTACTTAAAACCATAACTTGTTGGAAGTAAGCAGTTATAACAGTTGTTGTAAGAGATTAGGCAGAAAAAAAAATTTAAGTGACAATGAGATACCAAGAAGACATGTTACACCAGTGTTTGTGTGTCAGCTTTTATCCCTCCAGATCAGAGAATGTCCAGTTCCATTGTCTCAAAACAGTGCAAGCAACAATTGCAGAAGAACATCTTTTCAGACTGGAGTTCCACAGTGAACCAATTTCAAAATGACTGAACATCTGGTCATATGTCCTTCCAGAAGGACAGACACCAGAAGTGATGTCAGAGATGTTAAAGCTGTCAATCATCTAGTCTGCAGAGGGAAGAAGAGAAAAGGCATTAGATTACAGTGCCAATCTCTGGAAAGGCAGGCAATTACAATCACCAGAGCCCTTAATGCACACACGCATGACACTGTATAACACGTTTCTTTCTGGAAGGATGCTGACATTTTTATCTTTGTGTTTCTTTTTTTTGCAAAAAACATAACCAGGATGCACCCCGTGGTCCCCAGAACCTTTTGACATCTTTCTTTGTATATATGTATTATTAAGATATAAAATTGAGATGAAATCTGAGCGAAGAACGCAAAGGAGAGGAGATAAAATATATTGTATTCCTGATTCAGCACATATACAGAGATCTCCACCTTAGTGTCACTTTGGTCCAAATGACCCTGACATCCAGGATCTTAGCCTAGGGCAGAAGTTATGTGGGAATGAACTCAACATTAATTGTGTTCGATTGGGACTTCCTTTTACCTGGGGAAAGGAACAGAAACTGTTACTATAAACAGTTATAATTCATCTCTCTAGTCATGCCTGATATAATATTCACTATGCAGGCATTTTTGACTATATGCAGATATTTATTTATAGTGACTGTAAGGCACAGGTCTGCTGATCCTGTCACAGAGAGACACAATTTATTCAGCAGGTAAACAAAACAGAGAGAAATCGTGTGACTGGAAAGGCAAAGGTTTAACCAGAAGACGCATCAGACAGTAACATGTGGTTTTATTTTGTCCATTATGTGCTGCTTTTTCATTAAAAAAGGGTGTTGAACAATGAAGCAGCAATTCCCAGCACAACAAGCACCCTGTTCCCTTGATGCTTAATGAAACCATACCAATACTTTTAGTAACTCTATTCTGCCCCAAAGCATGTCCAAAGGTTCCAAGTGGAAGAACCTTGTGGTTCGGAACCTCCTGCATTTGGGGAGCATGGGAGTTGATCTTACAACAACAAACTAGCAGTTTAACATAATACTTGCAAAACTGTGGTCAGAAATGAAAACAATTGCCTCTGCTTAGGGCAACTTGGACACATCACTCAAAATTCAGCCTCTCCCAGTTACATCCCTAGAGTCTGGCATTAAAGAGGTGGGTCTGTGTTGAGAGGTTTACACTCTTTTGGAGTCTCACAGTAATTTGTGTGTGATCTTGACAGACTAGGTGCAAAACCTGAGGTGGAAGAGGCTGGAACAGGTGGTAATATGGTGTATCCATAGCAATTTTAAAAATACCTCAAATTGTTCTTGTTCCAATAAAAACTCCATGGGAAAACTCAATAAAACTTAGACCTCTTTTTTAAATGATTCTCTGTGGCTTGTAATAATTAGAAATGGAATAGCCTATTCCTTTAGGATTTCTCAGAAACATCAGGCCAACAATCCCACAGAATCTGTAAAACTCAGAATATGGATGAGGGGCCCATGACTAGTTCCAGTGATAGCATAGAGATGAAGTTTGATTTTAATAGTGAACTGGGTGGAGGATCCTCCTTGAGGAGTATTGGATGAGCTGCTTTTTGATATTCCTGGCCCACACCTCTCTGAACTTTTGCCTTTCATTTCTTCTTTTTCTGAATGGGGCATGGATAATCTCTCACTGCAGATGTGTGCCCAATTACGGTGGTGAGATACAAGTCTTGCGTTAGCATTTAGGCATTTAGGTAAGAAATATTACATGTAATGAAAGGCACACTGCTTGGTAATTACTTCTTCTTCTTCTTCTTTTGGCTGCTCCTATTACAGGTCGCCACAGTGGATCATCTTTTTCCATATCTTCCTGTCCTCTGCATCTTGCTTCCTTACACCCACCACCTGCATGTCCTCTCTCACCATATTCATAACCCTTCTTGTAGGCCTTCATCTTTTCCTTTTACCTGGCAGATCCATCTTTAACATCCTTCTCCCAATATACCCCAGCATCTGTCCTCTACACATGTCCAAACCAACGCAATGTCTGCCTCTCTGACTTTGTCTCCCATCCGTCCAACCTGAGCTGACCCTCTAATGTATTCATTTCTAATTCTGACTATCCTTGTCACATCCAATGTAAACCTTAACATCTTTAACTCTGCTACCTCCAGCTCTCTCTCCTGTTTTTTGGTAAGTGCCACTGTCTCCAACCCATATAGCATCACCTGTCTCACTACTGTCTTGTTACACCTTCCTTTTCACTCTTGCTAGTATCTGTCTATGACAAATCACACCTGACACTCTTCTCCACTCACTTCACCCTTCCTGTACTCTCTTCCATACTCCCCATTACACTGTACTGTTGATCCCAAGTATTTAAAATCCACCTTCACCAGCTCTACTCCCTGCATCCTCACTATTCCTTTGACCTCCCTATCATTCACACACATGTATTCTGTATTGTTCCTGCTGACCTTCATTCCACTCTTCTCAGTAGCATATCTCTAAACATATCCAAATCATATTATGGGATATTATCTACTGTTAAATTCTGTTCAGTACTTCTAAAATGTTTATTTATATACTGTTTTGAGGATTTGTTCTGTTCTGTATATTGTATTGTATTATATTGACCCCCTTCTTTTGACACCCACTGCATGCCCAATCTACCTGAAAAGGGGTCTCTCTTTGAACTGCCTTTCCCAAGGTGTCTTCCATTTTTTCCCACAAGTTTTTTTTGGGAGTTTTTCCTTGTTTTCTTAGAGAGTCTAGGCTGGGGGACTGTCAAGAGGCTGGGCCTGTTAAAACCCATTGCGGCACTTCCTGTGTGATTTTGGGCTATACAAAAATAAATTGTATTGTATTGTATCTCCATCTCTCGTGTCTCCTCGACCTACTCCCTACTCTCACTACAGAGCCCAATGTCATCTGCAAACATCATATTCCACAGTGACTACTGTCTAAACTTGTCTGTCAACTTGTCCATCACCATTGGAAATAAGAAAGTGCTCACAGCTAATTCCTGATGTAATCCCACCTCTAACTTGAATCCACCCATCACTCCTATTTCAAACCTCACCAGTCACACTTCCTTCCCTCATACATATCCTGTACCACTCTTACATACTTCTCTGCCACTCCTGACTTCCTCATACAATACCACAACTTCTCTCTAGGCACTCTGTCATATGCTTTCTCTAAGTCCACAAAGACAAAATACAATTCCTTCTGGCCTACTCTATACTTCTCCATCAACATCCTCAGAGCAAACATTGCGTCTGTAGTGCTCTTTCCTGGCAAGAAACCATACTGCTGCTCACTAATCATCACCTCACTTCTTAAACTGGCTTCCATTACTCTTTCCCATAACTTAATTCTGTGGCTCATCAGTTTTATCCTTCTGTAGTTACTACAGCTCTGCACATCCCCCTTATTCTTAAAAATCAGTACTACACTTTGTGATGGAACCGAGAACCAGTGAGCCATAAACCCCAATGCCTCCACAAAGTAAAACAAGCACAGGTTGTCTCTCTCTTCCAATCAACTCTCCTCTCTCTATCACACTGCCCTCCTTCAGTTGAGTGTTGCCTTCCTTCCTCATGTTCTGACTCGCCTGAATAAGGAAGTGCCATCCCTTTTATTGAGGACCCGGAATACTTCTGGTGCCAGGGCTGCTTTGGAAATACTTCCAAGTCATTATGAAATCCAATATAGTGGAGAGTATATCTTCCACAGTGCCCCCTTGCAGTACCCACAGACCCCAGCAGGGTGTCAATATGGAGGGCCGCTGCCATCTAATGCCTGGGGGAAATAAACATCCTTTGGAGACATTCCTTCCCTATCCTTCTGTTTTCTCCTGTTCTGGGAAGGTACTGGAATCATGTCAGGTCGGGACACCTGTTCATTTGCCGGGGCCTCTCTGTGGTTAAGGAATTTTACATCCCTAAGGCCAGCCTTGTCCGGGTGCACCATCCTACCCTCTCTTGGCCAGGATGCCTTTCTGTTTACTTGGGGCCTCCAGTTCAGGTAAGGGATCTTCCCAACTTCCTGCTGGGATGCCAGCCTCCTACAACTTCTCCATTCCTTAGGCATTCTCTCATTTTCCAAGACTGCATTAGACAATCTGGTTAAAAACTCCTCTGCCATAAAATTCTAGTTCCTATATGCCTCAATACTTCCACTGGTATGTCATCTGGAACAACGGCTTTTGCTTTCTTTATCCTCTACATAGCTGTCCTTACTTCCTCCTTACTACTCCATTTCACTTCTTGATTCGTTGTCTCTACCTCATCCAACCTTCTTTCTCTCTCATTTTCTTCATTCATCAGCCTCTCAATGTATTCTTTCTGCTCTACACACTCTTCTTGCTTATGAGTACCTTTCCATTTTTATCTTTTATTACCCTAATATGCTGAACATCTTTCCCAGCTTGGTTTTTCTGTCTACAGGACCTTTTCTCCCTCTTTAGTGTCCAACCTCTCATACAACTCATCATACACCTTTTCTTTAGCCTTCGCCTCCTCTGTCTTCATCTTACACATTATCTCCTTGTACTCCAGTCTACTTTCAGCATCTCTCTGACTATCCCAGTTCTTCTTTGCCAACCCCCTCCTGCATGTATGCTCTGCTGTAGTTCCCCATTCCGCCAGAAGGTTTCTTTGTCCTCCTTCCTCTAGATGTCACACCAAGCACACTTCTAGCTGTCTCCCTTACCACTTCTGCTGTAGTTGCACAGCAATCTGATAACTCTTCACTTCCACCCAGTGCCTGTCTTACCTCATCCCTGAACTCAACCTTAAGGTCTTCCTTTTTCAACTTCCACCATTTCATCTTTAGCTCTGCCCTCACTCTCCTCTTCTTCTTGATATCCATCTTAATCCTACAGACCACCATCTTATGCTGTCTAACTATGTCGGTTTTCACCTGTATCAGCGAGTTAAATGCCTCTCAGATACGCAAATGCACCCTCCACTGACGTGAAAAAAGAGCAAGTATTGCAGTTAAACAACGCCGACTCAAGTCCCAGAGTTTGGTTTCCCGATGCTTACAAGTTTCCTATAACCCATCTTCTCCTGCACAGGACTCCATCCCAGGTTCATAGGTGCTGGACACCAGATTTAATTTCTCCATTCTCAGGGAGTAAATGCTGCTAATCTTCGCACGCTCACCTGTGCTCATCCTGCAGTGAACTCTTCCACTTCTATCAAGGCTGCTCTCTTGAACGTGAGATCAGTGTCTAATAAAACTTTTATTCTGCAGGACTTTATTACCTCAAATAATCTGGATTTCCTTTTCATCACTGAGACTTGGATTGTAAATAATGACTCTTCATGTTTTACTGACTTGGTACCATCAGGTTATTCTTTTTTTTTTTTTTATTTTTATTTATTAATTTTATTACAATCAATACATAGCAATCAAGTTTTTACAAAAAAAAAGAATTATGTTAAGAACACATCGATCCCCACCCCTGAGAGAGAGAGAGCAAGCCAAACGGTGTAAAATTTAAGGCTTGTAAAAATACCTAAATCAACAAATTCTCTGTGCTTTATAAACTTATTTTAAAATATTACTGATTAGATCCTGCCATGTTTTGAAAAACGTCTGTACAGATCCTCTAACTGAGTATTTGATTTTTTCCAATTTTAAATAGTATAACACATCAGTTTCCCACTGACTTAAAAGAGGAGAGTTTGGGTTCTTCCAGTTTATCAGAATAAGTCTGCGTGCCAACAGTGTAGTGAATGCAATCACAATTTGTTTGTCTTTCTCCACTTTAAGCCCTCTGGAAGAACCCCAAACACAGCTGTTAATGGGTTAGGAGGGATTGTGAGTCCAAGGCTGTCTGAGAGGTAATTAAAAATTTTTGTCCAGAATAATGTTAATTTGGTGCAGGCCCAGAACATGTGACCCAGTGAGGCTGGGGCTTGGTTGCAACGTTCGCAGGTTGGATCATGCCCTGGAAACATTTTGGAGAGTTTTAGTCGAGACAGATGTGCTCGATATATAATTTTGAGTTGTATAATTGTATGCTTTGCATATGGAGCTTGAGTGAATTCTCTGCATTGCTACTTTCCACTCCTTTTCTGATATATTAATTGAGAGGTCATTTTCCCAGTGTCCTCTTGGATCTTTGAAAGGAAGGGATTGTAAAATGATTTTATATATTGTAGAGATGGAGTCTAACTCCTTGAAATTGAGCAATATTTTTCCAGCGTGGATGAGGGTGCAAGATGAGGAAAATCTGGAAGGTTCTGTTTAACAAAGTTCCTGATTTGAAGATAGTGAAAGAAATTTGTAGCTGGAATGTTAAATTTGGAATGTAATTGTTCATAGGATGCAAAGACGTTGTCTATATAAAGATCTCTAAGCAAGTTAATTCCAAATTTTTCCAGATATTAAAACTGCATATGTTTGTGAGGTTGAAAGAGGTGGTTCTTTGCAGGGTGCCACAGAAAGAAGCTTCT
This sequence comes from Polypterus senegalus, assembly GCF_016835505.1. Lineage (NCBI taxonomy): Eukaryota > Metazoa > Chordata > Cladistia > Polypteriformes > Polypteridae > Polypterus > Polypterus senegalus. The sequence goes on along the minus strand of NC_053164.1, from coordinate 159,513,139 downwards.
CCGTCTTAAAATGCTTTCTACATTGGTTCCAGATTCTAAGTGAGTGGAGCACAATTGGGTTATTAGTGTATTGCCGATAACGTGTGTTTATTGGAGCACAGAGCAAGGAATACAAAGAAGTACTGCAGGATTTTACTTCTATTGCAGTCCAAGCCTGTGTATGTTCTTCTATTTGTGTCCAGGTTCTTATCGACTGTATATTTGCGCCCAGTAATAAAACTGGAAGTTAGGTAGAGCCATGCCGCCTTCTGCCTTTTGTCTTTGTAGGGTCGCTCTTTTGATGCGTGGATGTTTAGAATTCCAAATAAATGAGGTTATTGTTGAATCTAATTGCTTAAAGAACGATTTATTAATGTATATTGGTATGTTTTGAAATAAAAAAAGGAGCTTAGGAAGAATATTCATCTTAACAGTGTTAATTCTTCCAGCTAGTGTGAGATGAAGGGTTGACCATCTATGCAAGTCTTGTTTAATTTTTTCCATACAGACGACGAAATTTTGTTGATATAGAGCTTTATGTTTACTTGTGATGTTTACCCCTAGGTATTTAAACTGTTCTGCAATGATAAAAGGTAGGGTGTCTAATCTAATATTATATGCTTGAGAATTCACCGGAAAGAGTACACTTTTATTCAGATTAATTCTGAGACCAGAGAGCTTTTGAAATTCTGTGAGTGCTGCTAAGACTGCAGGCACAGAATTTTCTGGGTCCATATATACAGTACCATGTCATCTGCATATAATGAGATTTTCTGTTCCAGTCCTTCTCTGCTAATCCCCTTTATCTGATCAGTATTTCGACAATGTATTGCCAGTGGTTCAATGGCAATTGCAAACAGCAGTGGTGACAAAGGGCATCCTTGTCTTGTGCCACGCTTCTAGTTTAAAGTAGTCTGAGCAAATGTTATTGATGCAAACTGAAGCTTCTGGGTTAGTATACAGTAATTTAATCCATGCACAAATGTTCGGGCCAAACCCAAACTTCTCCAAAATAGTAAAAAGGTATTTCCATTCAATCATGTCGAATGCTTTTTCTGCATCCAATGATAATAATATTTCTGGGGTGTTTGATTTAGTTGGTGAGTATATTACATTAAACAGGCGTCGAAGATTTGAAGATAAGTGTCGGCCCCTAATAAATCCAGTTTGGTCTTGTGATATTACTGAGGGGAGCACTTTCTCCATCCTTCTAGCTATGATTTTAGAGAGTATTTTAACGTCGTTATTCAGAAGTGAAATTGGTCTGTATGATGCACATTGTAATAAGTCCTTATTTTGTTTTGGAAAGACAGTGATTAGTGCTTGGCGAAAGGTTTGTGGAAGAGATTGGTTATCTCTGGCTTCTGTAAATGTTGCTAATAGGAGGGAGCTAGCTGAGCGGAGAATTTCTTGTAAAACTCTGCAGGGTAGCCATCAGGGCCTGCTGCTTTTCCACCTTGGAGTGACTTTATAGCATCCAGTAATTCTGATAATGACAGAGGTTTATCGAGTTCCTCCACACTAAAAGCGTCAATTTGTGGTATCTGTAATGTATCCAGAAATGCATTAGATTGTATATTGTCTTCTTTAAACTCAGTAGTATATAGGGATTTATAGTAGTCTCTAAAAGTGTACATTATATTTTTGTGTTCGATGATTTTATCTCCGTTCGTGTTAGTGATTACGAGATTGCGTTATGCGTACATCTTGCTTGTGAATTTGTTGCGCTAAAAGCTTATTAGCTTTCTCTCCATGTTCATAATAATGATGTCTGGATTTGTAAATTAGTTGTTCAGTTTCTTTAGTTGTCAAGAGGTTTAATTCTGAATGTAGAGCCTGCCTCCTCTTATGTAGAGTCTCGCTTGGTAGTCTGGCATGTTCTTCATCTATTTTAGTAATTTCGCTTTTTATCTCTGCTACTTTCTTCGCTTCGGATTTATTTCTGTGGGAAAGATATGAGATAATCTGTCCTCTTAAGAAGGCCTTAAGAGTTTCCCAGAGTATTCCTGCAGAGATCTCAGGGGATGTATTTGTCTCTAGAAAGAATTTGATTTGTTTGGATATAAATTCAGTACAATTCTCGTCAGCTAATAGAAGCGGGTTGAGGCGCCATCTGCTGGGTGAGTGTATGGAGCTTAGTAATTTAAGCTCCAAGAGGTTATTCATTTTTACACTCTTCTTGTCTGACTCGTCATGGTGAGGGCATTGCCACTGTTTTTAAAAGTATGTTCTTGTGTCAGAGCCTTACAAAGGGTCCGTTTAGTAGCTTTGAACTGCAACTTTTCGAAGTGTGCAGCTCCCCTTCTTTGTTGTTTGCTGTGGTTTATAGACCTCCTGTAATTGATATGATATATTCATTTCTGAATTCTCTGATCTCCCGGCTGATATTACCCTCTCCCATGACAAAGTATTTATTGTTGGTGATTTTAACGATTTTTTCACGTTTGTTGACAATAGAAACCTTTGGTTAATGACTTTTTATCACTATTGGAATCATTTGATTTTATCCAGCATATTAATACGCCAACTCACTCTCTTGGTCACACCCTTGATCTTGTTCTGACACATGATATTTCAGTTAATGATACTGATTTATGTGATGTTTCTTTTACTGATCACTTTTCTATAATGATGGATTTGAATATTACTTTTGATGTCCCGACTACTAGCTGTCCCCCACGCTGCTCTCGGTTTTTAAATTCTTCTATTATATTTAGTATTAATGTGCATGTCCAATATGATTGTATCAATGATTCTGACTTAGAATTTAATTCTTCTTGTAAAACTTTATTAGACTCAATTACTCCGCTCAAGATACACTGTAAAAATGGAAGACCGGCTCCCTGGCTAAATGAAACTATGTGATCGCTGCACCGCACCTGTCGAACTTCGAAACGACATTAGAAAAAAGATGGTCTGATTGTTTCTAAACAGATTTTCGGGACTTATCTATTCAATTTCCAAGTTGCAGTTAAGAAAGCTAAACATGATTTTAGAACATCATTCTAAGAATCCTAGAGTCTTATTTAATTCAATTAATGCGGCCATTTACCCTCATTCTGTGATGGGATTAAATAGCAATGTTCTTTCATGTGAGCGATTACTTTCATTCTTTGTCAGTAAAATTGATAAAATTTGTGGTGGTATTGTTCCACTTGACTATGAACTTCCTAGTGTTAATCATGGTATTGTATACAAATCTTTTTATCCTGTCTTACTTCATAGTTAAAAAGAACTATTGACACCCTTAAACTAATTTTAAGTCCTCTTGATATTGTACCACCACACCTCGTAGTGGAAGCCTTTGATGTTTTCAGCCCATCTTTTCTAGCCATTGACAATGATTCTATTAGTGCGGGGGTTGTGCCCTCATTTTTTAAACATGCTGCAGAGCATCCTGGTTTAAAAAAAGGCAGAATGAGATCCTGGAGTTTTAGCCAATTTTTGCCTGAGTTCCCAATTGCCATTTCCGGCTAAAATATTAGAAAGAATTATTTATAATCAATTGGTTGATCACCTTATTCCAATAATTTATTTGAGATCTACCAATCTGGCTTTAGGCATTATCATGGTGTTGAGATGGCCCTCCTTAAAGTATTCAATGACATCTCTATTATTACTGACTCAGGTGGCAATGCAGTCCTTGTCCTCCTGGATGTGACTGCTGCCTTTGACACTATTGACCATAAGATATTGCTATTGCGGCTTGAACATCTTGTTGGGCTTAAAGGGGCTGCTCTTAACTGGTTCAGGACATGTTTAACTGATAGACACTTTTCAGTGACTCTTTTTCGACTACTGCTCCTCTTAAATGAGGTGTTCCTCAGGGATCCATGTTGGGTCCGATCTTATTCTCTTTATACCTTCACCCTATTGGAGCTATTTTTAGGACATTTCTTTTCACTGCCATGTTGACGATACACAGGTCTATATTCCCATCTGCAACTCTGCAATAAATCAACTGCACAACTGTCTTTCTGAACTAAGATCCTGGATGGCTTATAATTTTCTTGATCTGAATCAAAATAAAATGGAGGTGCTTATTGTGGGTCCATCAGCTAAAGCCCAAATTGGTCTTGGACTTCTCGGCTCTTTCTCTGTCTTTTGCAAACCTCAAATCTGCAATCTAGGTGTTATCTTTGACAGTAACGTCTCTTTTGAGAAACAGGTTAATTCTTTAGTCAAATCAATATGTAGACAACAATACAAATTTTCATACCGGATCGGTCGAGCCCCGGGCTAACAATGACCGCCACCAGTACTGTTAGTCAAAAGCGTGCTTGCAGAAATTGGGCCACTGTTGGGCGAAGAAGAAGAGGGGGAGACGTGTCTGGAGGCAGGAGGAGAGGAGGAAAGTAAAGAGAGTGGAACTGAGGGTAGAAACTTTGACTATTGGCAGTATGACTGGTAAGGGGAGAGAGTTAGCAGATATGACGGAGAGAAGGAAGGTTGATATATTGTGCATGCAAGAGACTAAATGGAAGGGGAGTAAGGCCAGGTGGATTGGAGGTGGATTTAAATTGTTCTAAAAAATAGGGTAGTAGTTATTCTGAAGGAAAAGTATGTCAAGAGTGTTTTGGAGGTGAAAAGAGTGTCAGGCAGAGTAATGATTATGAAGCTGGAAATTGGAGGTGTTGTGATGAATGTTGTTAGTGCATATGAACCACAAGTTGGGTGTGCAATGGGTGAGAAAGAAGATTTTTGGAGTGAGTTGGATGAAGTGATGAACACTGTGCCCAAGGGACAGAATGTGGTGATTGGAGTGGATTTCAATGGTCATGTTGGTGAAGGGAACAGTGGAGACAAGGAGGTGATGGGTAGGTATGGTGTCAAGGAGAGGAATGAAGAAGGTCAGAGGATAGTGGATTTTGCCAAAAGGATGGACATGGATGTGGTGAATACGTATTTTAAGAAGATGGAGGAACATAGGGTTACTTACAAGAGTGGACGAAGATGCACAAAGGTAGATTACATCCTACACAGAAGAGTTGATCTGAAGGAGATTGAACACTGCAAAGTGGTGGCAGGGGAAAACGTAGTTAAGCATGCATAGGATGGTGGTCTGTAGGATGACGTTGGAGATCAAGAAGAGGAAGAGAGTGAGGGCAAAGCCAAGGATCAAATGGTGGAAGTTGAAAAAGGAAGACTGCAAGGTGGTGTTTAGGGAGGAGGTGAGACAGGCACTGGGTGGCAGTGAAGAGTTACCAGACAGCTGGGAAACTACAGCAGATGTAGTAAGAGTGACAGCAAGAAGGGTGCTTGGCGTGACATCAGGAAAGAGGAAGGAGGAAAAGGAAACCTGCTGGTGGAATGAGGAAATACAGGAGAGTATACAGAGGAATAAGATGGCAAAGAAGAAGGGGGATAGTCAGAGAGATGCAGATAGTAGACAAGAATACAAGGAGATAAGGCGCAAGATGAAGAAAGAGGTGGCGAAGGCTAAAGAAAAGGCATATGATGAGTTTTATAAGAGGTTGGACACTAAGGAGGGAGGAAAGGACCTGTACTGATTGGCTAGACAGATGGACCGAGCTGGGAAAGATGTGCAGCAGGTTATGGTGATAAAGGATAAAGCTAGAAGCATACTCACAAGCGAGGAGAGTATTTTGATCAGATGGAAAGAGTACTTTGAGAGACTGATGAATGAAGAGAGAGAAGTGGTTGGATGATGTGGAGATAGTGAATCAGGAAGTGCAACGGATTAGCAAGGATGAAGTAAGGACAGCTATGAAGAGGATGAAAAATGAAAAGGCCGTTGGTCCAGATGACGTACCTATGGGAGTATGGAGGTGTTTAGGAGAGATGGAGTTTTTAACCAGATTGTTTAATGGAATCTTGGAAAATTAGAGGATGCCTGAGGAGTGGAGAAAAAGTGTACTGGTGCCGATATTTAAGAATAAGGATTGTGTAGGACTGCAGTAACTACAGGGGAATAGAATTGATGAGCCACAGCATGAAGTTATGGGAAAAGTAGTGGAAGCTAGGTTAAGAGGTGAGTTGATGATTAGTGAGCAGCAGTATGGTTTCATGCCAAAAAAGAGCACCACAGATGCAATGTTTGCTCTGAGGATGTTAATGGAGAAGTTTAGAGAAGGCCAGAAGGAGTTGCATTGCGTCTTGGTGGAACAGGAGAAAGCATATGACAGGGTGCCTCAAATGGAGTTGTGGTATTGTATGCGGAAGTTGAGAATGGCAGAGAAGTACTTAAGAGTTGTACTGGATATGTACGAGGGAAGTTTGACCGTTGTGAGGTCTGTGGTAGGAATGATGGATACATTCAACGTGGAGGTGGGATTACATCAGGGATCAGCTCCCTGCCCTTTCTTATTTGCAATGGTGATGGACAGGTTGACAGACAAAACTAGACAGGAGTCCCCCTGGACTATGATGTTTGCTGATGACTGTGATCTGTAATGATAGTAGGGAGCAGGTTGAGGAGACCCTGGAGAAGTAGAGATATGCTCTAGAGAGGAGAGGAATGAAGGTCAATAGGAACAAGACATGTGTGTAAATGAGAGGGAGGTAAGTGGAATGGTGAGGATGCAGGGAGTAGAGTTGGCGAAGGTGTATGAGTTTAAACACTTGGGATCAACAGTACAGAATAATGGGGATTGTGGAAGAGAGGTGAAGAAGAGAGTGCTGGCAGGGTGGAATGGGTGGAGAAGAGTGTCAGGAGTAATTTGTGATAGACAGGCATCAGCAAGAGTGAAAGGGAATGTCTACAGGACTGTAGTGAGGCCAGCTATGTTATATGGGTTGGAGATGGAGCACTGACCAGAAAGCAAGAGACAGCTGGAGGTGGCACAGTTAAAGATTTGCACTGGGTGTGACGAGGATGGATAGAATTAGAAATGAGTACATTAGAGGGTCAGCTCAAGTTGGACGGTTGGGAAACAAAGTCAGAGAGGTGAGATTGCGTTGGTTTGGACACGTGCAGAGGAGAGATGCTTGGAATATTGGGAGAAGAATGCTAAGGATAGAGATGCCAGGGAAGAGGAAAAAAGGAAGGCCTAAGTGAAGGTTTATAGATGTGGTGAGAGAGGAGATGCAGGTGATGGGTGTAACAGAACAAGATGCAGAGGACAGAAAAATATGGAAGAAGATGATCCGCTGTGGCAACCCCTAACGGGATCAGCCAAAAGAAGTAAAAGATAAGCAATCATTTTAAACAGTGAAAAGTATCTTGGGATGGTGTCAAAATAAATTTCTTTCAAGACATATTCATCAAAGAGGTTCTCAGGGCTATTATGCAACTAAAAGCTCTTTATGTATTTTCTATAATAACTGATTTAGCCTGCAAGCCATTAGCTATATTTCACAAAAGGTGATGGTTTCCATTTTTGGATTGTCTTAACCAATACCTGATCTATAAGAAAACAAATAAGACATTTTGTAGCCCAAAAATATAGCTGCATAATTGTAAAGACTGTGTCCTACATAACTTGATTTGATATGGATGATCAATGGAAGAGTGGAATTATTCTTATTTTTATTAAACTCTCAATAATCAATAGATGCTCCTGCAGGAACCAACTTTCTTCTCAACAGTTATCCAGGTTATCCTTTATATACTTACACGAATGATTTACTTTTGTGTCAAGAGAGTATGTAAATCTTACTGTAGGATTGAGGGGCTTCTTTTGATAAGTCACTAGTGCAGTTGTATAGACAATGTGGAAGTAACTATAAAGATTTCTGTTTAGTAAAAATAAATCCTTAGAATTAAGGCAAATTTGACAATTTCTTTATATTCAGGGATGGTAAGTTGGCAGCATTACAGAAAAGTGCAATGAGATAGAATCTCTAGAGATTATTATGAGCGTAAACGAATACAACCGGGAGATAATAACATGACACTGGAATCATAGTAATAGCCAATCCAAGGTTGACACTGAAAAGACAAAGAAATATGAGCAAACAAAGATCAGGTGCAATCCAGAAATCAGAGTCACAATGAAAAAAAAAAGTTGAAATGGTTACAGACATAGCACTTGACCTACGTGAGATACCACTGACTACACTAAACGGTTTTGTTTGTTATCCAACAGAAACCTCCATTATATTTACAGAGTAAATGCCAGTGATGTCATGAATGTGACAACTTTGGTCTCCTGTGTCTCTTAAACAAATGAAAGGGAAAATGTAAAATAAATTTAAAAATAAATCAAATGCATTTAACATTCAAAAAATGATTCTTTAATAAAGAGAAGCTTAAAAATACTTTACAAAATATCATTAACAATGTGTATTATGGGGCCCCAAGACAACGACTGGTTAAGAATAAAATGCAGCGACAAACTGTGTGAGCGCCCCATTGATAGTGAATGCAGTAAAGTGCAATGACACTGTTATCGGGATCCCCCTCAAGGGGGCCCCCCTCGCTGACAGCAGCCAGCCAACCACGCGATCTCTGCTGCCGGCAAAATACAAAACTTCCTCGGCAGTCATGACATGGAGGACATTGTGATTGCCTTTGCAGAAAACAAGGCTCGCAAACAGCAGTTTTAGATAATTTGCACATGTTTGAGAGAACTGACAAATGTTAATGTGAGTATGTATGTGTGTGTGTGTTTTTAAGTATGGTGGATTTAGTTATTGTGCACTTTTTAAATGTATATTTGATTTTATGGTACAGTGGTGTTTTTTGCAAATGTTCAATTGTTGAAAATGTTCAAATTTTATGCACAGTATATGCAACAGCAGTATTTGCACTGTAAACCTTTTTTATTTATATAAAGTGTGAGTGAATTTAAACTGTATGGCTATGCTGTGGTTCCTTTGCGTGCGTGCGGGGGGCCTCCATGTCCATTTTGCTTGGGGCCCCCAAATTCCTTCAAACGGCCCTGAATATGTGGCAGAGGTACAATCTCTATATATAATCTTCATTTGGATCTTGATCTTTGTTTGTCCGCGAATGAATTAGAAGAAGTACTAGATGGCAGTAGAGAGACAGCTAAAACATAGGCATTGCATTAAGAATCTCCTCCAGGCTTATACTACTGAAGACTGTAGTACTCCAATCACACCTCAAAACACAGACATTCAAACTAAACAAATTGTTGTGCTTTAAATTAACTAAAGAGATCTTCATTTAGATCTTGATCTTTGTTTGTCCACGAATTCCACGCATGCGTAGACCACCTTCCAGTTTAGTACGTTGTTGTTGAATAGCTGGTTAGCTCCTTAGGCCTGGTTAGAGAAAGAGATTGCCAAAGATAAAAGGTACGTGCCTACTGTGGTGCCTCCTCCAGACCGCGAGGGGGCGTCCGCCCTGGTTGTGTTGGGGGCCTCGGGTAAAGCGCTTGGGAGCCCAGCCCTGTAGGGACCCGTGGCCATCGCCAGGCGGAGCCCTGGTGCCTATAGAAGTCTGGAGCCCAGCACTTCCACCACACCAGGAAGTACTGGGGGGAAGAAGACAGGGGACACCCGGAGGGCTTCCAGGGTCGGAAGCAGCTGGAGCCCATCCGGGTTCCTATTTAAGGGGCCGCCTCCCTCCAGTCATTGGTGGATGTCGGGTGGAAGCGGACAGAGCTGGAGAAAGGACTGGAGGAGGCCAGGAGAAGGCAGCGGGCTCGTGGTGATGGGAGCCGGGAGGTGAGTGCCCTGCCCTGCACTAATCGGCCCTTTGGGGTCGGACGTACCTTGTTGTTTCCAGGGAGGGACAACCCAGATCCGCGTCGGTGGCAGGAGCACACCGGTCCGTGGGCTGTCGGCAGCGCGACGGCAGCAGCAATGGAGGCTGCAAAATCGGAGCCGCTGCCGCTCGAAAACACGCAGCAGCTGCGAAGCTGGCACGTCACTGCACCCAGAGCAAGGGTGACAAGATGGCCGCGGGCCAGATGTTCTGCCCGCTGACAGGCACGGGATTGGCCGGTGTGTCTTGTGTGCCCGCCAATGACGGTACAGAGGCGGGACCAAGGAACGCCAGTCTCGTGCCGAGGAGTGACCCGATTGGGCCAGAGGGAGTGGCCCAGAGGAGGCAGGCGACGAGTTGGGCTGATCGACAGGTAAGCCCACCGACGTCTGTCTCTCTGTTTTCGCCAGCGGCTCGGCGCGAGCCGGAGGGGTCCCTTCGGCCCGCCGAGTCGCCTTTGTTACAGTTGCTGGTTGCTCTTGTCATCCGGTTGGAGGAGCTGAGGGGGAAAGCGGTCGCGACAGGAGAAACACCGTGTGAAGCGGAGGATCGGCGCGACGCTGGAGCCTTCGGCCGACAGAGTAGCGTGGGGAAGGTAAGTCTTGCCGTCCCCGTAAAGCATGAAAATGGCCGTGACTGTGTTAAGGAAGACCAGCATCGAGTAGGCAATTCCCCAGCGGATGTGGCGGTGCAGACGGCTGGCGGAGCGAGGAAAGCAAGTACACAGGGGCTGGCAGGACAGGGGCTAATGAGTGCCCTGGGTCCTAGCGCCCTGCGCTCCAAGCCCATGGCAGTCTCCCGTAGCTCTGCAGGGACGCAGATGGGGCTGGATTTGAGCTGTCGCCATGCTCAGACCCAGACCGTCAAGGCGTCCAAGAGGAAAAGGAGGAACCGAGGGGTGAATGCTGGTTCCTCCGATAGGATGGGACGTCTCGCTGGGTGCGAGCGTCCGGAGAAAGGCCGTCCTCTGCAGAGGCAGTGGGAACCCCCTGGGCGGCTGGGCAAGCCGCCTGCGAGAGTGGTCACGCTGGCATCAAGAGGATGGGCATGGAACCTGCGGCGGAGGAGCCAACCAGGCTGTCGGTAGAGGGGGTGAGCACTGCCGGTACAGAGACCGACTGGACACTCTGGGTGAGTGTCCTGGCAGTGCTTCTGGCCCTCCGTTTTCTCTTTCCACAGGACTGAAGCCCCAACGAGCGCTGGGACCGACGCCGTGTGGAACCTGCCCTCCTGGAACGGGCCGCTCCATGGGAGGGCTCCCCGCCGGGAGGCCGATGGTGCCCTGGCTGGTGGGGACGGAGGGGGCGAGAGCAGCGTAGACCAGAGGGGCGTGTCGGCGTTGGAGGGGGTGCCAAATGAGATGTCCCAGGGTGCTGTGTTGAACCCTGGGGACATAGTAGGACCCTCTCTGGGGACGTGCTGCCCTTTCGGGGAGTGTCGCTCGGACCCACGTGTCTTCGCTAGCGGTGCTAGCGAGGGGGCATCCGCCCTGGTTGTGTTGGGGGCCTCGGGTAAAGGGCTTGGAAGCCCTGGTGCCTGTAGAAGTCTGGAGCCCAGCACTTCCGCCACACCAGGAAGTGCTGGGGGGAAGAAGACAGGGGACACCCGGAGGGCGCAGCCGGCATTTCCGCCACACTGGGGCGTGTCTTCAGAGGAATGCCGGGAAGCAGCTGGAGCCCATCCGGGTTCCTATTTAAGGGGCCGCCTCCCTCCAGTCATTGGTGGATGTCAGGTGGAAGTGGACAGAGCTGGAGAAAGGACTGGAGGAGGCCAGGAGAGAGGCATTGAGACTGTGAGGCCTGGACTTTGGGGAGTGCACGTGACCAGCTTGTAAATAGTTATTGTAAATAAAGTGTGTTGGGTGAAACAACGATGTCCGTCTGTGTGTGTCCGGGCCAGCGTCCACACTACGTAACATATGAATGAAAGAAAGACAGTGGGTAAAATGAATGACAACGTAACAGCACGTTCCGGAAAATATTATTGTTACGTTGTAGCCGGCGAGTGCTGTGCATCTCACAGTTGTACCGTGGCTTGCTCACATGTCAGTGAAGTGATCCCTATTTATGCTTTAAAGAACCTGGATACCTATGTGTCCCCCTTTTATAACCATTGCTCCGTGTATATTGCCTTACTGTTTGGATTGCCACAAAGCAACCTGTGAGATTGCAGAAAGGTTGAGAAGACATCGTGAGAGGAAACGATAGCGTCGTGAAAACGAGACGGACTGTGAACGGACAGAAGCAGAAATGCTCCTACACCACCACATAATTACTATTTGGACAGTGATTCCGAGTAGGCTGTTCCTATCAAATCAATGTCAGTGTTTTCTTTTGTAATTTTGTTTCCCTTATAAAAAATCTTAACCCCCAAACTCCAAGCCAAAAATCTAGTACGAAATTCTCAGCTTATATTCTGGAATCTACAGTATTTGACTAATACTTGGTCAAAAAGACCCCCATCAAACAAAAATATTTTTAATTTTTCAAACATAGACCAATGTAGACTGAAGTTAATAAAATTCTGTACAGCACCAGAGTTACCAAAGAACAGGATATCAAAGGTTCTCTGAAAATTAACTGGAAGCATAAATATATTTGTATAATACATTTGTTCCTGTTCTCTCTGATAGTATGTTTTTGTTTTAGCGTTTCATCCACAACAGTGCTTAATTAGAACATTAGAACACTCTAGACGAGAACAGGCCATTCAGCCCAACAAAGCTCACCAGTCCTATCCACTTGCTTCCTCCAAGAAAACATCAAGTCGAGTTTTGAAAGTCCCTAACGTCTTACTGTCTACCACACTACTTGGTAGCTTATTCCAAGTGTCTATCGTTCTTTGTGTAAAGAAAAACTTCCTAATGTTTGTGCGAAATTTACCCTTAACAAGTTTCCAACTGTGTCTCTGTGTTCTTGATGAACTCATTTTAAAATACAAGTCTCGATCCACTGTACTATTTCCCTTCATAATTTTAAACATTTCAATCATGTCACTTCTTAATCTTCTTTTGCTTAAACTGTAAAGGGTCAGCTCTTTTAATCTTTCCTCATAATTCAACCCCTGTAGCCTGGAATCAGCCTAGTCGCTCTTCTCTGGACCTTTTCTAGTGCTGCTATGTCCTTTTTAGCCTGGAGACCAAAACTGCACACAGTACTCAAGATGAGGCCTCACCAGTGCATTATAAAGGTTGAGCATAACCTCCTTGGACTTGTACTCCACAGATCGTGCTATATAACCTAACATTCTGTTAGCCTTCTTAATGGCTTCTGAACACTGTTTGGAAGTTGATAGCTTAGAGTCCACTATGACTCCTAAATCCTTCTCATAAGGTGTACTCTCGATTTTCCGACAGCCCATTGTGTATTCAAACCTAATATTTTTACTTCCTATGTGTAATACTTTACATTTACTGACATTAAATTTCATCTGCCACAAATCTGCCCAAGCCTGTATGCTATCCAAGTCCTTCTGTAATGATATAACGGATTCCAAATTATCTGCTAATCCACCTATCTTGGTATCATCTGCAAACTTAACCAGCTTGTTACTTATATTCCTATCTAAATCATTTATATATATTAAAAATAGCGGCCCTAGCACTGACCCCTGTGGAACACCACTCTTAACATGGCCAGTTCTGATGAGGTTCCTCGCACCATCACCCTCTGCTTCCTGTGTCTGAGCCAATTCTGCACCCATCTAAAAACATCACCCTGAATTCCCACTTCTTTTAACTTGATGCCCAACCTCTCATGTGGCACCTTATCAAATGCTTTCTGAAAGTCCAGATAAATAATATCATAAGCTCCACTTTGATCGTATCCTTTTGTTGCCTCCTCATAGAATTCCAACATGTTAGTAAAACACGACCTCCCTCTTCTGAACCCATGCTGACTGTTCAGAATAACTCCTGTCCTTGCCATGTGTTGCTCAATCTTATCCTTAATAATTCCTTCCATTAATTTTCCTGTGATGCTTGTTAAGCTTACTGGCCTATAGTTGCTTGGATCTGCCCTGTCACCCTTTTTATATAATGGGATGATATTTGCCATTTTCCAGTCCTTTGGAATCTCTCCAGTGCACAGTGACTTCCTAAAAATATGTGTCAAGGGTTTATATATGTACTCACTAGCCTCCTTAAGAACACGAGGATAAATATTATCTGGGCCTGGTGATTTGTTTGATTTCATCTTATTTAATCTGAGCAGCACTTCTCCCTCTACAATTTCCAAATCCCTCAGTACCTCCTTAGTAGTTGTGTTTACCTCTGGCAGGTTATCCACTTGCTCACTTGTAAACACCTCAGAAAAATGTAAGTTTAGGGCATCTGCTATTTCATTGTCTGTATCTTTTAATTCCCCTTTACTATTCCTGATGAACTTGACCTCCTCCTTAACTGTTCTTTTACTACTAAAATACTGAAAGAATCTCTTGGGGTCTTCTTTGCCTTATCTGCTATATTCCTCTCCAACTGTCTTTTAGCCTCTCTGATATCCTTCTTAATGGTTGCCCTCATGTTCTCATACGCTACTTCTCTTTGCAGTCATTAGTCTTATATGCCTTATACAGCAGTTTTTCCTTTGCAACTTCTTTTTAAATCTTTATTAATCCATCGTGGAGTTTTTTAGTTTCCTATTACTTCCAAATTTAGGTATGTATCTGTCCTGCATTACATGTAAAACATTTTAAACCTGTTCCACTGCTCCTCGACTGTCTCCACATTTAAAAGCTTATCCCAGTCTATCCTACTTAGACTTTGTGCATCTGCTCAAAATTAGCCCTACTAAAGTTCAACTTAACAATTTTAGTCTTTGCATCTGTACTCTTACAAAATACTGAGAATTGTATTACATTATGGTCACTTGACCCTAGTGGTTCAATCACCTCTACACCCTCAATTCTATCCTGATTATTACAGAATACTAAATCCAGACAGGCTTCACCCCTTGTTGGTGCTTTAACATGCTGTGTTAAAAACAGTCGCTGATTACTTCTAAAAACTCCTGCTCTTGTGCTCCTCCATCTGTAAGGTTATCCCAGTTAATATTTGGATAATTAAAGTCCCCCATGACTATAATATCCCCTGTAAACTTGCCTTTTGATATTACTAAAAGATGTGTGTTGAAATTACTGTCTGAATTGGGTGGTCTATAACACACTCCTAAAATGAGACCTTTTCCCTAATATTTTCCAGGCGAAGCCACATGTCCTCACTAAGATGGGGCTCATCATCCAACTGAAGATGACTTACATTTAATTCCTGTTTGGCATAAACAGCAACCCCACCTCCTTTTCTGTTCTGTCTATCCTTCCTAAAAATGTGTATCCCTCTATGTTACACTCATCCCCATCTTTGTTATTTAGCCAGGTTTCCGTTATTGCTATAATATCATAATTGTGCTCTGCTACATACAACTCCAACTCACTTACCTTATTTTTGATACTTCTAGCATTAAGGCAAGCTATTTTTAATGTGTTAATCCTTCTATCTTTACGTGTTTGCTTAAAATTTACATTACTATGCATTTTTATTTCTACACCATTGTTTGTTCTTCCATGTATAGATCTAAATCTGGCCTGTCCTAAACTCCCTGCCCCCCCATTCCCTAGTTTAAACAATCCTCGACTAGCCTACACATACGCCTCCCCAATACATTGGTGCCCCTCCGGTTCAGATGTAACCCGTC
Source organism: Polypterus senegalus (assembly GCF_016835505.1). NCBI lineage: Eukaryota > Metazoa > Chordata > Cladistia > Polypteriformes > Polypteridae > Polypterus > Polypterus senegalus. Next base: position 159,497,836 of record NC_053164.1, on the reverse strand, counting down.
ACGGCGAACAGGTCCCATCTGTTCCAAATGGAGTCCCAATGCCCCATAAACCTATACCCTTCTACCCTGCACCAAGATTTGAGCCACGCGTTAAGCCTTCTAATCTCCTCAGTCTTACCTGGACTGGGCTGGCACAGGCAGAACTTCGGAGAAGACTACCTTGTCAGTTCTGCTCCTCAGCTTGGTACCTAACTCTTTGAATTTGGATCGCAGAACTGACAGACTACCCTTATGTATGTCATTTGTTCCAACGTGGACTATGACAACTGGATCCACCCGCTCTGGCCAAGAGCCTATCCACCCTTCCAGGAGGTCTCCCACCTGTGCTCCCGGAAGGCAACACACCTGTGCTTCAATCCCCTAATGATTGAGTCCCCAATTATCACTACCTCTCTTTTTGGGAACTGGTTTTGAGGTGGCCCGTTGGGGCTCCTCAACCCTGCCTACCACCTCAGAATTATCAGAGTCACCGTCCAGCTCCAGGACATGATAACGGTTAGACACTTCTAATTCTGGGGTTGATGCCCGGACAGTGTGCACCCTTTACCTTACGCCTTGTGACCGTGACCCACCTATTCCTACCTGTCTGGTCTGGAATCTCCTCCCGCGCCACCTTAGGGGTGCACACTATCTCTAAAGGACACCTGGGCCAAGTCCGCCAATTCTCTATTACAACGCAGGTCAGCCAACTCCTCCTCCAGTTCAGCGACCCTGAGCTCGAGGTGCTGGATCAGCTGGCATCTCTTGCAGATGTAGCCCTCATAGACAACTGGCTCTTCCAAACCATCATCTAAAAAGTCCAACATCCAACAGGACTTGCATTGCACTGGCCTCATTATTAAAATTTGACTTGGGATTACTAAGCTGCCTTAACTTTTTTTTTTTCTTAAAATTAAATTTCTTCTTCTTTCAGCTGCTCCTTAACTTAAATGGTAACACTAAGATCTGCTACAGATATTTTACACCTTTTCCCCTTAAACTCCTGTACTGTTCTCTCTCTGAGATGCCTGCTATTTGCCTTTCTATGAGGTTAACTTTACTGTTCTCTGTCTCTTCTCCTAACTTTGTGCTCCCCTTACTTATAAGCTCTTCACTCGCACTGTTTGTATTCCCCATTATTAATTAACCAATGCGCTGTCGCCTACTTAACAGTTCTACCTCTGGACCACTGAGGACTGTTTAGTCTAAAATAAACAAATAAATAAAACTTTACTGCCTTATTTGCTCCTAATGCTCCTTGTGCTTGATCGGCATCTTAACGCAGGCCGCTTACCTTCGCACTACTGAGCTTCCACCTTTTACTGCTTTGAAGTCAGCGTGGCCTTTTTTTTTTCCTTTAAACTAAGGAATCGCTGTTATTTATTTACAAATGCCGATTTCAGTTACTGCTGCTTTCTACCCTGCCGCCTCGATGCTAATTCAAATATAGATAACAAGAACACTTGTAAGTGTGAGGAATTGGCAATAATATGGCCAGAATTTTCACAATGAAAACACAGCCCTCCCATTCTTCTTTTATGATGCTCATCTGCACTTAGCTCTGCCCTATTTGCTTAAATTTATAGATGCTTCCCTTCCTTGAAACAACACTTAGTGTTAGCAGATTTGAAAAAGGCACAATCATCCACCCAGTACTTAAAAACCCTGAAATTTTGAGGAAAATTATGTTATAGACAAACAGACATAGGCTTGTAGGTTTATACTTTTTATTGTCACATGCACAGAGTGCAGTGAAGTTCATAATTGCATACACTAATCAACATGCAACATCTCTCCACTGTGTGGCGCCGTTGCGGTTTTCTCACAGGTCTTTCACCTACAATAACATCTTATAATTTATTTAAGCAGAAAAATGTTGATCTTCAAACATAAATACAGAAAGAGAAAGAATCTGTTGGCAATAAAGTGTATTTTGGAGTAACTCCATTGTTTCCTTTCAGGACAGATATACTCTGGTGACTGACCACACTCTTCCTGCAGTGGCTCTATTGGTACAAAAACTTAAACTCCTGTTTGAGTCGGTGGTTTCTGCAGCTCCAATCTTTGTGTTTTTCAGTGCAACATTGTGCTGGTTCACAGCATGTTAATGCAGACATTTTGTCCTAACCTTGCTGAAGCTGTCACAAAGAGGCACTTCATTCAGCAAGCAACAAAGCTGCAAGAAAGCATATGACAGGAAAATCACTGCAGCACAGTGCTTTTTTGCCGTTTTCGGTCTGCCTTTTCAGAAAAGAAACACACTTTATTGTGAAGTTTTAAATGGCTCAATTCTGTGTGCTGTGTCAAGTCTTGTCTCTAATTCTGAAATAAGTATTTTTACTGTTTTCTTTGTACAATGGACGAGGTCTTTCGTGACTGAGGTTTCTTATGGAGGATGGGGAGACAGTCCCTCTGTTACTGGTAAACAGTGCTGATGACAAAGTCTCTATACAGACAAGGAGAAAATCTTTGAAATCCTCATAGCCAATGATCAGGCATGGGACAACCAGGAACCTCATGTGTAAAACTTGCTGATGCTCACAAATGTGCACAAGCTATTTGTTAAATAAAAGTTGGAATTTATAAAACATGGATTTGGCATGTAAGTTGACTTAAATTTATGGCAAGTTTCAATCATCTGTTAGTCTTGAGTCTTTTTTGGCGTGTCATTTTAGTGACTCTAGGTTGCATGACAACAACAAAAACAACAACAACATTTATTTATATAGCACATTTTCATACAAAAAAAATGTAGCTCAAAGTGCTTTACGAAATGAAGAATAGAAAAATAGAAGACACAATAAAAAATAAAAATAAGTCAACATTAATTAACATAGAATAAGTAAGGTCCGATGGTCAGGGTGGACAGAAAAACAAAAAAAAAAAACTCCAGAGGCTGGAGAAAAAATAAAATCTGTAGGGATTCCAGACCAAGAGACCGCCCAGTCCCCTCTGGGCAATCTACCTAACATAAATCAAACAGTCCTCTTTGTATTTAGGGTTTTCATGGAAGGACTCGATGATGATGGTCATGTAGACTTCTGGCTTTCAGTCCATCAATGTTGGAGCATCATGATGCTTTGAGTAGGTGCGCCACCACAAAGAAACCGGAAAAAGAAACAGAAGAGAGAGTTGGGGTGAGTACGGATTTTGAGCCATTATGAATAGTAATTATGATGAATTGAACATACAGAGTATCAGTATTAAATTAAAGTGAAGTTAGGAGAAAGCCATGTTAAAGTAATGTGTTTTCAGCAGTTTTTTAAAGTGCTCTACTGTATTAGCCTGGTGAATTCCTATTGGCAGGCTAGTCCAGATTTTAGGTGCATAACAGCAGAAGGCCGCTTCACCACTTCTTTTAAGTTTAGCTTTTGGAATTCTAAGGAAACACTCATTTGAGGATCTAAGGTTACGATTTGGAATATAGGGTGTCAGACATTCCGATATACAAGATGGAGCAAGATTATTTAAGGCTTTATAAACCATAAGCAGCATTTTAAAGTCAATCCTGAATGACACAGGTAACCAGTGTAGTGACATCAAAACTGGAGAAATGTGTTCGGATTTTCTTTTCCTAGTTAGGATTCTAGCAGCTGCATTCTGCACTCATTGCAAGTGATTTATGTCTTTTTTGGGTAGTCCTGAGAGGAGTGTGTTACAGTAATCTAGTCTACTGAAAACAAAAGTGTGAATTAATTTCTCAGCATCTTTCAATGATATAAGAGGTCTAACTTTTGCTATGTTTCTTAAGTGAAAAAATGCTGTCCTAGTGGTCTGATGAATATGCAATTTAAAATTCAGGTTACAGTCAATAGTTACCCCTAAGTTTTTTACTTCCGTCTTAACTTTTAATTTTAATGCATCAAGTTTATTTCTGATAACCTCATTGAATCCATTATTGCCAATTACTAAAATTTCAGTTTTCTCTTTATTTAGTTTGAGAAAATTACTATTCATCCATTCAGAAATACCAGTAAGACATTGTGTTAGTGAATCTAGAGAGTCAGAGTCATCAGGTGCTATTGATAAGTAAAGCTGTGTGTCATCAGCATAGCTGTGGTAGCTCACGTTGTAACCTAAGATAATCTGACCTAACGGAAGCATATAGATTGAGAACAGCAACGGACTCAGGATAGAGCCTTGTGGAACACCATATCGGATATCATGTATCTTTGAGATGTGATTACCACAACTCACAAACAATTTTCTACCTGCCAGGTAGGATTCAAACCAATTTAAGACACTGCCAGAGAGGCCCACCCATTGACTAAGATGATTTCTAAGAATATTGTGATCAATGGTGTCAAATGCGGCACTCAGATCTAAGAGGATGAGAACAGATAAATGGCCTCTGTCTGCATTTACCCGCAAGTCATTTACTACTTTAACGAGTGCAGTTTCTGTGCTGTGATTTGATCTGAAACCTGACTGAAATTTATCAAGAATAGCATGTTTATTGAGGTGGTCATTTAACTGCATAATGACTGCCTTCTCTAGAATTTATTTAAGAAGGGCAGGTTAGAGATGGGTCTAAAATTTTCAAAAGCAGAGGGGTTAAGATTATTTTTCTTGAGCAGGGGTTTAACTACAGCAGTCTTAAGGCAGTCTGGGAAGACCCCCGTATCTGATGACGAATTTACTATGTCAAGAATATTGTCAATTAGCACGCCTGATAGAAAGAAGTAAACAGAAAATTTCATTTCATTGAGCTTTTCAATGATGTGTCTGTCATTCACGTTTCGAAGTTCTTAAACTAAATATATCACACTTAATTGACATTTTCTCTCAATACAACTGTCATCAGTGTTTGAAATAACACCTAATGCATATTCTTTAAGTAAATTACTTTTAGGGTGTATCCTATCAATTTTGTTTATAAAAAGTTTGCTGCAAAGTGCACAACATAATTGGCAATGGCCCTGCTAGATCTTTTGGAGGACAATAGGACTATAAGCCTATTTAGAGCTTCTGGCCATCTTCTTGGATTTGTATGCTGAATTGTCACCTACATTACAAAGACCATCATGCAGAAATCACATAATTCCTGTTCTGTTATGTGTTTTAACAACTGTAGGCTATTTGATGACAAGGTCTTTTTAGTGTGAACTAGCTGATAGGTTAGAAATATCATAGTTATCCCTGAGCCGAATCATGCCATCTTTATGAGGTGTTATATTTAAGAAGACTTCAGGATCATGCTGTGATGCTGTAATGGTTTCTTCTTGGTAAGTACACAAAATTGATAAGATTGCAATTTTAGTTTATTACATTACAGACAACTTGTGTAACCATTATTTTAGGTGATAGTGAATATACCACCAGAGAGGAGATATAATGAAAGGCATACCTGGATGTGTTAGAACAGACCATTGGTTCATTCAAAGGAAGATGTCAGTGTTTGGACTCACTGGACAGAATGGCTGTATAGCCTCATAGAGTTTGCTGCATTGTGATAGATTGTGCAGTATTACAACACATAGCGCAGAAGCATGGACTCCCTTAAGACATCAACGAAATGGCAATTCAACATAATTTGGATATTGAATGTAAAGAGAATAGTATTGGATCCCTGACATTTACTTGGCGAAATGTTTTTTTTTTTAAGTTTAATAAGAATGTTCTTGATATCTTGCAGTTCTGCATATACAGCCTGCATCAATACACACCATGTACTGGTGGCAGTCGGGGCACTGCATGATGGCATACTGCTATTGCTCTCTCCACCTAGCTGCTTCCACTCTTTGTTTTTTCTTTTATTTGGGTGTCAAAAGAGAAAACAGCACAAACAATGCTTTTGTGATTCTCCACTTCAGACAGTAATACCTCAGACTCAAATTCATTTAAGTTTCATTTACTGCCATTTTTCCTCTCTTTTTCCATAGTTTGTAGCAAAGAGGCTGCTCAGGAACATGGACAAATTTATATGGTTATTAGATCATGAATTCAAAAAAAGCATTTTTATGCCATATATGATTAATGATACATAGTTTTAAGTTGATTTAAGAATTATAAAGGAACTTGGAATGGCACATGTGCGGTTTTATAAATCTGAGCAAAATTTTAGAATGGACTTTAAGCAATGCATTATACATGAGGCCCCAGATATCCAGGATGCTATATATAATATATATTTATAAATATATATACATCATGTCTGCCATGGGGGGTTGCAAATCGGGATCCCGAGTAGTTTCGTTATGTAGTGGGTGTGGCAACGCACTGTACCAGTGCATGCTCCCCAACTTGACTGGATGTATATATGTATATATTAATATACAGGATAATATATTGTGGCAGATGGCTGGGACCCATGCCTGGTCGGGATGCCCCTTTGACACTAGATCCCGGGGACCTGTCATGGGATGCACGGAACACTTGTTGGCAGCCCTCCCTGGGTTGCATCGGGGCAAATAGTTTGACACTGGAGCTCATTCCTGTTGGGCTCCGTGGCCACCACCAGGAGGAGCTGCACGGCCTAACGAGCCCGTCAGGGCGGGAACGCAGCCACAACCAGAGGTGCAGCCTGAAGTAGGTCATCGAGCACCAGCAGCACTTCCGGGTGGGCTATAAAAGATGCCGACAGTCAGGACTCCAGGCACCAGAGTCGGGAGGAGGTCAACAAAGCTACCTGGGAGAAGTAGTGGAGGTAGAAGAGTGTGGTTTTGGGATGATTTGCTTTGTGTGTTGTTTTTGGGACTGTGTTAGGGCTGAGGGACACGGGGAAGACGTGAAAACAAGTTTTTGTTTATTTCACACATGCCTCCATTGTCAGTCTGTTTTGGGTCAACGCATAAATAGCTCCTTTGCCAGACTGGCGTAGTCGGCAGGATCCCTGGCAATCCGTAAGGCAGGGACCTGTAATCTTTTCTGTGTGGCGAGGTACGCGCACTACACGGTTGCACAGAGTGCACAACCGTGCAACACCATTAAAATGTGCACCCGGGGCAGGAACAGACTCCCTCATCCACCGCGCCCATGGGAAGGAAGATGTCCAGGCGCAGCCTAAAGGCAGCAGACATGATGAAGGAGTTCGTCGTTGGTGGAGGGATCGGCAGGCCAGGCCATTGAAGCTGCCTCTGGGAGACAGGATCCAGTTGGTAGGTGTTGGACTCAGGAGAGTTTACCCTGGGAGTGCTGTTGCTTTTTTCTGGGTGCCTACCTCATAGGGGGAGACCGTCTGGAGGTGTTTGACTGGCCGAAGGATGCCAATTCTGGAGCCAGCAGTGGAACAAGGTCCAAGAAAGATAAGGGCCCACTGTCTGATATGGTACCACAGCTGGCGGAGAAGCGCCTGGAGTCGCAGCCTGGTAACCCACAGGAACGGGGGGTGGTGGAGGAGCGAAGAGACCTCCCCGTAGCAAGTGAGGGGGTGGAGGGTGTGTGTCGGCTGCCCATCAATAAAAGTTTATAGACGGGAGCTATGAACATCCACCCCGGCTTCGAGAATCACCTGAGGGCGCCTGCCTCAAAGGAATAGGGCCTCAAGGGCTCATGACAAATTTCACTTATTGTTGGCTGTACAGGAGCTGGAAGAGCTCCTGGGACCCATGCAGTCTTTATTTCAGGCCCTGGGACTGCTCCAAGAGGCAATGGAGAGGTTGGAGAAGAAGGTTGGTGAGCCGTTAGGAGCTAAACCGGGTTGGCTGAAGTGGCGCAACGCTGGATTCCCCAGCCTGTGTAATGTGGCGGCACAGGTAGGTGACGTCTGTACCATAAAGTAAGATATAGGAGGGCAGTGTGAAAAGGCAGCGGTATGCGTCAGTTTTGTTGGCCAAGTAGCCACACCTTCTACAAGAGACGCAGCTGTGGTGACCAGTTGCACGGTGGATGCACATGTGAGGAGGTGGCTAGTAAACACTGGCTACCAAACAACTTTGCACAGCCCACAGGCATCGGTCTCCCAGTCGTCTAAGGGGGCGCAGATGGCAAGGGGTTTCTTTCCTTCCCATAAAGGGACCCAGACCGTCAGTGTGCCCCAGAGCAAGAGGAGGACCTGGAAAAGGAAGACGGGGACTCCAAACAGTGCGCAGTGTGAGCCTGTCTGCTCACAGACAGTGAAGGGCTGCACTGTGGAGGGGCAAAACCACCAGCCACCCTCAGCTGGGAGGACATCGGGGCAGGACTTTCCAGTTTGTTTTCGGTCCCGCAGGGAAAGCACCAGAGGGGATCGGCATTGCTTTCAATGCAACCGCTGTGGCCACAGCCGGAGGTGTTGTCCCTGGAGGAATCGGGCGTCCTGGAGGAGATCAGCCCTCGCAGGATGAGCCGCTGTGCCCCACATGGCACAGCTGAGGGAAGGGCACTGTGGCAGATGGCTGGGACCCATGCCTGGTTGGGTCACCCCTTTGACACTGGATCTGGGGGAACCTGTCATGGGATGCACACTACGTCCCCCGGAACACTTGTTTACAATATATATAGCTTCAAGACATGGTCTGTATATCAGATTATGACTGTGTCCTGTAAACCACTGCTAGCTATTAAGAGTTAAACCACAAAAAAATGTTAGCAATGTATTATGATGTAAATATAAGAAATAATATGCCAATGTAACTACTGTAACCTTAGCAAAAATACATATATTTAAATTCATGATCTTCAAATGAAGTAAATAAAATCCATCTGCTAAACTAACATCATTGATAAATCTCTGCCATGAATTCTGACTGAGTCCCAAATCTTTATTGGCGTCTTTTTCCGTAATCTCCCTTGGAAGTTTTTCCCAAGCATAATTAAAGAAAACCACATTATTCCTATTAGCATTGATCACTTCCACATGCAACACAGTGCTAATAAATAGCTTTATGGCCATTATTAAACACACACTAGAAAGGGCTAAAATCCAATAGTTACCATATTTCAGCAGCTGGTGAAAAAAAAAATATTTTTCAATTATATGCCCTTTTCTTATAATTATTTATAACATTTATATGTTTAACCAAGTTTTACTTCACTTGATATATCCTTTAATTATCCGACTTAAAATGTTTTATTCTACTGAACCATTGGAAATAATATTTTAACAGATAAATAAACAGGAATGAGCAATGCTTATGATTAGTCTGGGTTTTTGATGTCCTATTTCCAGCATGTTGCTTGAACTATTTCTTTATTTGTATTCGTTATTATTTATATTTTTTATCTCTACTCTACTGATGCATTTTTTGTGATTGCTTCTGCCGTTTTATGACTGCCTGTGCATTGCTGTAGCCGTGTTGTTTACTGTCTTTAGTGACAGTTATTAAATTAATAAGCTCGGGCACAGAGAGCCATGGTTGTGAGTGGTAAGTGTAGTGAAGTGGCTCCATGTTGTTAGTGACTAATTGGCCTAACAAGCACATGGGGTCCATAATCACAACAACCATGTCCAAATGAAGCATACAAGGAGCATAAGTAAGAAACAGGGATAAAAAGAAATAAGAAAAACTGTGAGAGGCAAAGAAGAATAAGGCAGAATCAGGAAGCTTAAGCCAGAGCAGGGTGAGGAGGCAGGCAGTTGGAGGCCTTGCATAGGAAACGAGCAGTGAGCTTTCTTGGGCTAGATAATCTCCCATTAAGTAGTTACTGGAGGGATAAAGATGAGAGAGAGATGTGCTGGGCGGGGAGAGCGAGAGAAAGGAAATGAGACATGATTTCTGCATGTTTTTAATAGAATAGTGATTTTATGACTGATTTTAACTTTAATGAATTACACCTGCTTTTATTTAATGCACTGTACTTCTGCTCTTGGGGGATTTCAACTCCAGACTGTTTTATTTGTTTTTTAGTTAATAAAAGCACAAATGCACTTTGCAACTTACTCTTGACTGTATGTTTCCTCATTGCACAACTAGCCTGGGACCTCATGCATAAATGGTGTGTACTCACAGAAATGCTGTGTAAGAACGTTTCCATGTTCAATCACGATGAATAAAACCTACACTTGGCGTAAAGCCACGCACTTTTCCACGGTACCTCATACCCTGTCGTACGCAAGTTATCCGCTGGGTTTTGCAGACTGGCGGCGTGGTAACTCCTGCGTGGTAACTCTTTATTTTCCTGACGCGGCTTTATAAATACACTGAAACTAACAGCATATTGTTGATTAGTGTAATGCATCTGATTGTAATTACGTAACTTGTAATAATATAATGGTCCAGGGAATAGCCATAGTATTCCAAATACTGTAACTGCTTTAGCGTTGTTACTCTCACTGCACCTTCTTCTTCTTCTTCTTTCAGCTGCTCACGTTAGGAGTTGCCACAGAGGATCATCTTTTTCCATATTACTCTCACTGCACCACAGAGTATTTATATCACTGTATCTGAGTGGAGAATCACAGCAGCAGCTGATCGGAAAGAGAATTATCGGTATACAGCATCAAGCCCATGCTGCCTCAGACACGGCAAAACGTTTCAAAGCCTTTCCTGTACAGACCTCTTGGTTCAGAAACAATTTCATCTAAAGAAATATAAACGCACTCAATCAATTGCTCCTTGTAGAACTAGTTTGTACTTAAGAACAGTTACCTCACTGTAAACTTGCACTACAGTTATAATATTGCACAACCTGCACCACTGCACCACTTTATAAAGCGCGTATTTTCATATGACGGTATCATTTGTAAGATGAAATGCAGCAAAATATGTTGATTATATTATACAGATAAAACTTTAACTTCATTTAAATAATCTGTATTTTTAATAATTAAACATGTGAGGACACGGTGCCGCAGCGCTAGCAAGTTCACATATTGTTCCTGCCTTGCGCTGTATATTTGCTGCGGCTGGCGCAACACTGGAAGCATAGATAGACAGAATAATTAAACACGTACTATGAAGGTATTTCAATGTTCCTTAAAAGTTTTGAAGAATCGTCGTTGTAAGCTTACAGATGGCTTAACATCTATTATAGAGCTGATTGTGTGGCGATTGGGTATTTAGGGAAACAAAAGTAGGGACAGGAATTGAAGGTTAATACGTTTGAAAGAGACAGTACTGCTACAATAAATTATTTCATCGAAGGTCACGCATGGTACAGCAGCATCTTGTGTGAGACATGAACAATCACTCCGCCATTGTGTTCCCATGTTTAATAACATGCTTTCATTCCAATCATCATGAAAATGATACCATGTATACATCTCAGTATTTTAATTATTCAGAGAGCTGTAATATCACGAATGTAATGGATTCTGTGTCCTGTCAGAGAAAGAGAAAGAACGGAAGCAGGTAGTGATTCACACACATAGAGCACATTGAAAATCCAATACAGAACAAAGCATTAACATGCTACTTTAGTTACGATGGGATTTGAGAAACTAGTAAATTAAATGATTTTAAGATGAAGTTTATGATGTTTTACTTTAATGACAAAATAAACTACATGATTGTTTCCGATGGGAGTGTTAGCTCCTTGGAAATATGTTATTTTATATTGCGGAGTCTTAATAAACCTTTCTTTAAATAATTATAAATAATAACGGCGATATGCCTCTTTTCAACGATAGGAGGCGACAGAGTCACAGAAAAAACAGAATATACTTAGCTTGTTTAATGCGGCTTACGTTGCTATACAGACAGGAGAAACAAGTCAGTTTCATATTTCACCAAAGAGTTCTTTTTAGTTTCGGGGATCCGGTCATGTAAAAACTGCTTTTTTTGTCACAACGGAGGTGGGTTTTGGATCAATCTTTTCCATCCACGCAGTTTCTCAAAGATTGGCAAGGTTCCAGCTTCTTTTATATTGTTTCCACACGACCAAACCCCCAGTACATTGCCAAACAAGGTAGGTAAACTTGTGCTAAGCATCAAACAGGCAGGTCAAATAACACTTAGTCCTTTTAGGGCTGACAACAGCTGTCCCTGTCTGTCTTTATGCTTTGCTTGGCCCAGCAATTCTGAATGCTGACACTCTGTGCTAAATCTGGCTCAGCTCTTCATGGCATGTTACACAGAAAAAGAATGAAAAATACATTTAAAGAGATCTAAAACAGATATAGTGACACAATTCTTAATATTATAACAAACTTATTATAACAGAACACCCTTTGTCACTGGATCTGTGACAAAACAATCCCTAAAAATCTTATTCACAAAGCAAAAGGTGCTCAGTCCCCCTTCACAATGTAAACAGCTCCTCAAGAATGCTTGTAAAGACGTGGGGTGTAGTGCCGGTCTAGCTCCTGCTTCACTTGTCTAATACGCAAATGTAAGTAAATATTTGTAATGGTAAAAATGATAATAATAATAATTAACAGTACAATTGGATGAACAAGTACATTTAAAATAGTGTTACTCGATGGTGACCACCTAGTGAAAAAATCCACCCAGTTATGTGTAGATATCTCTTCAATTTCTTCTGCAGAGGTAATTACTTTCGTTTCATCAGTTTTCAATCTTACTAGTAGGTCCCTTGCTTTTTGTAACGTTACATTAAAAAGATGTTCATATTGTTTAGCATGCTCTTTATATTTCGGTAGTTCTATTTCGTAGGCAAATTCTAAATTCAGGAATGGGTTAGCTTCTGCTTCCCAATGTATATCCTCCCATGTAGTTAACGTGTAGGTTCTTCCATAATAGTCATCTCGTATATTACTCACATTGGTGCGACAGGATACCCCTGGGCCCTTGTAGTGGGTACCATCACTCCAAGTGATGTTATTTATTGTCACTGCACATGCAGAAGTGGTATCAGTTTGAAACACTTCAGTGGAGTTTACTGCTATTCGGCGCCAATAACAGTCTCCAACTAAAGGATGCAAACAGGGGTGTGGCAATGTACCCACCCTTTGACATACGAACCCTTCTTGCCAGTTATAACAAAAGGCAGGTGCAACAGTATTATTATTTAGATCTATCCATTGTCTATCTACTATCGGTGCCCACCATGTTCCTCCTAGTAAAACAGGTAAGACATGAAACGGCAGCGGTTGCTATCTGAAGTACAGCTTGGCATATTGATTCCTCACACATGAAGGACTTAGGCTGCAACCACCAGTCTGATGGTAATTTTAATTCTTTTCTCCAATATTGGGGGTTTTTGAATCCCCAATCTGTCTTAAAATTTAAATACTGCTGTATAGCAATAATCTGTTTTAAATAGCAAGCTGATTCTTCATCTATGGCCCACTAGCTTTGTAAACCAGTCCATAAGGACTCATTTAACCACCCATGGTAAGTCTTCCATAATAGCAACTCCTGTATATGCCTGTCTGCCAACTCTGGCCCCCAGTGAGCCAAAGTTTGCAAACTATTGGCTTGTTTCACACCAATAGATGATATTTTGTGATATACTGCTGCTATATCAGCAGTATTAAGAGATCTTAAACCTAAACCTCCTACTCCTAAACCAGTACCGATAGCTCCCCACATGTCTCGCTTTGGCCTTCTTGTTTATTTCTACCTTATGAGGAGGCCATAAGGATTGTATGTTTCTACAATTATATGTTGCACCTGTACTGTGTGGTACTATATGTTCTCCTCTTGGAAACTCGTGACGTTTTATATCAAACCCATTAACATTAATGTTGAGTGCTACAGTAATCATTTTATGTGCTATCCTAGCTTTTTTACAACCTTTCATTTGTCTAAGTAATGTTGCATCAAATGGATAACCATTCCCTCTCCTAGTCTTATGAATTTCCCATAACATTACTGGTACCTTTACATTTGTTGTTGCTTCCTGTTTAAACACATATAATATTATCATTTTCGGGTGTTGATATTGCAGTCAGTTGTTGCCCCCTTTCAATTGTCCAACATGATAGTCCATTAGAATCAGGTTTACAGTTCATCATAGCCAACCAGACAGATATGTTATTATGCACAGTCACAGTTATTGCAGTGTCTTCATAAGTCATCACAGGTAAAGGTAACAAGTCAGGATATTCCAGTTTCATGGAAAATGGAGCCGTAGATGTCTTGTCTCGTAACTGCCAGGTACAGTTCTTGGTAAGTGTGAAGTTCAAGGTCACATACTTTTCCATTTCTTTGTTATAGGGGGTGCATCGACTCCATCCGGTCCTTAAACCATCGATCCCGATTATTACACACGTGAGGATAATCTGTGTAAGGGAAAGCAGAGGGGCGACTGAGAGCCCGTTAAAAGAACCATTCAAGTGTCTCCTGGTCCTGCAGCTATTATTTCTCCTGCCCTCGGCTTTTGCCCTGGAGTTAAAACCCATACCTTCCCTCCAATTTCTCCTTTAAACTGTTCAATACTGACTACAACATGTGTGACTTTTTCTATGTGCACTTTACATATGGCCTGTCCTTGAGCCCACTCTTGTACGTCTCTTCCAGCAAAGTGGCTTACTTGATCACTTTGGATTTCTTCAGGCACTCCATATGCTTGGATTAAATGGCTCAGTCCATTAAGTGTAGCTTTCTGGTCAGCTCTTGTTGATGGATAAGCTTGTAACAGTCCAGAATAAGTATCTACTGCAGTTAAAGCATAAAATAGTTTATTTTCTCGTGGCAGTGGCCCAATGTAATCCACCAGCCAAATTTGTCCTGGTCCCATTCCTCTCTTCAGTTTACCAGTTGCCTTCTTCTGTAGGGGCCATTGTTTTACTTCTGTACATGTGGAGCAATTGTTCACTATTTGTTTAACAATATCAGTAGTGATGGGTATACATCGCTGATGACACCATTGATGTGTTTTTTCTGCTCCCATGTGTCCTGAAGTTTAATGAGCCCACCTTGCTAATGATATTAAGTAAGGCTTGATTAGAATTAGAACAATCTAGACGAGAACAGGCCATTCAGCCCAACAAAGCTCGCCAGTCCTATCCACTTGCTTCCTCCAAGAAAACATCAAGTCGAGTTTTGAAAGTCCCTAACGTCTTACTGTCTACCACACTACTTGGTAGCTTATTCCAAGTGTCTATCGTTCTTTGTGTAAAGAAAAACTTCCTAATGTTTGTGCGAAATTTACCCTTAACAAGTTTCCAACTGTGTCCCCGTGTTCTTGATGAGCTCATTTTAAAATACAAGTCTCGATCCACTGTACTAATTCCCTTCATAATTTTAAACACTTCAATCATGTCACCTCTTAATCTTCTTTTGCTTAAACTGTAAAGGCTCAGCTCTTTTAATCTTTCCTCATAATTCAACCCCTGTAGACCTGGAATCAGCCTAGTAGCTCTTCTCTGGACCTTTTCTAGTGCTGCTATGTCCTTTTTGTAGCCTGGAGACCAAAACTGCACACAGTACTCAAGATGAGGCCTCACCAGTGCATTATAAAGGTTGAGCATAACCTCCTTGGACTTGTACTCCACAGATCGTGCTATATAACCTAACATTCTGTTAGCCTTCTTAATGGCTTCTAAACACTGTTTGGAAGTTGATAGCTTGGAGTCCACTATGACTCCTAAATCCTTCTCATAAGGTGTACTCTCGATTTTCCGACCGCCCATTGTGTATTCAAACCTAATATTTTTACTTCCTATGTGTAATACTTTACATTTACTGACATTAAATTTCATCTGCCACAAATCTGCCCAAGCCTGTATGCTATCCAAGTCCTTCTGTAATGATATAACGGATTCCAAATTATCTGCTAATCCACCTATCTTGGTATCATCTGCAAACTTAACCAGCGTGTTACTTATATTCCTATCTAAATCACTTATATATATATTAAAAATAGCAGCGGCCCTAGCACTGACCCCTGTGGAACACCACTCTTAACATCGCCAGTTCTGATGAGGTTCCTCGCACCATCACCCTCTGCTTCCTGTGTCTGAGCCAATTCTGCACCCATCTAAAAACATCACCCTGAACTCCCACTTCTTTTAACTTGATGCCCAACCTCTCATATGGCACCTTATCAAATGCTTTCTGAAAGTCCAGATAAATAATATCATAAGCTCCACTTTGATCGTATGCTTTTGTTGCAACCTCATAGAATTCCAGCATGTTTGTAAAACACAACCTCCCTCTTCTGAACCCATGCTGACTGTTCAGAATAACTCCTGTCCTTGTCATGTGTTGCTCAATCTTATCCTTAATAATTCCTTCCATTAATTTTCCTGTGATGCTTGTTAAGCTTACTGGCCTATAGTTGCTTGGATCTGCCCTGTCACCCTTTTTATATAATGGGATGATATTTGCCATTTTCCAGTCCTTTGGAATCTCTCCAGTGCACAGTGACTTCCTAAAAATATGTGTCAAGGGTTTATATATGTACTCACTAGCCTCCTTAAAAACACGAGGATAAATATTATCTGGGCCTGGTGATTTGTTTGATTTCATCTTATTTAATCTGAGCAGCACTTCTCCCTCTACAATTTCCAAATCCCTCAGTACCTCCTTAGTAGTTGTGTTTACCTCTGGCAGGTTATCCACTTGCTCACTTGTAAACACCTCAGAAAAATGTAAGTTTAGGGCATCTGCTATTTCATTGTCTGTATCTTTTAATTCCCCTTTACTATTCCTGATGAACTTGACCTCCTCCTTAACTGTTCTTTTACTACTAAAATACTGAAAGAATCTCTTGGGGTCTTCTTTCGCCTTATCTGCTATATTCCTCTCCAACTTTCTTTTAGCCTCCCTGATATCCTTCTTAATGGTTGCCCTCATTTTCTCATACGCGCTACGATTCTCTTGGCAGTCATTAGTCTTATATGCCTTATACAGCAGTTTTTTCCTTTGCAACTTCTTTTTTAAAAATTTACATTTACTTCAGCATAGGTGCACAGGTCTTGTATAGGCTTCTTCCAGGTTGATTTCTCGAACAGCAGCTATTAGATCAGCTTGTTGGTTATAAAGCCTCTCAAGGGATATCAGAGGGGCATGGGCATCTACATGACCAATGAGAGTTTCCCCTCTCGTGCCCATTGTCCGAAGCTGCTCCCACAGTTCTGTGTCACCCCAGAGTTCTCTCCCTTGAATAGTCCAAGCAGCCCTTCTCCACATTGTGATCCACACTGTTAGTCCTTGAAAAACTGCCCAGCTATCAGTATAAACAACAATTGGGAAGCTTTGATTTTCTGTTAATGCTATAGTGACAGCAATAAGTTCAGCCCATTGGCTTGATTTACCTTCCCCCTGTTGCTACATGATGGTCTCAATGTGAGGTTGATAAGCCACTGCTTTCCAAAACCTTTTTCCTCCTTGCACAGTTGCTGACCAATCTGTGAACCAGCTGTTTTCCTGTTGCACTGGTGTCAAATGACCGTATGCTGGTGCTTCTTTAGGGGGGCAACTCCACTACAGGCAGAACAGGTGGTATGTCCTCTGGATCCTCATAAATCACAGCTCCGGCCATAGCCCCTTGTAAAGCACTTGTGTCTTTGCCTTCAAAGTGTGCTCTTGCTTGCAAATACCATTTCCACTTGCATAAAGTTTGATTTTGGGCAGCGCCTGCTCTCGCACCCAGGCCATTATCTCTAACCCACCCAGCAATGAGCAAGTTAGTGCGTAGCTTTACCGGAGCAGGACCTGTCTGTCTCTCAGTGTGCAAAAGAGCCCAGTATGCTGTAAGAAGCTGCTTTTCAAGTGGTGTATATTTAGTCTGTGAGCCTGTTAGTTGTCGGCTCCAAAAGCCGATGGGAATTCCGTTTGCTCCCATGCTTCTGCCATAAACTCCATGTCGCAATATTATTCTGTTCTGTGGCTTCCAGTTCAAAAGGCAAATGAGCTTTTAAAGGTCCCAGTCCTTGGTGTTGGACTAAAGCTTCTTTAGCTGCCTCAAAAGCAACTTGTTGTTTTTCTGTCCAATCAAACTGTGCCTTTTTCTTGACAACATCATGTATAGGTCTTAAAATTAGTCCCAAATGGGGCACAAAAGCCCTCCTAAAGCCCATTAATCCCACAAAGGATTGAGCTTCTTTTTTGTTAGTTGGTGCCTTTAACTTATACAAAGAGTCAATTACTTTTTGGGGCACTCGTTTTTCTGGTCCAAACCACATCATGCCCAGAAATTTTACTTCTCTAGTGGGTCCTTGGATTTTGTCTTTATTTATAGCTCATCCTCTGCTCTCCATGTGGGATATTAAAACTGGCAATGCATTTGTTACTGATTCTTCATCCCCAGTTAACATTATATCATCCACATAATGGAAACATCGTACCTTTTCCAAATCTGAGCAGGTAGCCAGATCTCTTGCTACAAGTCCATGGCACAACGTAGGGCTGTGTAGGTATCCCTGTGGCAGTACTTGAAAGGTGTACTGTCTGTCCTTCCATGTAAATGCAAACTGATCTTGACTTTGGGTTGTAATTGGAATAGAGCAAAAAAGCATTAACTAGGTCAATGACAGCATGCCACTCTTCTGCATTAGCCATGATGTCTTCTATGATGGTCACAATATCAGGAACTGCAGCAGTCAATTGCGGTGCTTTAGCATTTGGACCTCTGTAATCGATTGTCATTCTCCATGAACCATTTGGCTTTCTGACTGGCCACACAGGAGAATTGAAAGAGCTAACTGCAGGTCGAATAATTCCTACCCGCAATAACTCTTCCACTGTTTCTCCTATTTCTTGCAAACCTCCTGGCAAACGATACTGTTTTAAATTTACAGGTGTGTCAGGGACTGGAATTTCTAAAGGGGTCCATTTTGCCTTTCCTCTTACTATTGCTTTTACTATTCTACACATGACATTATGAATCCCAAAAGAAAATATTCCCCATTCTGTTTGGAATGACTTTCCTGTAAGAATATCTATCCAAGGAATATGTTCAGGCAATTCTGAAATAAGCACCTTAGCTTTAAAAGAGGGTGACTTTCCTATTGCTAAGTGTACTGTTGTTAGTTTCGCCTGGATATCTGAGCCTCCATATCCGTTTACATTTACAATTGGTCCTAAAAAGTTATATGGATTCCCGTGAATTAAAGTGACTTCTGCCCCAGTATCCATAAGTGCCATAACCCGATGTTGGTCGGGGTGTGCGCCATTCGTTCGGAAAGTTAAAAAAGTGTTTCGGTTTGTGTTTGGAGTATTTCATTTCCTCCTCACTAGGCGGTGCGGTTGGAGGGATTCTGCCCTCATCTGTTTTAGACTTTCTCAGAGCTTGCCATCTCTGAAAAAGTTCCCCTGTTGGTTTGCCATTCATACCCATTTTATTTATTCCTGCTTCTATCAGATCACGCATCATCTTTGTACGGCTTATTCTTTGTATTGTATGTCCTGCTATGGCTCTAACTGGTCTCTGCCCAGCCGATACCGTTGCTCCCAATTCATCTAATTGACCCAATAATGCGGTCATATCCCAACTGTCTGCTGATTAACTCCAGCCCAGCATAGATAATAGAGCCCCTTTAAAATGATGCGGTACATTTTTTATTAAACAGTTTTGCATTCCGGCAGTGAAGGCTTCATTATCAGGGCCAGCAAACGCAACTCCTGGTGCGGCTTTATAAATAGCTGCCTGCACACCCATTTCTCGCAGCTGCTGAATTGCTTCAGAAGCTGTACGCCAAGATCTATCAATGTCTTCCGCGTCTCTCACGTCTGGATATGCGTGTTTCACGGCGTTTACAACCCATTCCACTATTGATACGATTGCTTGATTCTGTCCCCCTCATAACACATTTCTTAATTTCGGATTCATGGTGATAGAGCCTAAATGTTTGATCTCTGTATCTGTCAATTGACAGCTATCACCCACTTCATCCCACATACGTAAGATCCACTGCATCAAGCTCTCGCCTGGTTTCTGTCTATATTGTTTACCGAGTTCCAGAAACTCTGCTTGTGTAAAATCGCGTACGGTTCACGTTACCCTGTGCTGTGCACCTGGGTGCCCCTTGGCTTTATTTTGCACAACCGGCCTTGCATCTATAATTGTACACTTGTCATTATTATACGTTAGCGCATCTCCGTCCCTTCGTCGTCTTCCCAGATATTGTCGTCACTATCTGAGTTATATATACTGCCATCCCATGTTTCTGGGTTACAATCGCCTTGCATTATGGCTCGTATTTTAAAAGAGGAAACGGGGTGTGTTTTGCCTTTTTTCGCCGCTTAGCATGCACTAAACGGCAACTAGCATAGTACATTTAGCTTCCCACTCATTCGCCCGAGACGTCGCATTTTCCATGCATTCTCGAGTAATCAGTTGCTTGTCTTGTAAGTTTTCTATTTCTTGTTTGAGTTCCCCACACTCTATGATCATATTCTGCAGTTAATAAAAGCCAGCCGATTTCATTGGCTGCTTGTTGTTCCTTTTTTACCCTGCGCTCTAGCCTGAGTGCCAATACAGCCTGTTGGACATTTGAAGGAGTCACCTCTCCCTCTAACTCAGGCCATGCAATTGGGGCTGTATAATTATTAAATAACTCAGCCACGGGTGTCCATGACAGTGCCCGCGACCACCCAGGTAACCGGCTGAGACCACCTCACCTGGCATTATCCAAAGCATATGTTTTAAAAATATTATTCATCATAAAATTTTGATTTATGAATATTAATATTGGTTA
Source organism: Polypterus senegalus (assembly GCF_016835505.1). Classification (NCBI taxonomy): domain Eukaryota; kingdom Metazoa; phylum Chordata; class Cladistia; order Polypteriformes; family Polypteridae; genus Polypterus; species Polypterus senegalus. The sequence continues at coordinate 159,477,450 of NC_053164.1, read as the reverse complement.
TTAATATCACCACAATCCTGCTCGCAGTGCCAATTATGTTTCCGATGGGAGTGTTACCTCCTTGGAAATATGTTCTTTTATATTGCACTGTTTTAATAAACCTTTCTTTAAACAATTATAAATAATAATGGCGATATCCCTCTTTTCAGCGACAGGCGGCGACAAAGTCACAGAAAAGACAGATATACTTAGCTTGTTTAATGCAGCTTATGTTGCTAAACAGACAGGAGAAACAAGACAGTTTCATATTTTACCAAAGAGTTTTTTTCAGTTTCGGGGATCCAGTCGTGTAGAAACTGCTTTTTTTGTCACAACGGAGGTGGGTTTTGGATCAATCTCTTCCATCCACACAGTTTCTCAAAGATTGGCAAGGTTCCAGCTTCTTTTATATTGTTTCCACACGACCAAACTCCCAGTACATTGCCAAACAAGGTAGACAAACTTGTGCTAAGCATCAAACAGGCAGGTCAAATAACACTTAGTCCTTTTAGGGCTGACAACAGCTGTCCCTGTCTGTCTTTATGCTTTGCTTGGCCCAGCAATTCTGAATGCTGACACTCTGTGCTAAATCTGGCTCAGCTCTTCATGGTATGTTACACAGAAAAAGAATGAAAAGTAAATTTAAACAGATCTAAAACAGATACAGTGACACAATTCTTAATATTATAACAAACTTATAACAATGATTAAAGTGGAAATTTCGAGATTAAAGTTAATATTTCGTGCCTTTTTCCCACTCTGTGCCTATATTTTTTGTCTGTACCCTAATAAGCTCAGACGGTGGGCTACAACTCGCCTTTTCACGGCGACTTTGATATGTGACTTCTTTTTTTATTTTGGCACTGTGCAACTTTGTGAACTTGAGCTTTCGAGTTTCTCCGACACGCAATGTCACTCGATCAACTTCCTTTTGTTGATTAATACCACTGTTTAACACTAGAATTACCAGAGCCTACGAAAAAACTCGTAAATCCATCCCACCTTAAATCGCTTTTTAAAATCGTTCACAGCTCTCCACCAGTGTCTTTTGTCATCTAAATGTGCTGATAAAAATAAGGCCGTAAGCAGCCAGCTATTCCATCCCCCCACCAACTTAAAACGTGCACAAACTTCTCCCAGTTCATGCCTTGATTGATTTTCAGGGAGTGAAGTGGAGTTTTAGAGTGGAAATTATAGATTGTTGTTTGGAACACACACATTTCATGTCTCAGTAATCTGTGTGTAGTACTAGGGTGTTGTACCGTGTTAGCCATTATGAATGTAGAGAAGAGCCAAACAAAATGGTTTTAGTTAGCCAATAAAAGGTGTCAGTTTGCTTGGCTCTTCTCTACAGTAATCTGTGTAAACACATTGTTAAAACAGAAACATTTTTTGTATTCTACTAGTAGATGACAAATTGTAGGCATAAACTATATAATGTATGAAGCCTGAAGTATCTATACTAATAAAAGGCAAAGCCCTCACTCACTCACTCACTCACTCACTCACTCACTGACTCATCACTAATTCTCCAACTTCCCGTGGGTGGAAGGCTGAAATTTGGCAGGTTCATTCCTTACAGCTTCCTTACAAAAGTTGGGCAGGTTTTATTTCGAAATTCTACGCGTAATGGTCATAACTGGAAGCTGTTTTTCTCCATTTACTGTAATGGAGATGAGCTTGAACGCCGTGGGGGCGGAGTTTCGTGTGACATCATCACGCCTCCCACGTAATCACGCAGTACATAGAAAACCAGGAAGACCTCCAAAAAGCGCTGAAGAAAACATGCATTATATAATTGAGAAGGCAGCAAAACAATAAGAAGCGAGCGAGTGACATATACAACCATATTCATGAGTTCTGCTACTTCGGAAACAAAGCACGATGTAAACCTACACTTTAAATTAAGTTCATAGACAGGCTGCCGCTGGCGTTTGTAATTTAGTGCCTGCCCATATAAGGCCGTCTGTCAGCGGCAATCCAATAGCAAACTCTCACTAAATATTCACGGGTGAAGGACTGTTCTTATGCAGAGGAAGATGAGATGGTCAGGGTGGTGTTTGGCACAAACTCAGCGGAACTGCGAGAGAAAGTTTTAAGTGCCAGGACTAAGGTAACATTAAATACAGCCATGGACATAGCACTAGATGGCACCAGCACAGCTGGTAACCTTCGATGCATGTACACCGAGCGGCTCACGTAAACTGGCGCAGTGCACAGAAAAAGCAACAGTTCCAAAGAGCTGAACAAAACCGAATTACACAATTGAAAAGGCAGCAAAAATATGAAGCGCCTGATACATACAAGCATATTCATAAATCCAGCTACTGCGAAACAAAGCACACGGTGGAAAAAGTCAATGTCCCGCTAAAGGAAGACAGTGTAAAAAACCCGTGCATGCAGTGTGTCAGGTCTCAGATAAAGAAGAAGACGAGCTGTTTATTGATGCAGTAAGAAACGAATCGATGAATGAAACCTGTCATCTTTACAACGATTGACAAACACGGAATGTAACTTGAACACAACACATCCTACAAATATGAACCTGATTGAAAGAAATAATGATAATCAAATCCTTGATGACAGCAACACTCAGTAACACTCACAAAACAAATACTGTATATTGACAGTCATGTTACGTTATTTTTAAAATGTTCCCTTTTCTTTTCTAGCTTTTTAACACACTACTTCTCGCTGCGATACGCTGGTATATATATATATATGTATATATATATCCCGATCTACATACTCGAATAATGGATACTTTATTCGCCATCAATGATTGTTTTGGTAAAGCCATACTCAGTGTATTCATTAGATGAACGGTAAAAAGTAAGAGCGAGGGAGGATGACTTATTGAGGCATGCAGGCTGTAGTCTTGCGTCAACTCTATCTGAATTGCGATCACATTTGAAAAATATATCTTTTCAAGTTCTATTTAGTCCATATGTGTCAAACTCAAGGGCCGGGCCACATCCGCCCGGCGTAATTATATCCGCCCGCGAGATCATTTTATATACTGTATTAATGGCCCGGGTATATGAAGCGCTGGTAACACAATAAACTACAGATCCCATAATGCAGCGCTTCAGCTGCCTTGCCGAACACTTACCGTTAATCAAGTCTAGCTTATGATGCTGCAAGTTATTGCGAAGCTAGCTCACACGATGCTGAAGAGAAAAGTTGATTCTGAAAATAGAGCCTTTAAAAGCCGATGGGAGGCTGAGTATATGTTTACTGAACCCGTGTGTCTCATTTGTGGAGCTAATGTGGCTGTAATTACAGAATTTAATCTAAGATGGCACTATGAGACAAAACATCAGGGTAACCTGAAAGCTGAATGCAATGCAGAAGATACAGAAAGCAGAAGAATTAAATAAGAATCTGACACTTCAGCGGACGTTTTACCCGTGCACAATCACAAAGTGATTTCAAGTGAAGCTGCTTTTATGGGAGACACAAATGCACCAGTGCAACTTGCCCCACTTTCCCTGTTGCCAAGTAATGTTAAACCAAGTCGTCACTACGGTGTTCCCAAATCGCACTTTGCTGATAAACTGAGCGCACTGAGTTTGCACGGCGCTTTGGTGACTTTGAAGAACAAAAAAAGTCCGTCTACATGTGGCTCGAACCTTGTGCATGTTTGGTAGCACATATCTGTGTGAGAAGCTCTTCTCAGTGATAAAGACTAACAAAACAGCACACAGGAGTCGCCTCACTGATGAGCACCTGCAATCCATCCTGAGAATCTCCACAACACAGAACCTCACACCAAACATAAACGAACCTGTTGCCAAAAAGATGCCAGGCGTCCAGCTCTAAAATGACATAAGAGCAAAGACAACTGAATGATTTGATTTGTTATTGCTGAAAGGAACACATTTTATTTATATTTCCAGGTTTTGTTATGCAGCATGTTCATATTTGAATTTGTATAATTTTGACAGGATATATTTTTATGGAGAGCAAAATCTTTTGGGATATTTAAAATCTAAGTTTATTTTTTATATAAAATTACATAAGAGTAAAGAAATTTGAATGTTTGTTCTTTTAAGGTTTACTTTATTTCTAACTTGTATCATTTAGACAGGATATATTTTTATGGAGAGCAAAATATTATAAGTTGTTTAAGGTTTTAGTTGATTTATTCAGGAATAATATTCCTGTCTGTTTTTACCATTCCTACCAAAGATATTTCTGTCGACTAAATAAAAATTCCTTCTATTTAAAATTTAAATAGAACTTGAACAAATACGATAGTTCATAATATCCACGCAGACTTGCACGTAAGAGCGGGAGTTATCCGTTTTAACAAGCAGCGTATTGCACTGATACGAAATAGCTGTGTGTGTATATATGTAGATATGTATGTATATGTATATATATGTTTATATATGTGTGTGCGTATGTATGTATGTGTGTATGTATATGTATGTGTATATATGTAGATATATATATGTATGTATATATGTGTGTGTGTATATATATATGTGTATATGTATAGATATGTATATATATGTTTATGTGTGTGTAAATATATATATGACAGCAACACTCATCACTCACAACAGTGACAAAACAATTACATTCACAATCATGTTACGTTATTTTCAAAATGTTTCCTTTTCTTTTTCATTGCTTCTTTAACACACTACTTCTCGCTGCGATGCGCGGGTATTTTGCTAGTATATACTGTATATATGTAGACTCAAACCCATTATGACAGCAGCAATCCAAGCTGTGAGAAAACAGTAAAAAGGAGGCGTGTCAGACGTCGTGGTAAATTTTCTGATGCAGCTAGACGAAAAAAACTTTGTGACGCTGCCGCCAAATACACAAAACAATTACTTTGACATTCATGTTACATTATTTTTAAAATGTTTCTTTTCTTTTTCATAACTTCTTTAACACCGACATCGCACAAGCTGGTATTTTGCTATATATATATATCACAGCGACACTTATAATAGTGACAAAACAATTACATGACAATCATGTTACGTTATTTTCAAATGTTTCCTTTTCTTTCTTTCCTTCTTCAACACACTAATTCTTCTCTGCCAAGCGTGGGTATTTTGCTATATATATATATATATATATATATATAGATACTAGCAAAATACCAAGGCTCAAGAGCGGAGAAGTAGTGTGTTAAAGAAGCAATGAAAAAGAAAAGGAAACATTTTGAAAATAACGGAACATGATTGTCAAAGTAATTGTTTTGTCACTGTTGTGAGTGATGAGTGTTGTTGTCATATATATATATTTACACACACACACAAATACATATATATATATACATACACACACATATATAAACATATATATACATATACATACATATCTACATATATACACACACAGCTATTTCAGTATCACTGCAATACGCTGCTTGTTAAAACGGATGACTCCCGCTCTTACGCAAGTCTGCGTGGATATTATGAACTATCGATTTGTTCAAGTTCTATTTAAATTTTAAATAGAAGGAATTTTTATTTAGTCGACAGAAATATCTTTGGTAGGAATGGTAAAACAGACAGGAATATTATTCCTGAATAAATCAACTCAAACCTTAAACAACTTATAATATTTTGCTCTCCATAAAAATATATCCTGTCTAAATTATACAAGTTAGAAATAAAGTAAATGTTAAAAGAACAAACATTCAAATTTCTTTACTCTTATGTAATTTTATATAAAAAATAAACTTAGATTTTAAATATCCCAAAAGATTTTGCTCTCCATAAAAATATATCCTGTCAAAATTATACAAATTCAAATATGAACATGCTGCATAACAAAACCTGGAAATATAAATAAAATGTGTTCCTTTCAGCAATAACAAATCAAATCATTCAGTTGTCTTTGCTCATATGTCATTTTAGAGCTGGACGCCTGGCATCTTTTTTGGCAACAGGTTCGTTTCTGTTTGCTGTGAGGTTCTGTGTTGTGGAGATTCTCAGGATGGATTGCAGGTGCTCATCAGTGAGGCGACTCCTGTGTGCTGTTTTGTTAGTCTTTATCACTGAGAAGAGCTTCTCACACAGATATGTGCTACCAAACATGCACAAGGTTCGAGCCGCATGTAGACGGACTTTTTGTTCTTCAAAGTCACCAAAGCGCCGCGGTAAACTCAGTGCGCGAGCGCCAGTTTATCAGCAAAGTGCGATTTGGGAACACCGTAGTGACGACTTGGTTTAACATTACTTGGCAACAGGGAAAGTGGGGCAAAGTGCACTGGTGCATTTGTGTCTCCCATAAAAGCAGCTTCACTTGAAATCACTTTGTGATTGTGCACGGGTAAAACGTCCGCTGAAGTGTCAGATTCTTATTTAATTATGCTGCTTTCTGTATCTTCTGCATTGCATTCAGGTTACCCTGATGTTTTGTCTCATAGTGCCGCCTTAGATTAAATTCTGTAATTACAGCCACATTAGCTCCACAAATGAGACACACGGGTTCAGTAAACATATACTCAGCCTCCCATCGGTTTTTAAAGGCTCTATTTTCAGAATCAACTTTTCTCTTCAGCATCGTGTGAGCTAGCTTCGCAATAACTTGCAGCATCATAAGCTAGACTTGATTAACGCTGTAAGTGTTCGGCAAGGCAGCTGAAGCGCTGCATTATGGGATCTGTAGTTTATTGTGTTACCAGCGCTTCATATACCCGGGCCATTAATACAGTATATAAAATGATCTCGCGGGCCGGATATAATTACACGCCGGGCCGGATGTGGCCCGCGGCCCTTGAGTTTGACACATATGGACTAAATAGAACTTGAAAAGATATATTTTTCAAATGTGATCGCGCAATTCAGATAGAGTTGACGCACTACAGCCTGCATGCCTCAATAAGTCATCCTCCCTCGCTCTTACTTTTTACCGCTCATCTAATGAATACACTGAGTATGGCTTTACCAAAACAATCATTGATGGCTAATAAAGTATCCATTATTCGAGTATGTAGATCGGGATATATATATACATATATATATACCCGCGTATCACAGCGGAGAAGTAGTGTGTTAAAAAAGCTAGAAAAAGAAAAGGGAACATTTTAAAAATAACGTAACATGACTGTCAATATACAGTATTTGTTTTGTGAGTGTTACTGAGTGTTGCTGTCATCAAGGATTTGATTATCATTATTTCTTTCAATCAGGTTCGTATTTGTAGGATGTGTTGTGTTCAAGTTACATTCCGTGTTTGTCAATCGCTGTAAAGATGACAGGTTTCATTCATCGATTCGCTTCTTACTGCATCAATAAACAGCTCGCCTTCTTCTTTATCTGAGACCTGACACACTGCATGCACGGGTTTTTTTTACACTGTCTTCCTTTAGCGGGACATTGACTTTTTCCAACGTGTGCTTTGTTTCCGCAGTAGCTGGATTTATGAATATGCTTATCAGACGCTTCATATTTTTTGCTGCCTTTTCAATTGTGTAATTCGGTTTTGTTCAGCTTTTGGAACTGTTGCTTTTATCTGTGCACTGCGCCAGTTCACGGAGCCTTCGTGTACATGCATCGAAGGTTCCCAGCTGTGCTGGTGCCATCTCGCTATGTCCATGGCTGTATTTAATGTTACCTTAGTCCTGGCACTTAAAACTTTCTCTCGCAGTTTCACTGAGTTTGTGCCAAACACCACGCTGACCATCTCATCTTCCTCTCCATAAGCACAGTCCTTCACCCGTGAATATTTAGTGGAGTTTGCTATTGGATTGCCGCTGACGGACGGCCTTATATGGGCAGGCACTAAATTACAAACGCCAGCGGCAGCCTGTCTATGAACTTAATTTAAAGTGTAGGTTTACATCGTGCTTTGTTTCCGAAGTAGCAGAACTCATGAATATGGTTGTATATGTCACTCGCTCGCTTCTTATTGTTTCGCTGCCTTCTCAATTATATAATGCATGTTTTCTTCAGAGCTTTTTTGAGGTCTTCCTGGTTTTCTATGTACTGCGTGATTACGTGGGAGGCGTGATGATGTCACACGAAACTCCGCCCCAACGGCGTTGAAGCTCATCTCCATTACAGTAAATGGAGAAAACAGCTTCCAGTTATGACCATTACGCGTAGAATTTCGATATAAAACCTGCCCAACTTTTGTAAGGAAGCTGTAAGGAATGAACCTGCCAAATTTCAGCCTTCCACCCACACGGGAAGTTGGAGAATTAGTGATGAGTCAGTGAGTGAGTGAGGGCTTTGCCTTTTATTAGTATAGATATATATAGATATATATATATATATATATATATATATATATATATATATATATATATATATATATGAGAACAACACTCATATCAATGACAAAACAATTACATTAACAATCATGTTACGTTATTTTTAAAATTTTTCCTTTTCTTTTTCATACCTTCTTTAACACACTACTTCTCCGCTGCGAAGCGCGGGAATTCTGCTAGTCACAGAAATATTTTCACAAAAGGTAAAAATCTAAAACAACAATTGCGCTTTTATTCAAAAATATAACTGCAAAAACAAAAAGCCGCCTTAACATGTGACATTGACACCTGTTTATTATGACTGCCTCTGTGGCACAATAGAATCAGCTTCTGCCTGGGAATCAAAAGGTCACGAGTTCAATCCTGCACCACTCCGTTTTGAGAAGTAAACTGCTCTTAGTCTTACTATTTTAGAATAAAAACATACATTTGATTTCAGTCTGTAACAGCCGGTGTAATTTATGATACTTGTAAAGGTTAGCTTTGGTTATTTTTTTTTTTTTTTAGTCAGTTTCATTATCTCAGCCGCGTTCACGAGCCAAACATACCCAGACATGATCAAAAAATACATGTATAATGCCACGAAAAGTGCAGACATGTCCGTGCCAAATAAATAACATTCAACGTTTTGAAGAAATCATTTTATGACACTAATTACGTTTATTTATTTACTTACTTCCTAAAGCCTAAAGTCACAACTAGTGTGCAGAGGGCATGCTCAAAATTGTGTGTAATTCCACAAAAAGTGCCTGCTTACTCTTTAGTATGCAAGCAATAGTATGTGCATTCTTGCTCCGATGTAGAAGGGAGCTGAGTTTACTTCTGTTACAGCGCGTCTATGTGAAAACAGCAGTGTCAGATGCGGGGGTGGGGTGTGTTTGGGCCGTGAACGCGGCTGAGATAATAAAACTGACTAAAAAAAAACCAAAGCTATCCTTTAATCCTCTATCCTCATAAATTACACCAGCTGTTACAGACTGAAATGAAATGCATGTTTTTATTTTAAAATAGTAAGACTAAGAGGAGTTTACTTCTCAAAACAGAGTGGTGCAGAATCGAAATTGCGACCTTTTGATTCCCAGGTGGCAGCTGATTCTATTGTGCCACGGAGGCAGTCATAATAAACAGGTGTCAATGTCACATGTTAAGGCGGCTTTTTGTTTCTGCAGTTATATTTTTGAATAAAAGCACAATTGTTGGGTTAGATTTGTACCTTTTGTGAAAGTATTTCTGTGATACTTCAGGCTTCATACATTATATAGTTTATGCCTACATTTTGTCATCTACTAGTAGAATATAAAAAATGTTTCTGTTTTAACAATGTGTTTACACAGATTACTGTAGAAACGGAACAGAAATGAAATGCGTGTGTTCCAAACAACGATCTATTATTTCCACTCTAAAACTCCACTTCACTCCTAGAAAATCTATCAAGGCATGAGCTGGGAGAAGTTTGTGCACGTTCTAAGTTGGTGGGGAGATGGAATAGCCGGCTGCGTGCAGCCTGATTTTTATCAGCACATTTAGATGACAAAAGGCGCTGGTGGAGAGCTGTGAACGATTTTAAGAAGTGATTTAAGGTGGGCCGGATTTACAAGTGTTTTTCGTAGGCTCAGGCAATTCTAGTGTTAAATCAACAAATAGTATGTTTTTCCTTTCCACTTGGTATTCGCTGAAATTGTTATATTTTCCCTCGTGCTTTTCCCATTGTCTTTTCATAGAAGGCTGAGCTTAAGGGCGATTTATATTGATTTGCATATTCATAGAGGCGTAATTCTGGGAGGAGTTGGGGCGGGACAGAAGGTTCGTGCACGAGCATTACTTTTCATGCTGACTGGGATTTATGGAGCGGAAGAACGTGGAAGTTGGAGTACGCACAGATTCCTGCATTTGGATTTTTCTGTGCGTATGCACATTTCAGCTTTTGTGCTTATGTCATGTTATAGTGTGAATTCTACACACGGTGTTATGCATGAGGCCCCTGGCCATGACTGTTGATAGTTCTTAGGGCAAGATGTGTCAGGCTGCTGGTGCCAACCTGGGCTATAACACTCACCATTCACTTTATAAATTATGAGACACAACAGATTTTTTATTCAGATCCAATCTATGTAAGATAGCATTGCACAGCTTCTAGCACCCATGTATACTATAAAATCAATGTCTTAGTGAAAATTCAATACAGGTTTGTGTTGAGACTTTTTGCAAAGGTTGTTTGACTTACAAATTTTTGCTGAGGCCTAGGGTTTTGTTTTTTCAGTTCTTCTTTATTTTACTCACTATCTAATCTTTGCTTTTTAATAGACTTTGTTTTTTTCAAAAACCTTTCTAGTTCAATTCAATTTTGCAGCCTTCTGCTTGCTACCGTTCTGTCTCAATCAGATCACAGCCATGCTGCTTTCTGGTCAAAACCAAAACAAAAAACTTCCACCACTGTTCATGAAAAAGTTGGTGTTTAGGTCAAGGATGTAGTTACAACATGAACTAAAAGGAAATAAAATTGATAGGCCCTGTGCTGTAACACCTGTCACCACAATATTTTTTAATGTAACTTACTACTCAGTGTACTTAAAATCAATCATTATTTCAATTCTTCACAAAGATCACTGTTGAGAGAATACTAACTCTGGATGTGGAAAGGTATCTGAGCTGACAATCGGCTACTGCAGGTGGGTAAATACCTCAAAAGATCCAAATACTGCCATAGACAGATTCACTATAGAGTCTCACATTCACTTGCTTAGCTTCTATGGTAGGGAACACCCACAATGTTGCAGACAGATATTTTTTGGTATAGACTTACACCTTTGGAAGAGGAGGGGGTCTCCATTTAAGGAACAGTCATCAGTCATATTATTTTTAATTGAACTAGTTTTAGGGGCCTTGTCAATAGTTGATGGTAGGCCTGTTTCCTGGAAGTTCTGCATACCTGATAGACACTGAGGCTTTACTTCTTTTGGGGGATGGAAGTGAGTATATACTTAAGGTCAGGTGCACTCCCTGGTGAGTTTCCATGTACTGCATCGGATAAGGGTTTATACATATCATGTGTATATAGTTTCTCCCTTTGAGAAGTGGTTTCTACGTTGACTTTTACAGTATTTCCATCTACTATTCAAAGTTTATAACAGTAAAATTCAATGGAAAATGAGTGCAAAAAACCTTGTATAGTTAAAAGTCCCTTTTTTAAAATAACAAAATAATCATCTCAGAATTTTACATTTAACCCAAGGAAGCTATTTGCCCCAAGGTTCGTCTTACATTCTTTTAGCAAGTTTTTACAAGACAGCTAATCACCCTACCTAGTTTTGCCACTGGGAAAAAATGTATGATTCAGTTCCACTCCCCTTAAGGTCTTTTGGTATTTTATTTTTGTCACATTTGACATATGATTAGACATTCAATATTTTGAGTTTGTATGAATAGTGTTATTAGGTAGCTGAAATAGATAACATGAAAAGAAAATTGTGTTTCATGTTCACACAATTTACGACTTAAACGTGTTTGGTAGAATCTGAGACAACTGGTTAAGCTGATATTAAAAACAAATAGGCTGCTGTTTGCACATCAGAGTTACATAGTATAAGTTCAATCGGCTGCTTAAAGTAACAAAACAGTTGATATCTTAAATACAATATTAAAAATAAAAGCTTAATTTTTGTAACATATGGACAAATATTGCTTCATATATTTTATAGACTTTCCAAAAATTCTCCAGTCATTACTGGTAAATAACAGGAAAATGACTAAAGATAACATTAAAAAAATAACACAAGGATTTTAGCTGACACAAAAGTATTTATAACAGTGGTTCTCAACCTGTGGAGTGGGCCCCCCTAGGGGGGCGTGAAGTAACAAAAAGGGGGGCGCGAAAATGTGAAAAAAATAAAACAAGAATCAAAAATATGAAAAAACATCTGTTGAAACCAAAACAAATTAACTTAAACTACATTCTGATACTAGAACAATAAATATAGAGTTAGATAAATGTCGATAAAAGTTAAATAGGTATAATAAAATATGCATCTACATTTCAAGAAAATGCTAGGAGGGGCGCGATTAAAACTGTTATGAAAACTCGGGTCACAAATACTTAAAGGTTGAGAAATGCTGATTTATATATACTGTGCATATATATACAGTATATGCCTTATATGAACTGTATATATATTGTCCCACACGAACGCTTAGGAAGCAGTCAACAAGTCCTCAGGTGAGCGAAATAACACATGATAAGGGGTTGTTTCATGATACTAATGCCTCTCTCTCTGACCTTGTAGACCTAAAGAAGACAATTAAACCCATTCCTAATATAAACAATATTCCGGAGAACGAACCACTTACCACTTTCTCATTCACATCACTTCCGGCTCCTGGAGATGACATCACCTCTGGCCCCGCTCTGATGGTGTCACTTCCAGCTCCTGACGATAACGCCACTTCCGGTCCCTCAGATATGACATCACTTCAAGCTCCTGACGATAACGTCACTTCCGGTCCATCAGAGATAATGTCACTTCCGGTCCCTCTCTGATGACGTCACTTCCTTCATCATCATTTCCTGCAGCCATTTTGTTTTCATATAAAAGCCACCCATTTTTCCTTTTCTGATTGTCTGATATTTGGATGTTTTTTTCATTTCATTGGACCAGAATTTTGCTGTCAAGCAATATACGGGGCAATTCCCCAACACTTTCGAGTTGTTTCTCGAGTTGTTTATCACATTTGGCATCGCCGGCAGGATACTTTTAACTGTCCAAGAATGCGCGAGGGACAGGATCTGAATACTGTTCTTACCACTCTGGTCGCGGAACTCCAACAAGTGAAGATCCAGCTTGGAGATACTAGGACCCGACTTGCAGAATCGGAGGCACAGGCAGCAGCAGCAGTAAGGGTGGAAACATCGCTGTCAGTACCAACTCCCTTAACCTATCTCACAGCGGAAGACGACATTGAGACGTACTTCCTAGTATTTGAAAGAAACGCTAAGCGGAATGCCTGGCCGCAGTCGGAGTGGGCCTACATTCTGGCACCTTACTTGAAGGGGGAAGTGCAGAGGACCTATTATGATCTAATGGAGGAGCAGGCTGCTGATTATGACACTCTTAAAAAAGAGATCTTTAAATGCTACGATGTATCCGCGGAGCAGCAGGCGACCGAATGGAGGGAGTGGAAGTTTGATCAAACGCGTCCCATCCCTGCACAAGTGTACGAAGTCTGGGCAAAGTAGGACGCTGGTTAAGGCCAGACATCAATAGTGCCCAAAGGATGGCGGAAATAGTTACAATCGAGACGTTTATTAATGGTCTCCCTGAAAAAGTCGCCCAGCCGGTCCGCAAACAAGAAGTAGCCAGCATGGACGATCTCGTCAAAATAGTAGAGCGTCACTGGGCAGTGTGCAAGTCTGAAGGGTCAGAACGGTACCCACCCCGACAGGTTCGTGTACCTTCTATTGAGCCTGCCCGATCATCTCCAGACACGTCCACCCGGAAGAAAGAAAAGCCGGTCTATCCTCCGTGCTGTTTCAAGTGTGGAGGGGTAGGACACATCTTCACTGCTTGCCCGACTCCGAAGCCAATGGACTATTCCCTGGGAAGAGTAGAAAGGTATTGTGCTGTGATCAATCCCTTGTCTGTACCGTATACGGGAGCAGTAATTTTGAATGGAGTAAAAGTGACCGCTATGTATGATTCCGGGAGTAACATTTCTATTGTTGCTCGCCGTTTTGTCTTACCGCAACAATGGCTAATGCATAAATTTAGATGTATACACGGAGGGCGGCACGGTGGCGCAGTGGTAGCGCTGCTGCCTCGCATTTAGGAGACCCGTGTTCACTTCCCAGGTCCTCCCTGCGTGGAGTTTGCATGTTCTCCCCGTGTCTACGTGGGTTTCCTCCCACAATCCAAAGACATGCAGGTTACATGGATTGGCGATTCTAAATTGGTATGTTTGTGTGTGTCCTGTGGTGGGTTGGTACCCTGTCCAGGATTGGTTCCTGTGTTGGCTGGGATTGGCTCCAGCAGACCCCCGTGACCCTGTATTCGGATTCAGCGGGTTAGACAATGGATAGATGGATGTATACACGGAAACACTAAATATTATCAGGCTGTCTCTTGTGTCATCTTGGTGGGTAATGTTATGCGCTCTATGTTAGTGGCTGTAATGACGAATCCACCCTTTGTAGTGATACTTGGGCGCGACTGGTCAGAAATGAAACGCGGTAGAGACTGTACTCTTCCAATGATAAATGAGGGCTTAGTAATGGAACGTAAAGAAAATATTCCGACTGCTTCCACGCCGTGTATTAGCTCTCAAAATTCTAATTTAGATAGAATAGATAACGAAGATGAAGGTACATCAGGCACTACAGGAGGCAACCCACCTTCCGAAGGACCTGAGGTACTTGAAACTCCACCCCTTAAGGTAGCACAGGATCCCATTACTGAATTGGCGTCTCAGTTTAAAATTACCTCTTCTTCTTTTAAACGAGAGCAATGGAATGATGATTCCTTAAAATTTGCGAGAAATGCAGTTGTTTCAGTAAATGGGCAAAGCTCTATTGATCCTATACCACCCATGCCTTACTTTGTAATAAAGAATGATTTATTGTATTGCGTGGCTGAACATGAAGGTGAAATAAGAACCTTACTGTTAATACCACGCACTTATCGTTGTCAAGTGTGTGAATTAGCAGATTCTCATTTACTCGGGGCCATTTAAGAACCGACAAAACATTAGAACGAATTAAGTTCAGATTTTATTGGCCTGGAATAAACGAGGAGGTCCGATGTTTCTGTACTTCTTGTGCGGAGTGCCAGATTTGACAGTTTCCTAGAAGGGACCGTGCTTCTCTTATTCCTCTTCCCCTTATTGATATTCCATTTGAAAGAGTTGGTATTGATCTCGTAGGACCCATTGAACCTTCGCTACGAGGTCATAAACACATTCTTGTTTTAGCGGATTATGCCACACGATTTCCTGAAGCTGTCCCATTGCGTACAGCTACTTCTAAAAATATCACACGGGAACTAGTAGGGATATTCGCACATGTGGGGATTCCCAAAGAGGTTTTAACTGACCAAGGAACTCCCTTCACTTCGGAGACGTTCAGGAAGGCTGCGAAGTTACTGAATATTAAACATCTGAAAACGTCAGTTTATCATCCCCAAACTGATGGTCTGGTTGAGCGTTTTAATCTGACCCTTAAACAGATGTTACGTAAAGTAGTTAACATGGACGGGAGAAACTGGGATCAGTTGCTTCCACTCGTGCTCTTCACTTATCGGGAAGTTCCCCAAACCTCCACAGGCTTTTCTCCGTTTGAACTCCTTTATGGAAGACAACCACGCAGGCTATTGGATATGTTAAAAGAAGGTTGGGAGGAAGAGGTCCTCCCATCCTCTAATATATTAGAATACTAGCAAAATACCCGTGCTTCGCAGAGGAGAAGTAGTGTGTTAAAGAAGCAATGAAAAAGAAAAGGAAACATTTTGAAAATAACGTAACATGATTGTCAATGTAATTGTTTTGTCACTGTTGTGAGTGATGAGTGTTGTTGTCATATATATATATATATATATATATATATATTTACACACACACACACAAACATATATATATACATATATATACATATCTATACATATACACATATATACATACATATATATATATCTACATATATACACATACATATACATACACACATACATACATACACACACACATATATAAACATATATATACATATACATACATATCTACATATATACACACACAGCTATTTTGTATCAGTGTAATACGCTGCTTGTTAAAACGGATGACTCCCGCTCTTACGTGCAAGTCTGCGTGGATATTATGAACTATCGTATTTGTTCAAGTTCTATTTAAATTTTAAATAGAAGAAATTTTTATTTACTCGACAGAAATATCTTTGGTAGGAATGGTAAAAACAGACAGGAATATTATTCATGAATAAATCAACTCAAACCTTAAACAACTTATAATATTTTGCTCTCCATAAAAATATACCTGTCTAAATTATACAAGTTAGAAAAAAAGTAAACGTTAAAAGAACAAACATTCAAATTTCTTTACTCTTATGTAATTTTATATAAAAAATAAACTTAGATTTTAAATATCCCAAAAGATTTTGCTCTCCATAAAAATATATCCTGTCAAAATTATACAAATTCAAATATGAACATGCTGCATAACAAAACCTGGAAATATAAATAAAATGTGTTCCTTTCAGCAATAACAAATCAAATCATTCAGTTGTCTTTGCTCATATGTCATTTTAGAGCTGGACGCCTGGCATCTTTTTTTGGCAACAGGTTCGTTTCTGTTTGGTGTGAGGTTCTGTGCTGTGGAGATTCTCAGGATGGATTGCAGGTGTTCATCAGTGAGGCGACTCCTGTGTGCTGTTTTGTTAGTCTTTATCACTGAGAAGAGCTTCTCACACAGATATGTGGTACCAAACATGCACAAGGTTCGAGCCGCATGTAGACGGACTTTTTTTGTTCTTCAAAGTCACCAAAGCGCCGTGCAAACTCAGTGCGCAGTGCGCTCAGTTTATCAGCAAAGTGCGTATTTGGGAACACCGTAGTGACGACTTGGTTCAACATTACTTGGCAACAGGGAAAGTGGGGCAAGGTGCACTGGTGCATTTTTGTCTCCCATAAAAGCAGCTTCACTTGAAATCACTTTGTGATTGTGCACAGGTAAAAAAGTTCGCTGAAGTGTCAGATTCTTATTTAATTATTCTGCTTTCTGTATCTTCTGCATTGCATTCAGGTCACCTTGATGTTTTGTCTCATAGTGCCATCTTAGATTAAATTCTGTAATTGCAGCCACATTAGCTCCACAAATGAGACACACGGGTTCAGTAAACTTATACTTAGCCTCCCATCGGTTTTGAGCTAGACTTGATTAACGCGGTAAGTGTTTGGGAGGGCAGCTGAAGCGCTGCATTATGGGATCTGTAGTTTATTGTGTTACCAGCGCTTCATATACCCGGGCCATTAATAACAATAATACAGTATATAAAATGATCTTGCGGGCCGGATATAATTACACGGGCGGATGTGGCCCGCGGCCCTTGAGTTTGACACATATGGACTAAATAGAACTTGAAAAGATATATTTTTTCAAATGTGACCGCGCAATTCAGATAGAGTTGACGCACACTACAGCCTGCATGCCTCAATAAGTCATCCTCCCCTCGCTCTTACTTTTTTACCATTCATCTAATGAATACACTGAGTATGGCTTTACCAAAACAATCATTGATGGCGAATAAAGTATCCATTATTCGAGTATGTAGATCGGGATATATATATACATATATATATACCCGCGTATCGCAGCGGAGACGTAGTGTGTTAAGAAAGCTAGAAAAAGAAAAGGGAACATTTTAAAAATAATGTAACATGACTGTCAATATACAGTATTTGTTCTGTGAGTGTTACTGAGTGTTGCTGTCATCAAGGATTTGATTATCATTATTTCTTTCAATCAGGTTCGTATTTGTAGGATGTGTTGTGTTCAAGTTACATTCCATGTTTGTCAATCGTTGTAAAGATAACAGGTTTCATTCATCGATTCGTTTCTTACTGCATCAATAAACAGCTCATCTTCTTTATCTGAGACCTGACACACTGCATGCACGTTTTTTTTTACACTGTCTTCCTTTAGCGGGACATTGACTTTTTGCAACGTGTGCTTTGTTTCCGCAGTAGCTGGATTTATGAATATGGTTGTATGTATCAGACGCTTCATATTTTTTGCTGCCTTTTCAATTGTGTAATTCGGTTTTTGTTCAGCTCTTTGGAACTGTTGCTTTTATCTGTGCACTGCGTCAGTTCACGTGAGCCGCTCGGTGTACATGCATCGAAGGTTCCCAGCTGTGCTGGTGCCATCCCGTGCTATGTCCATGGCTGTATTTAATGTTACCTTAGTCCTGACACTTAAAACTTTCTCTCGCAGTTTCGCTGAGTTTGTGTCAAACACCACCCTGACCATCTCATTTTCCTTTCCATAAGCACAGTCCTTCACCCGTGAATATTTAGTGGGAGTTTGCTATTGGCTGGCCGCTGACGGACGGCCTTATATGGGCAGGCACTAAATTACAAACGCCAGCGGCAGCCTGTCTATGAACTTAATTTAAAGTGTAGGTTTACATCGTGCTTTGTTTCGAGTAGCAGAACTCATGAATATGGTTGTATATGTCACTCGCTCGCTTCTTATTGTTTCGCTGCCTTCTCAATTATATAATGCATGTTTTCTTCAGCGCTTTTTGGAGGTCTTCCTGGTTTTCTATGTACTGCGTGATTACGTGGGAGGCGTGATGATGTCACACAAAACTCCGCCCCCACGGCGTTGAAGCTCATCTCCATTACAGTAAATGGAGAAAAACAGCTTCCAGTTATGACCATTACGCGTAGAATTTCGATATAAAACCTGCCCAACTTTTGTAAGGAAGCTGTAAGGAATTAACCTGCCAAATTTCAGCCTTCCACCCACACGGGAAGTTGGAGAATTAGTGATGAGTCAGTGAGTGAGTGAGTGAATGAGTGAGTGAGGGCTTTGCCTTTTATTAGTATAGATATCGTGCAATTACACGATCATTGAAACAAAATCAGGCTTATACTAAAAGAACATATGGAAAAGGCTCAAGCAGCGCAGTCACGATATTATAATCGTAACACCATCATCCAGGAATTTTTTCCGGGTGATCATGTATTGGTGCTCATTCCGACTTCTCATTCTAAATTATTAGCACATTGGCAAGGACCTTACGAGGTTATTGAGCGAAAAAGGCTCATGACTATTTGATTAGACAATCAAATCGTCGACCGAGCGAGCGTGTTTATCATATAAATTTGCTGAAACCGTGGAAGGAAAGGGGTGAGGAACCTAACTCCAGCCAGCCACGCTCTCTTTTCACTGCTTATCAACCACTTAACTTTGGGTCTAATTTGTCCTGGAAACAACGACAGGAATTGGAGGATGCTATCCTATCCATTCCTGAAGTCGTAAGTGAGCAACCTGGTCGCACTTTGCTGATTGAACACTACATAATTACTGACCCGGGTGTTATTGTCAGAGAAAGGCCATATAGACTTACCGAGGCAAAGAAAACTGAAGTAGAGTTGGAAATTAGACGAATGCTGGACATGGATATAATTGAAGAAAGCTATAGTCCTTGGTCCAGTCCAATCATCTTGGTTCCTAAACCTGATGGGTCGGGGAGATTTTGTAATGATTTCTGATATCTCAATCAGGTCTCTAAATTTGACGCTTACCCTATGCCTAGAGTTGATGATCTCCTCGAGCGTTTGGGTAATGCACAGTTTTTAACTACTTTAGATATGACAAAAGGGCACTTGCAAATTCCCTTAATGGCCTCTGCTAAGGAAAAAAACGCTTTTAGTACTCCAAGTGGACACTGGCAATATAAAGTCCTTCCATTTGGGTTGCACAGGCTCCAGCGACTTTTCAGCGTCTGGTGGACACACTGCTATGTCCTCACAATTCATATAGTGCTGCCTATTTGGATGACGTAGTCATCTATTCCAGCACGTGGAAGGAACATATACAGCATGTGTTTGCTGTCCTCTCTACACTAGCATAAGCAGGCTTACGGATTAACCCAAATAAATGTTTCTTTGGCTTAAACGAGGCTAAATATTTAGGCTACCTGGTGGGGGACGGTTCAACCACAGTGTTCTAAGATTGATGCCATTGTCAAATGGCCCTGTCCGATAACTAAGAGGCAGGTACAAGCTTTCTTAGGATTAGCGAGTTACTATCATCGTTTTATTCCTCGATTTTCTGAGAGAGCTACACCTTTTACCAATCTTACAAAGAAAAGTGCTCCATTAAAGGTGGTATGGGATGACAATACTGAAGCCGCATTTTGTGACTTGAAATCGGCCCTTACTTCAGCACCTGTGCTTAAATCTCCTAACTTCTCTTATCCTTTTATTCTGCAGACTGATGCATCGGACACAGGATTGGGTGCCGTGTTGAGCCAATGCATCGATGGTGCTGAACACCCCATGTTATTCCTGAGCCGGAAACTGTTGGACAGGGAGACCAGATATGCAGTGGTGGAACGGGAAGCCTTGGCGATTAAGTGGGCTGTAACTCAACTTCGTTATTATCTGTTGGGACAACAACAACAACATTTATTTATATAGCACATTTTCATACAAAAAATGTAGCTCAAAGTGCTTTACAAAATGAAGAATAGAAAAATAGAAGACACAATAAAAAATAAAAATAAGTCAACATTAATTAACATAGAATAAGTAAGGTCTGAATGGCCAGGGTGGACAGAAAAAACAAAGAAAAAAAAAACTCCAGACGACTGGAGAAAAAAAATAAAATCTGCAGGGATTCCAGAGCAAGAGACTGCCCAGTCCCCTCTGGGCAATCTACCTAACATAAATGAAACAGTCCTCTTTGTACTTAGGGTTCTCATGGAAGGACTTGATGATGATGGTCACGTAGACTTCTGGCTTTCAGTCCATTAATGTTGGAGCATCATGATGCTTTGAGTAGGTGGTAGTGGCGCAGGCCGCCACCACAAAGAATCCGGAAAAAGAAACAGAAGAGAGAGTAGGGGTCAGTACGGATTTTAGAGCCATTATGAATTGTTATTATGATGAATTGAACATACAGTGTATCAGTATTAAGTTAAAGTGAAGTTAGGAGAAAGCCATGTTAAAGTAATGTGTTTTCAGCAGTGTTTTAAAGTGCTCCACTGTATTAGCCTGGCGAATTCCTGTTGGCAGGCTATTCCAGATTTTAGGTGCATAACAGCAGAAGGCCGCCTCACCACTTCTTTTAAGTTTCGCTTTTGGAATTCTAAGGAGACACTCATTTGAGGATCTAAGGTTACGATTCGGAATATAGGGTGTCAGACATTCCGATATATAAGATGGAGCGAGATTATTTAAGGCTTTATAAACCATAAGCAGAATTTTAAAGTCAATCCTGAATGACACAGGTAACCAGTGTAGTGACATCAAAACTGGAGAGATGTACTCGGATTTTCTTTTCCTAGTTAGGATTCTAGCAGCTGCATTCTGCAGTCGTTGCAAGTGATTTAAGCCTTTTTTTGGGTAGTCCTGAGAGGAGTGCGTTACAGTAATCTAGTCTACTGAAAACAAAAGCGTGAATTAATTTCTCAGCATCTTTCAATGATATAAGAGGTCTAACTTTTGCTATGCTTCTTAAGTGAAAAAATGCTGTCCTAGTGGTCTGATGAATATGCGATTTAAAATTCAGATTACAGTCTTAACTTTTAATCCTAATGCATCAAGTTTATTTCTGATAACCTCATTGTATCCATTATTGCCAATTACTAAAATTTCAGCTTTCTCTCTATTTAGTTTGAGAAAATTACTAATTATCCATTCAGAAATACCAGTAAGACATTGTGTTAGTGAATCGAGAGAGTGGAGTCATCAGGTGCTATTGATAAGTACAGCTGTGTGTCACTTCCGGTCCCGCTCTGATGACGTCACTTCCGGTCCCTCACTGATGAGATTCTGCAGCCATTTTGTTTTCATATAAAAGCCACCCATTTTTACTTGTCTGATTGTCTGATATTTGGATGTTTTTTTCATTTCATTGGACCACAATTTTGCTGTCAAGCAATATACGGGGCAATTCCCCAACACTTTCGAGTTGCTTCTCGAGTCGTTTATATATCCATAGGGCGGCATGGTGGTGCAGTGGTAGCGCTTCCCGGGTCCTCCCTGCGTGGAGTTTGCATGTTCTCCCTGTGTATGCGTGAGTTTTCTCCAGGCGCTCTGGTTTCCTCCCACAGTCCAAAGACATGCCGGTTAGGTGGATTGGCGATTCTAAATTGGTCCTAGTGTGTGTTTGTGTGTGTCCTGCCGTGGGTTGGCACCCTGCCCAGGATTGGTTCCTGCCTTGTGCCCTGTGTTGGCTGGGATTGGCTCCTGCAGACCCCTGTGTTTGGATTCAGCAGGTTGGAAAATGGATGGATATATATATATATACAGTGGAACCTTGGTTCACAAACGTCTCGGAACATGTACAAAACGGTTTACAACCAAAAAGTTCACCAAACTTTTGCATCTGTTCACGACCACAGAACCGGTATACAAACAAGCCAGTTTCCCTTTCGGTTTGTGCGCCGATGATTTCCGCATGTGTTCAGTCTCTCCCTGTGCATTTACTGTGCAGAGAGAAAGAGAGAGAGAGAAACACACACACACACACACCCGCGTCCACGAGAGATACACACACACCCGCGCCCACGAAAGAGAGACACACACACCCGCGCACACGAGAGAGAGAGACGGCTGGACGCATAAGGCCAAGATGGCAGTTAAAGAATGCACCAGGCTTGTTTATAAAGAGACAGATCCGAGCATTGTTTTAACCTCGTTTTATTTAATGAAGACTTTTTCTATTGGATTTTAACCTCCACTTCACTTCTGTTTACAACGATCGGTTCGTAGCATGCATTGTTGTAATGTTACCTTTCTTGGTGGACTATTAAATTACGGATTTTTTAAATGTTAATTTTTTCCCCTGTGCTTAAAACTCCTTAAAAAAAAGTGTTTTTAGCAAGCGGTTCGTAGCGCTATAGCGCAAACTCTTGCAGTGTTAGTTTTCTCTGTTGTTCAAGGTTTTCTCAGTGTTATTCAATGTTTTTACATTTAGTTTACTATTACGCTGTGCATTCTATGGTATAATTAACTATATTTGTGCTTAAAAATCTTTACATATATTTACATATTTACATATATATTTACATACAGTTCGTACGGTATGGAACGGATTAATTGTATTTACAAATAATCCTATGGGAGAAATTATTTCGGTTCACGACCAAATCGAACGAATGGAACGAATTATGGTTGTGAACCGAGGTTCCACTGTATATATATATATCTCAAACCACTTTGAATTAAAGCAAGGTTTGGGGCAGCCACCCGTATATTTTTTATCCTGGCTGCAAAGTTGTGAAAATGTAAACAGCACTGATGTACACAAAACCGAGTCCAAAACAGAATTGAGGGAATAGGGCAAAGGTGGAGGCTTTTAAAGGGGAAGACAGGAAGTGAGGTCAAAGGGGTTGGGCTCATGAGGGTCTTGAACCACAGGCTAGAGCCCGGACGTGACATCACAGGGGCCGGAGCCGGCAAGGTCTTATTCCATAGGCTGGGACCTAAAAGTGACATCAACAGGACAAGACAAGAACAGGACAAGAATCTTCTGTGAATGGTCTGCAGAAAAGTGAGAAAAGAAAGTCAGTGCACTGACTGTGTCAGATCCTCGTCTGAATCAGAATTGCCCTTACTCAAGCCCTTTAGCTGCCTCCCATGCGCACGTTTGTGACAATATATCCATCCATCCATCCATAATCCAACTGAGGGAACATGCTATATATATCTATACTAATAAAAGGCAAAGCCTTCACTGACCCACTCACTCACACAAATTCTATGCGTAATGGTCATAACTGGAACCTATTTTTTTGTCCATATACTATAATAGACCTCTGCTCGATGCCCGTGGGAGGCACGCACGAGATGGCACCTGCACAGCTGGGAAACTTCGATGCATGTACACCGAGCGGCTCAATTAAACTGACGCAGTGCACAGACAAAAAGCAACAGTTCCAAAGAGTGCTGAACAAAAACCGAATTACACAATTGAAAAGGCAGCAAAAAAATATGAAGCGTCTGATACATACAAGCATATTCATAAGTGCAGCTACTGCGGAAACAAAGCACATGGTGGAAAAAGTCAATGTCCCGCTAAAGGAAGACAGTGTAAAAAAAACCCGTGCATGCAGTGTGTCACGTCTCAGATAAAGAGGAAGACGAGCTGTTTATTGATTCAGTAAGAAACAAATCGATGAACTTTTGACAAACACGGAATGTAACTTAAACTCAACACATCCTACAAATACCAACATGATTGAAAGAAATAATGATAATCAAATCCTTGATGACAGCAACACTCACAAAACAATCACTGTATATTGACAGTCATGTTACGTTATTTTTAAAATGTTCCCTTTTCTTTTTAATAACTTCTTTAACACACTGCTTTTCCGCTGCGAAAAGCCCTCACTCACTCACTCACTCACTCACTGACTCACTCACTCACTCACTGACTCATCACTAATTCTCCAACTTCCCGTGTGGGTGGAAGGCTGAAATTTGGCAGGTTCATTCCTTACAGCTTCCTTACAAAAGTTGGGCAGGTTTTATATCGAAATTCTACGCGTAATGGTCATAACTGGAAGCAGTTTTTCTCCATTTACTGTAATGGAGATGAGCTTGAACGCCGTGGGGGGAGTTTCGTGTAACATCATCACGCCTCCCACGTAATCACGCAGTACATAGAAAACCAGGAAGACCTCAAAAAAGCGCTGAAGAAAACATGCATTATATAATTGAGAAGGCAGCGAAACAATAAGAAGCGGCGAGTGACATATACAACCATATTCATGAGTTCTGCTACTTGAAACAAAGCACGATGTAAACCTACACTTTAAATTAAGTTCATAGACAGGCTGCGCTGGCGCTTGTAATTTAGTGCCTGCCCATATAAGGCCGTCCGTCAGCGGCAATCCAATAGCAAACTGCCACGGGTAAATATTCACGGGTGAAGGACTGTGCTTATGGAGAGGAAGATGAGATGGTCAGGGTGGTGTTTGACACAAACTCAGCGAAACTGCGAGAGAAAGTTTTAAGTGCCAGGACTAAGGTAACATTAAATACAGCCATGGACATAGCATGAGATGGCACCAGCACAGCTGGGAACCTTCGATGCATGTACACCGAGTGGCTCACGTGAACTGACGCAGTGCACAGATAAAAAGCAACAGTTCCAAAGAGCTGAACAAAACCGAATTACACAATTGAAAAGGCAGCAAAAAATATGAAGCGTCTGATACTTACAAGCATATTCATAAATCCAACTACTGCAGAAACAAAGCACACGTTGGAAAAAGTCAATGTCCCGCTAAAGGAAGACAGTGTAAAAACCCGTGCATGCAGTGTGTCAGGTCTCAGATAAAGAAGAAGACGAGCTGTTTATTGATGCAGTAAGAAATGAATCGATGAATGAAACCTGTCATCTTTACAACGATTGACAAACACGGAATGTAACTTGAACACAACACATCCTACAAATACGAACCTGATTGAAAGAAATAATGATAATCAAATCCTTGATGACAGCAACACTCAGTAACACTCACAAAACAAATACTGTATATTGACAGTCATGTTACGTTATTTTTAAAATGTTCCCTTTTCTTTTCTAGCTTTTTAACACACTACTTCTCATGCGATACGCGGGTATATATATATATGTATATATATATATATCCCGATCTACATACTCGAATAATGGATACTTTATTCGCCATCAATGATTGTTTTGGTAAAGCCATACTCAGTGTATTCATTAGATGAACGGTAAAAAAGTAAGAGCGAGGGGAGGATGACTTATTGAGGCATGCAGGCTGTAGTGCGCGTCAACTCTATCTGAATTGCGCGATCACATTTGAAAAATATATCTTTTCAAGTTCTATTTAGTCCATATGTGTCAAACTCAAGGGCGCGGGCCACATCCGCCCGGCGTGTAATTATATCCGCCCGAGATCATTTTATATACTGTATTATTGTTATTAAAGCCCGGTATATGAAGCGCTGGTAACACAATAAACTACAGATCCCATAATGCAGCGCTTCAGCTGCCTTGCCAACACTTACCGCGTTAATCAAGTCTACCTTATGATGCTGCAAGTTATTGCGAAGCTAGCTCACACGATGCTGAAGAGAAAAGTTGATTCTGAAAATAGAGCCTTTAAAACCGATGGGAGGCTGAGTATATGTTTACTGAACCCGTGTGTCTCATTTGTGGAGCTAATGTGGCTGTAATTACAGAATTTAATCTAAGACGGCACTATGAGACAAAACATCAGGGTAACCTGAATGCAATGCAGAAGATACAGAAAGCAGAAGAATTAAATAAGAATCTGACACTTCAGCGGACGTTTTACCCGTGCACAATCACAAAGTGATTTCAAGTGAAGCTGCTTTTATGGGAGACACAAATGCACCAGTGCAATTTGCCCCACTTTCCCTGTTGCCAAGTAATGTTAAACCAAGTCGTCACTACGGTGTTCCCAAATCGCACTTTGCTGATAAACTGAGCGCACTCGCACTGAGTTTGCACGCGCTTTGGTGACTTTGAAGAACAAAAAGTCCGTCTACATGCGGCTCGAACCTTGTGCATGTTTGGTAGCACATATCTGTGTGAGAAGCTCTTCTCAGTGATAAAGACTAACAAAACAGCACACAGGAGTCGCCTCACTGATGAGCACCTGCAATCCATCCTGAGAATCTCCACAACACAGAACCTCACACCAAACAGAAACGAACCTGTGGCCAAAAAGATGCCAGGCGTCCAGCTCTAAAATGACATATGAGCAAAGACAACTGAATGATTTGATTTGTTATTGCTGAAAGGAACACATTTTATTTATATTTCCAGGTTTTGTTATGCAGCATGTTCATATTTGAATTTGTATAATTTTGACAGGATATATTTTTATGGAGAGCAAAATCTTTTGGGATATTTAAAATCTAAGTTTATTTTTATATAAAATTACATAAGAGTAAAGAAATTTGAATGTTTGTTCTTTTAACGTTTACTTTATTTCTAACTTGTATAATTTAGACAGGATATATTTTTATGGAGAGCAAAATATTATAAGTTGTTTAAGGTTTGAGTTGATTTATTCAGAATAATATTCCTGTCTGTTTTACCATTCCTACCAAAGATATTTCTGTCGACTAAATAAAAATTCCTTCTATTTAAAATTTAAATAGAACTTGAACAAATACGATAGTTCATAATATCCACGCAGACTTGCACGTAAGAGCGGAGTCATCCGTTTTAACAAGCAGCGTATTGCACTGATACGAAATAGCTGTGTGTGTATATATGTAGATATGTATGTATATGTATATATATGTTTATATATGTGTGTGTGTATGTATGTATATATATATATATATATGTATGTATATATGTGTATATGTATAGATATGTATATATATATGTTTATGTGTGTGTGTAAATATATATATATATATATATATATATATATATATATATATATATATATATATATATGACAACAACACTCATCACTCACAACAGTGGCAAAACAATTACATTGACAATCATGTTACGTTATTTTCAAAATGTTTCCTTTTCTTTTTCATTGCTTCTTTAACACACTACTTCTCCGCTGCGAAGCGCGGGTATTTTGCTAGTATATATATATATATATATATATGTCCGTTACACTCTTTTGGATGTTTTCTAAAGTCCCGAAATGACGTCCTTTGAGGACATTTTTCAGTTTAGGAAAAAGGAAAACGTCCACACGGACTGAGGTCAGGTGAATAAGGGGGCTGGGGAACCACAGGAATGCCTTTTGAGGTCAAAAATTCTGTTATGGAGAGGGCAGTTTTTTGGCACCATTTTGGCACAGGCCTTTCGCATATGCAAATATTCAGTCAAAATTTGATGAACGGTAAATCTGTTCAAATTTAATTGTTCACTCAACATTCTTAATGTTAAACAACGGTCTGATCTCATAAGAGTGTTTACACGTTCGATGTTTTCATTGGTTTTCGAAGATGAAGGCCTCCCTGAACGGTGTTCATCTTCAACGTGTTTTCTGCCTTCCAAAAATGATTTGTGCCAGCGAAAAACTTGAGCTCGGGTTAAAGAATGCTCCCCATAGACCTATTTTAACTTTTCAAACGTCACACTTGCCGATTCTCCAAATTTAATGGCACAACGTTGCTCCAAATTCCGCTGTTCCATTTTGCGTGACGCACAACCAAAAACACAACTTCGCTAATAGCAGTCACAAAAATCACGTAGTTAACGGAAGGAGTTGAAACTCGCACTGAGCTATGGGAGGGTACTGATACACGTGCTCTATCAAGGACAACAGCGCAGCGTTGCTAGATCGCTTGCAGTGTTGCCAGTCTCATTACTTTTCTGCCACACCTCGTATATGTGTATATACAGTATATATGTAGATATGTATATATATATATGTATATATGTATGTATATGTATATATATATGATGTGTGTATATATGTATATGTTTATATGTGTGTGTGTATGTATATATATATGTGTATGTGTGTGTGTGTGTGTATATATATATATATATATATATATGACAGCAACACTCATAACAGTGACAAAACAATTACATTGACAATCATGTTACGTTATTTTCAAAATGTTTCCTTTTCTTTTTCATTACTTCTTTAACACACTACTTCACCGCTGCGAAGGCGGGTATTTTGCTAGTATATATATATATATATATATATATATATATATATATATATATATATATATATATATATATATATATACTAGCCATTCCTGCGTATTAGTGAAACAGGACAGGGATGAGTGCCTGGCCCAGCTCTCAACTCACTCTTCCCGCTCCCCTCGGCCCGCAGCCTCTGTCTCAGATTAGCGTGAATATATCTCTCCTGCAAGCGAACTATGATACTTAGCGTGATGAGAAAGTCACAAAATGAATGGAATGTTCAAGCAAATTATAGAATAAAACCCAATCTAAATCCGTTATGTACCGTATCAGCCCGAATTTAACACGGCCCCCAATTTTTTCATGAGGATTTTAGAAAAAAAAATCAAAATTTAATGCAATCTATTCATTTTTCATAAAAGAATTCAAAGAAAATAATTTATTATGTAATATGAGAAGTTACATTAATGTCAATAAAATTAAGTAGTGATGTAGAACAAAATTAATAGTATTAGGTAAGTTACAATATACCTAAGTAAAAGAAAAATGAAAAAGGAAATATTTATTCAGAATCAGAATTGTTTCCAGAATCAGAACTCTTTGTTGTCGCATTGTTATCGTAAGTGTGCTCGTTCACGCTTTCATTCTCCCACAAAATGTCATCTTCAGTCCCATTTAAATTATTGGAAATGCAGCATTTCTTGAAACCTTTAACTATCAATTCAGGTTCGATCTTCTGCCAGACGGTTGCAACCCATTTTCAAGTGAGATTGAGGATTTTTTGTTTTTCCTGTAGGTGTTAATGGGTGATTGCCCGCTAATAGCCAATTGTATTCTTTTCTTAAGTTATCTTTAAACGGTTTATTAACCACCACATCCAAGACTTGCAGCTGGCATGTCATACCACCCGGTATTATTACAAGATCGGAATTCAATGTTTCAATTTTTTCCTTAACACCTGACGTGAGGTGGCCTTGAAATGCATCAAGGACTAGCATGGAGCGAGTCTTTCTCAGAGAACCTGGCCGTGTTCCCCATATCACATTCAACCAGTCTAATACCAATTCCTCTGTCATCCAACCTAATTCTTGGACCAGAAAAATGATTCCTGGATGCAGCTTTTCTTTGGGCATTGTTTTACGTTTCAATATAATGTAAGGTCGAAGTTTTTGTCCATCAGCAGTAACAGCAAGCATAACAGTAATTCTGGACTTTTCGTGACCAGTTGACTTCAATAAGACCGATTTTTCACCTTTCTTATTTACCATAATGTTGGAAGGCATATCAAAATTGACAGGTGTTTGGTCTGCATTTTTGACATTTCCAAGATTGTAGTTGTGCTTTTTATGTAATGTTATAATATGCCACTGAAAATTCAACAATTTTTCAGTAAAGTCACCAGGAAGTTTTTGCACGAGAGTTGTCCGCCGTCGTAGTGATAAACCGTTCTGTTTCATCATTCTTTTACACCAGCCCATACTTCCTTTAAAGTCCATTTTAGGGATGTTTAAATTAGCAGCCTCTTCTAACGCTTTAAATTTTATAACTTCACGGGATATTGGGAATCCTTCATTTCGCTTTTCTATTACGAATTTTACAACTCGCTGCTCAACTCCTTTAAACCTTCCTATTTTGGATCCACTAAAAGATTTTCTTGAGGAATTTGCATTCATATATTTCATTAAATCTTTTCTCCAGAGAAAAACATTTATTTCTGGAACTCAGTATTTCCTTGAAGCTCTCATGTTGTTTGTTCTCTCTGCCTTGTTTGCAACCATAATCTTAAAATTCATATCGTAGGTTCTGCTGGTACCTTTATTTATTTGTCTCTTTGATATGCCTTTTTTCTCAACACTACTATTGTAACTCATTTTTTATAGGCAATAAAGAACCCGCCGCTAGAGGAAACATGCAAATTACTACTATAACAGTTGCAAGAGACGTGGACTACACTTACCTGTGAATCATAGACACAATAGCCACTTGCTGGCATACGCCAGACGTGTGGCAGAATCGAAATGCTCGAAACCAGCGATTCCACCGCAGCTAGAAACTCTTGTGGAGTCTTGTGTACTCGAACCGATCCAAACTATACACAGCAAATGTTACAGTGTTAAATCAACTATGAGGGAGTAAAATTCAACACTATGCCGGTGTTTATTTTGTCCCAATCTTTACAGAGTCAATTTAACACTTTCAAAAGTGTAAGTTATTCAACTCTGAAAGAGAGTCAAGTACAACTCAATAAAGAGTTGAATGTATCTACATTCAAAACTAACACTGGTGTACAGTGTTACATTTGATCATAATAGAGAGTAAAATTAACTCATTCCTTTCTTACACTGTTGTAGAGTAGTAATGGCTCTTTGTGAAATCAACCGCCAAGAACTGTTGTTTAATACACTGCTGGCATTAAATGCCAACACTAACCATAGTTGTTTTATGGAGTATAAAATATTTTACAGCCATACAAGTGGCACAATTCAGTAAATAAGAATTGATTTTTAAATATTTTATTAAAAATGCTTGCAGTATTACATGATGAGGCACAGTGGAGTTGATCAAATAAGGTGACAGTATGGCACAATATACATGTTTCCATCTGAATGATAAGAAAACTGTTTGTCAAAAGGCCTGTAGTGAAACAGTTTTTTAACATTGAGAACAGAAAATAGATTTGCTCTTTCCTCAACACAAAAAGCACTAAAATGATCATCAAAAGACACAGTGACCACTTCAGAAAGTAAAAGATATGCCTGGGCTTCTTTTATAATGACAGTGACTATTTTCTTAAACAACGGCTTTTCAGACTCATTTCCACAGCATACAAACATGTCAACATGATACTCAGTACCAAACATTTTCACCCAATTTGTTGTACAAATATCACAGCAAGGAGTCAAATGAAGTTCTTCTATTATCATCTCACACCCTTCCAGATTACATACCATGTCATTTTTAATCGGCCCGTGCTGAAATCTCTCAAATTTAACATTTTCCCAATGAAAGGCCAAATGTGATTAATGTGTGTTGGCTAGATTTTTGGTGATATTTTTAAAGTTTTTACTTGATCTTTTAAAAACGCTGTGTTTTGCCTCAAATCTCAAACACCACATGTGTAAGATGGGTCCTATTTTTCTAATACAACGGGGATAATGAACTAAAAAGTGGTGTTTGGGTAGCAACCTTTTATGAGGAAAAATTGTTTTAAAAAGTCTATGATGATCTGAAATTAAGTGCTTAAGATAATATGTCATGCCTTCTGTTACTCGAGGAGAAAAAACAATATTCACTATTTGTACCAAAAGTAAAATCAAGTGCCATAAAGGATTGGTCCTTTCAAAAAGATCCCCAAAAATAAGTGGGGTGTTACGCAACAGGCACCAAGCTTGACTTGCATTTAATCCAAGATCTTTGCTGTCATCCAATTTTAAGACACTTGGACGATTTTTTCTTTCAAGGTATCCATAATTGAAACACTGAATTCGTTCACAAAAATCAGTCAGAGAAATTACCTTCTCATTCACCAAATGTTGATAAACATGTTTCAACTCGTACTGTGCCACACCTTCCAAAATGTCATGCATTATATCAACATAAAAATTTTCACAAGTATTATAAAACTTCAGTGTATTCAACAAACAAGCTTTCTTCACCCCAAAAGTGGAAGATACATTTGAACTTTCTTCCTGAGCACTGCAGTGCACCAAATGTGCTTCTTTAGTGCGAAAAAGAACATCAGGGTGGTCTTCAGTAAAGATCCACTGAAAGGCATCTTTTTCAGCCAAACAAAAACGACAACAGTAGGTTGCACTGAACGATTCTACAAAACCAAATAAACTATGCAGAGCCAGGTTGTCTCCAACAGTTCCTTTCAATGGAGTGTCAGACAAAGGAGTAAGGACTCCATGGGTTTCTAAAGTTTTCAAATCCTCCACAAAAGGCTTAAGAATTGCATCGAAGCCATATTTCTTCACATCATCAGAGTGAAAAAGTAAAACAAGGTGAATATTCATTAAAACTGAATTCAATTTTGGAGGAAGATTTCGCAAAATGAAATACATACAACCAAGTTTGTGGATTCCCTTTTTAGAACCCAAAGGGTTTGCTGTCTCAAAGTCATCATAATAAAGTTGAAGCTGCAATGAGTTTTTCTCATATCTAAAGAGACTATTGTTTTGGACATATTCCCCATCACAAATGTCATTATAAAGACCTTCAGTGTGGTGTTTTGGCTGTTGGAAGGCATCAAGTATTTCTTTGTTTCTAAACAATGATTGAATTGTTTTTAAAACAGGGACATAAACAAACTTTTCTGGTACAGGAATTTGGCAGTATATCCCCGATGTTCTATCCCGTCTCACATGAAATCTGACACCAAGAACATATTCTACTGGCTCGACAATTTCCCACTTGCTCTTATAATATTTATGACGCTTTGTTTCTGTGTTAAAATTTGTAAAAGGGTTTTCTATTGAACTTAAGCATCCTTCAACTTTCTCCCAATGTACAGGTGGAATATTTTTAAGAACAGCCTCCTTTGTTCTAGTTTGTATTTCACTGACCAAATTCTCCATTGAAAGAACAACAGACTGTACTGTGCTATGAGCAACTCCCGAAGATTGTAAATGTGCAACTAGAGCACCACACACATCATTTAAATCTATTTCAGTCACAGGAGCCTGGGTTTTTGGTTCTGCACTTCCAGAAGGGCCTTCATCTCCTTCAGCAAAGGTCACATCTGTTTCACACATAGAACGAACACTACAATTATATCCATGTGACTCAGAAATGTTTTTACCCTTTGGTACAAGTGTACTACTTTGGCAATTAAAAGGAACACTAGTGCCATGAACTTGAACTAAATGTTTTTTAAATCCAGAAAAAGTTCCAAACACAGATGAGCATCCACTCTCAGCACAATGTAAACGTAAAGTCTTTCCTGGGTAAAGGCCATGGTGAAATTTCAAATGGCGGCAAATAAATAAAGTGTTCTCATGAAGAGATTTGCAAACGAAACACGTAAACATTTCTGGTAATTAGTCCATGTCAGTCCTTACATTTACTTATTTGCATTCAGAAATCTAGCTCTAAGTTCCTTCACTCTTGGTCTTTCCTTAGATGCACCTATATCGATGTTGTACACTGCAGTTTGGATAAACACATAAAAACTGTCAAGTTCCTGGCTATATGATGTGCTGAAAACAAAATGTGCCTTGAACAGCTCATCAAATGCTGCTACAGATGTTTGTGCCTTACATGGTATTGCCTTATTGTCCATAATAATGTAGAAATTCTGGATCCTCTTTTTGAGTTCTCCAATGCAGAGCAAAAAAGGTTGAGATGGTTCAACATTTGACAGGAAAGTCTGGATACTTGTACCAACCTGTAAAAAAAAAAATCAATTTCAAAATAAATGTTGAGTCTTAAAAGCGGTTCATACCAATTTCTATATGTAAGAATTTCACAGGCTTGGGCATGGATCACTAACACCAAACAGCAACACATCACAGTTTACTTTCTCCTTGTATTAAACATTAAAAGGCAAACCTGCTGTGGTTCACAAATGGGTAAGTTGTTGCCATCCAGCATTCTAAATGAGTAAAAGCAAACATTTACCCTTGTTCAATGTGTAATTTAAAGAAAAAGTCACTAGACAGACCGGATATGTTAAACATACCTTCAGAAACTGCAGCAAGTAGTCCTCTGCCTGAAGAGCACTGATTTTAGCCGTCTTCTTATGACGTCTTGATGTAGGAGGAAGAAGATGCAGCAGAAGACACAAGGAGGCAAGGTCATGGTCCCAACCTAAACATTTCAGAAGATGAAGCTATCTAAAGGCTCAGCAAAATTCAACTAAAGACCAATTCTATTCAACATCAGTGTACACTTACCGGCATCACTTTCTCCTTGTGCAGACTTGATTAGATCGTCCACATGTGCATTTAGAACCAGACCTTTACTATCTTCAATTACTCGTGGCCTGAAGAAAGTTGGCCACTTAGCAAGAAATTTCCCAGCTGTCTCCTCTCCAAACAGCATGACAAAGTCTTGTTCAATCTGAAATTAGATAATAAACAAGTGCATCAACACAAAGTCCTCCTTCTTGTCAACTTTCTACAAATTTTAGACCTGATCTTATACTTAAACAATCAATCAATCAACATTTATTTATATAGCACATATTCATACAAAAAAATGTAGCTCAAAGTGCTTTACAAAATGAATAGAGAAATAGAAGACAATAAAAGATAAACATAAGTCAACATTAATTAACATAGAATAAGAGTAAGGTTCGATGGCCAGGGTGGACAGAAAAAACAAAAAAACTCCAAAGGCTGGAGAAAAAAATAAAATCTGTAGGGGTTCCAGACCAAGAGACCGCCCAGGCAATCTACCTAACATAAGTCAAACAGTCCTCTTTGTATTTAGGGTTTTCATGGAAGGACCTGATGAAGATGGTCACGTAGACTTCTGGCTTTCAGTCCATCAATGTTGGTGCATCATGATGCTTTGAGTAGGTGGTGGTGGCGCAGGCCGCCACCACAAAGAAACCGGAAAAAGAAACAAAACAGAGAGTAGGGGTCAGTATGGATTTTAGAGCCACTGTGAATAATTATTATGAAGAATTGAACATACAGAGTATCAGTATTAAGTTAAAGTGAAGTTATAAAAAGGCCATGTTAAAGTAATGTGTTTTCAGCAGTGTTTTAAAGTGCTCTACTGTATTTGCCTGGCGAATTCCTATTGGCAGGCTATTCCAGATTTTGGGTGCATAACAGCAGAAGGCCGCCTCACCACTTCTTTTAAGTTTAGCTTTTGGAATTATAAGGAGACACTCATTTGAAGATCTAAGGTTACGATTTGGAATATAACGCGTCAGGCATTCCGATATATAAGATGGAGCGAGATTATTTAAGGCTTTATAAACCATAAGCAGTATTTTAAAGTCAATCCTGAATGACACAGGCAACCAGTGTAGTGACATCAAAACTGGAGAAATGTGTTCGGATTTTCTTTTCCCAGTTAGGATTCTAGCAGCTGCATTCTGCACTCGTTGCAAATGATTTATGTCTTTTTTGGGTAGTCCTGAGAGGAGTGCGTTACAGTAATCTAGTCTACTGAAAACAAAAGCGTGAATTAATTTCTCCGCATCTTTCAATGATATAAGAGGTCTAACTTTAGCTATGTTTCTTAAGTGAAAAAATGCTGTCCTAGTGGTCTGATGAATATGCGATTTAAAATTCAGATTACAGTCAACGGTTACCCCTAGATTTTTTACTTCCGTCTTAACTTTTAATCCTAGTGCATCAAGTTTATTTCTGATAACCTCGCTGAATCCATTATTGCCAATTACTAAAATTTCAGTTTTCTCTTTATTTAGTTTGAGAAAATTACTATTCATCCATTCAGAAATACCAGTAAGACATTGTGTTAGTGTATCAAAAGAGTCGGAGTCATCAGGTGCTATTGATAAGTACAGCTGTGTGTCATCAGCATAGCTGTGGTAGCTCACGTTGTAACCTGAGATAATCTGACCTAACGGAAGCATGTAGATTGAGAATAACAGCGGACCCAGGATAGAGCCTTGTGGAACACCATATCGGATATCATGTGTCTTTGAGATTTGATTACCACAACTCCTTACAACAAGACCTTAGGAAACTTTGGAATATATTTAGCAAAGAAAAAAGTGTATATAAAAAACAAACACTTACAAGGCCAACTGTATCAAGAAACCTAGGGAAGGTAACTAGGATGTCTGTGGACTTATCAGTATCATGAACTAGAGTTTGTCGGTATTCAAAAGTGGCCTTCATTTTCTCCCTCACAACAATCTCATCTGATGAATGGTTTAGGATAGATATTGCCTCACAACACTCATCACCAGTGAGTTGCCGTCCAGAAGTAACAGGTCTCCGCTCAACCTGTGGACCACCACTTGATTCTGGAGCTTGTTTGCCACTTTTTGAGTTTATGGTTGTGTTGCGTTGAACAGTTTTCAAACGCCAAGCAAGATAGCCACTTCCACTTGCTGGATCATAGAAATGTTCCTGCAAAAATAAATGACATATTGTATATATCATGATATAGCTTCACAGATTATAGTGCAAACTATAAATGACAGTTTAAGGTAGTTGCACCAATGATATTCTGATCATATGTGCTGTCACAAGCATACTTCACTAACCACTATGTTTCCAGTATACCAGGTTGTAAAACTTACATATCCATTTTTTGAGAAAGGATCCTCTAGATATGGAAACAAAGCCACAATTCCTTGAGCATATTTGATGCGCACACTCTGATGGGGTACTCGTCTAAAAAACAAGTAAATAAATAAATGAAACACATGAATGACATGAAAAGAGACAAGCACCATTTCCACTGTTAAGCTTTTGACACATACCCATGCACCTCAACCATGTCAGCAACAAGAATATTCACTAGCTGTCTCCTGGTGCTATCTGACAAGCTCTTAGTTTTCTCATATTCATGAAAAATCTTGTCACCACCTGGTTTACAGTTCAGGGTAGCATAAACCATCTGTGTAACATACAGAACATCAGAATAAGGTCAACTAATCAGCTATATGCTATGAAATTCAACAATATTTTAATTTCAAAACAATATCCAAAAAATAACTGTTGTAACAAGGTTACCAAATTACTAACTATGGATTATACAAAACTCAATATCAGTTAATTAGATTAGTTTGCCTATCTTGAAAGATTTTCAACACCTCAATGAACTCTTACACTTTTTGCTTCTTCCTTATCATTACATCTCATTTTCTTGCTTGGGAAATCTTCCACACTCTGACAAGTACTTTCAGTAAGGATCACAGTTGAAGCAGAGGAGAATGATGCCTCTGAGCAACATAAATCTGAAGAATCTGAAAAAATTAGGAAGACAACAATGGGAACACATGTAAGGGCAATATCATTAAAGGCAGCATTTTATCTTATGGAATTACAATTGAAAGATCCTTTTCATTCAATTAAATGAAAAATTCAAGTAAATAAAAATTAATGAAAAATGCCAAAACAGTTTGATGCAGATGACTAATTACCATCCTTCAAACAAGCTCTCAACAAAATCTCATCTCCTTTCTGCAGAAAATCACCAAAAATATCCTCATCAACTTCTGTCCCTGATGAATCCTTGTAAACTATTTCAGCATCAGGTGGCAAGCCAAATTTATCTATGACTGCAAAAAGAATGACATAGTAAAGATAGATGACAAAACTTCAATCTGTTAAAAGACAGCATATAGTTGGTGTTTCATTTCTGTAAATATAAAAAATATTTTTGATGCACTTGTCATCAAGAACCATCTTAGCCACAATTCCTTAAATATCTGGTTCCTTGTGACATATCTGAAAGCTGCACGTTAGCCTATTGATTTTAATTGTCCCAAAACTTTTTTTAAAAAAGAGAAATATTGTTATTAATGTCTATTAGATATTAGAATATTTAAACACCCCATATTACATAATGTCTGAAAGTTTTTTTTACATTACATTTTTTTTCACATTTAATTTTACTGTATCAAAGAACAAAAAGGAGGATGAACCTGCTTGATTGAACTGCTGATAATCGTAAGTCCCGTCAGACTCAGTCACCTTCACATACTACTGGCTTTCTTGGTATCGCACTTTCAAAAGCATTTCTGCTGAAACCAATATTAGTTTTGTTTATTACAATAAAATACATCACTAGGACTTAATCTAAGACAAATATATCAAAAATAAATAGATAAAAACCTTACCACCGATTTGCTGCAGTACCACCATACAAACGCAGCAATAACCAACACAACCAAGATCAGCAGAACGAGTCCTAGAATCTTCCAGTCACACTACATTCCAAAACACATAAATAAGATTTGTAAGCGTTTATATAAAAATTAATAATCGTGTTACATTATGAGACAACCTTTCATATAAATAGAGAACACATATGAGTTTCAAAACATTCAACAACATACGAGAAACGATTGTGAACCGATTTCATGTTGCAGTCTTGTACTAAAATTCTGGCAACCAACGCGATTGAACAAACACACAACAAAAATATATTAAACAGTAGCTGGTTTGATCGGTGTCTGGCAATTGATACCTTGTTAACTATACTGGATTTTTCAGTCGCTGATCAACAATCGCTATGTGTGAACACTATAAACACATGCCAACTCTGACCAGAGGGCCAGTCGCCGACAAGCTACAGATAATTATAGCGCAAGACACGAGTGGAAGGCTGGGGACCTCACAGAGGCAAATAATCAAGAATCAAATCGATAATGACGGGGAAAATGGCTGTGTATAGTGATGGACTCGGCAAACTGAGTTTTTACTAGAACTCTGGAGTACACAAGTGCTCAGTACCACAACCACCTGGAGTTACCTAGGTTTTCATTACAAAGTAAATTTTACATTTCTTTACCCCATATTCATTTCTTTTTCTTTTTGAATGTTTTTTGGAACTAATCATAGCGCAAACGAAGTCGTTGCGCTTTTTGTTTAAGGTACATTTCATACTTTCGTTCTCCCTCATAAAATGTCGGAGACAGAGGCGACCCAGCAAGACTTCAGTTAAGTTTTCTGATGCGCCTCACTCGCTATTTATAAATAGAAATAGTAGCATATCGGCCATTCCCACGTGTGCTACGAACACTAACTATTAAGTACATTTTATGGGCGATGAATACATACGTCCCTAATGGATAGATAACTTACATGTGTTTCGCTTTCAAGCCACCAAACTGTAAGACGCTAAAAAAGAAAAATCGTATTCATTTAAAACATGTAAAATCAATGGTATTTAATATGCTGTTGCATTGCTACAGCTCTTTTCAAAGCCAAATCATTAAAATAATTTGTGAAGCTAATTCGTTCAACTAACAAACAATAGCTTGCTAAATAAGTGTACTGTTTGTGTAAATTACAAAACCTTAGGCCTACATTGTCTCTTGTACTCACCATGTGTTCTCAAAATTAAGTTTAAAATGGCGACGGCGCAAGTTTGTTCTGTCCTTAACGACCCGACAAAAATGGGGGCATTTCTAATTTAGCTCTTGTGTAGAGTTTATATCTTAACACTACACAAATGCACCAGGTCTTTCATGAACCTGACACTGACAGTGTAAAATCAAGTATACTTAGTGTTGATTAAACACTAAATATCAACACTTTCATCTAACTCTGAAAAATTAACACTGCTGATTTTGCTGTGTACCGAACACAGCACGCGCGACCAACACGCAGGTCGGTCAGTGGATTGGCGTACTAATAAGAAAAGTTGTTACATTGAATTGCCTAAAACTCGAATTTAACGCGAGTCCACTTTTGAACAGGAAATATTTAGTCAAAAAAGGTTGAGTTGTATACGGGCCAATACAGTAGTTCTCTTGTGAAAAGTGGGCAGACATACAAAAAAGTCTAAAAAACTAAAAGAAATTTCATGCTTGGACCACGAAATTTTTAAAACCGCTTCATAGCGAGCGCCTATGGGCCAAGGTTAACCTACATTCCAAATTTCAAGTCCCAAGTCCTCATTTTTATTTATTTTTTTTTCTGAGAAAAAATCTGGTGCCCACTGTGTACTGTCTTGTACCCACCATCTTGGCTCAGTAAAAACTATAGAAGTACTGAAATTAATATATCAAAATAATAAGGATTTTTTAACAGTATAGATAAGGTAAAGTTTGGATTCAAATATTTCTGGTATCATCATCAAAACCGCATTTTTATATTTATTTTCTTAACCTTATTAATTCAAATTTAGGTTCTCTGGGACCTGAAGCTTTACAGGACAGCAACAGTGAAACACAGAACTCACTTATATTCACATCCATGATTAACTTGAAATGTAGTTTTTTAACATTCATCCATCCATCCATCCTCTTCTGCTTATCCGGGGTCGGGTCGCGGGGGCAGCAGCTTGAGCAGAGAGGCCCAGACTTCCCTCTCCCCAGCCATTTTTCCAGCTCTTCCAGGAGAATCCCAAGGCGTTCCCATGCCAGCCGGGAGACATAGTCCCTCCAGCGTGTCCTGGGTCTTCCCCGGGGCCTCCTCCTCACCAGGGAGGCGTCTAGGAGGCATCCTGATCAGATGCCCGAGCCACCTCATCTGACTCCTCTCGATGCGGAGGAGCAGCGTCTCTACTCTGAGCTCCTCCCGGATGACTGAGCTTCTCACCCTATCATTAAGGGAAAGCCTAGACACCCTGCAGAGGAAACTCATTTCAGCCGCTTGTATTCGCGATCTCGTTCTTTCGGTCACTACCCATAGCTCATGACCATAGATGAGGGTAGGAATGTAGATCGACTGGTAAATTGAGAGCTTTGCCTTATGGCTCAGCTCTTTTTTCACCACGACAGACCGATGCAGAACCCGCATCACTGCGGATGCCGCACCAATCCGCCTGTCAACCTCAAAGGTCCATTCTTCCCTCACTCGTGAACAAGACCCCGAGATACTTGAACTCCTCCACTTGGGGCAGGATCTTGCTCCCAACCCTGAGAGGGCACTCCACCCTTTTCCGGGTGAGGACCATGGTCTCGGATTTGGAGGTGCTGATTCTCATCCCAGCCGCTTCACACTCAGCTGCGAACCGATCCAGAGAGAGCTGAAGATCACGGCCTGATGAAGCAAACAGGACAACATCATCTGCAAAAAGCAGTGACCCAATCCTGAGTCCACCAAACCGGACTCCTTCAACACCCTGGCTGCGCCTAGAAATTCTGTCCATAAAAGTTATGAACAGAATCGGTGACAAAGGGCAGCCTTGGCAGAGTCCAACTCTCACTGGAAACGTACTCGACTTACTGCCGGCAATGCAGACCAAGCTCTGACACCGATTGTAAAGGGACCGAACAGCTCTTATCAGGGGGTCTGGTACCCCCCACAGGATTCCCTGAGGGACACGGTCGAACGCCTTTTCCAAGTCCACAAAACACATGTAGACTGGTTGGGCAAACTCCCATGTACCCTACAGGACTCTGCTAAGGGTGTAGAGCTGGTCCACTGTTCCGCGACCAGGACGAAAACCACACTGTTTCTCCTGAATCCAAGGTTCGACTATCCGACGGACCCTCCTCTCTAGAACCCCCGAATAGACTTTTCCAGGGAGGCTGAGAAGTGTGATCCCTCTGTAGTTGGAACACACCCTCCGGTCCCCCTTTTTAAAGAGGGTGCCACCACCAAATGTGGTGAATTAATTACTTTTTAATTAATTCCCATTAATTAATTGGGAGAATTAATTAATTTGTGTTTAAAAGGGGTATAAGGCCAGGCCTTAAAAAAGAGGCCAATAATAAAACAGTGTTCTAAAGATACAAAAGAGACATTTTCTTAAGCACTATGTGCTGATGCATTTTTATACAATTTGATAAAACTTCACTTTTGTTAACAGATCTTAAAAGTAAGCTTGTTATCAGATAACATTAAGAATAGTTTAGTTGTGTTTGTCAGTGTTTTGGTGATTTGATTAATGAAATAATCATGAAACAGTCATTACTGATTAGGATTCCCAATGATGAGGATTTCCTAGGAATATTCTGATTATGATAATGTCATTTTAAAGTCTTGTCTATTGATTAGAAGTACAATTTTTAGAAGAAAATTGTTTATTTTACACAAACTAACATCTTTTGATTTTCTGACAAGCTGATGAAAAATACATCCAGATGATATACTCATGAAAAATATAATAGGATGAACACAACCAAAGACATTCAATATAGGTGTTGCTAATGATATATGTTTGTGTCTGTTCTTGGCACTGGTAGATACTATAATCATTTATTTCAAACCTCAGAGATTATACACAGCTCTGCAAAACAAACTATCAGCATGCAATTCATGTTACAAAGTGATCTTTCACACAATTCATAATTTATTTCTGAAGCTTTAAGGAATTGTCTCTTAGTGTTATAGCCATTAAGAAAGAAGAAAAAGAAGAAGAATCTTTGGCTTTTTAAACTTAAAATGTTTGTCATAGGCAAAAAATTCTTGACAGGGAGCCATTAGTCTGAAATCAGTAGCTGCTAATGTTTAAGCTAGGCTAATAAAATGTTAGCTGTAATTACATGTAGAGATAGCTATCTTGTTTGTTACGTTTTCTATTAAATTTATGTCATATTACTTTTTTATCTTGTGCTTCCCATTTTTTTTCT
Organism: Polypterus senegalus; assembly: GCF_016835505.1. Taxonomy (NCBI): domain Eukaryota; kingdom Metazoa; phylum Chordata; class Cladistia; order Polypteriformes; family Polypteridae; genus Polypterus; species Polypterus senegalus. The sequence goes on along the minus strand of NC_053164.1, from coordinate 159,434,668 downwards.
TTACATATTTGCTTGTCTAACCCAAGTCTGTACAAAATCTGCCATATGCTGTTTAAAATGTGCATTCTCAAAATCAAGGCAGGCCTCTGCATTTTTAAAGTTCAATTTAATTAAGTTTTTAATGTCATCAAGCAGGCTGACTTTGAGTTCAGTATAGAATGTCAGAAATAACAAAACATAGCTATTCATCTTTGCATATATGCCCCCTTTTCTCAATCTCTTTTTGTAAATATTCTGCCTATTTTCCCTTTTAGTTCTAGTTTTATTCCTAGTTTCCCTATGGATGATTCCATTTTAAAATGCCTTGACTTAAAGTTCATATAAGTGTCTTATTCTCCCAGTTAAAGTAAAAATATTTTGCAATGGTTTTATACAATACACAAGGTAAATCTATGTGTAAAAACCATGTATGTTTGCATGAATAATTAAAGCTTACATTAAAATGACATACTAATTATCCAATCTACTTGCTGGACACTAGACATTTCTTCATTAAGGAGTTTTCATGTTCTTTTACTTGTGAAGCTTTATAATACAGACTCCAGAAACATATGGTAAAGGTAGTTGACAACTTTAGACAGTATTCATGCTTTTGGCTGAATGTCTGTCTTTTTACTGCTTTGAAATAAATGACAACTTTGAACAATACCACATTTAATTCAATATTGTTGACTTGTACATTTGGCCTAAAAGTATGTATGTATGTTATAAACTTAGTTTATTGATATAAGTTTTTATTTGTAGGTTTTTTGCTTACATGCTCATATTTTACCTTGGGATTGACAATTAAACAACTAATTCATAAAAAGTGATATTTAATAAGAGAATCATTCTGAAAGAGTTCATGTAATTTTCAGAAACTGTGGGTGGGAGAATGGTTTTACATTGACATACAATTATGGTTTTGAAGGACTGAGATAATGCTTTTCTGCTGCCATAAAACATTGTACCACAGACTTCTGGCAATGTACTGGTATTCTGTAAACTGCTTATTATTTTTAAAGAGAATCATTATATTTAAACTGCATTTTTTTTTGGTAAACTTAATATTCTAAAATGTTTTAAAGATTTTGTTTAGCTTGTAGTTTTTCAGTTTTATTAGTATTACATTAATGTGAGCATTAATCTTTGAAGCCAATGGTACTTATCACACTCTAAAACAATAACTTATACAACACTTGAAATTTATAACAGAACTAGCCAACCCGTGGCGTAGCATACGCCGCATATAATTATTTATTGATGAGTGATCACTTTCTGAAAGACACAGTTGTCCAAATGGGGAGGGTTTGAGGATACAACTCTCAGTGAATGAAAAGATGGAACTCTGGAGAGAGCAACATACAACTGTCCGTGAGTGAAAGCAGGTTTTGGCAGATACAGGCATATTTTTTTGAAAGTTTGTCCTTGTGCCTTATTGATCGTCATTGCAAACGCCAAACTAACAGGAAATTGTGTGTAAAAGTAAAAGGCAAATTATAATCTGATGGGGCAAGCATCTCCCCTTGGGTATATGCAAATGGGGGTTTACAGGAGGTTCCCTGTCTTCACCTACAAAGATAGCAGCAACATCAGTTTGATAGGACGGGGCGTTATACCTTCTCATATCCATTTTTGGATTTTCCATGAATACCATTCGTACAGCAGCAACAGGGTTCCTTTGAATGATAATGTCATGCATTTGCATGTAAGACTTAGCGTTGGGATTAACCTGTCGTATCATTTTGTCTAGTCGTCTTTAAGAAGACCTAATTGTTGGCAAGCTTCTTTGAAAGGGAGGAGGGTTAGAGTGGGTGTTCGTGGCTCTTTCGTGTGTAACCCTTGGGCGGGGCTCTGTTAGAGTTGGCGGGTGGGGCTCTGTGAGTTGGCGGTTGTGGCTCTCTGTCTTGCGTACGGTGAAAAGTCAAAGTGGCTCAGAGGTGCATGCAGACTTTTGCCCAAATGAAAGCGACCGAGGCTGTGTTTGGTGAGTTGTTGCGTGCGGGCACAAGAGCAGAGAGTGCACATGCCTCGAGAGCGATGCTGGATGTGGGAGGATGGTTACAGTTGGCATGTGTAGCTCTGTCGTGTGTATCCCATGACACGGTAGGAGGGTTAGAGTTGGCGGGCAGGACTCTGTCGAGCGTATCCCATGGTCTTAGAGTTGGTGGGCGGGGCTCTGTGAAGGTGGTGCAAGATGGGTGTTGTATGGTCAGTGTTATGGGTCTGTATAAATTGCTCTTGCAGCAGACTTTCGAACCATCTGGTAGTGTGATAAAAGATTAGAAGAGCACATGCCAGTAGAGAATTACAATAGTTGATGCAGTATGTAATAAAAGCAGGGATATGTTTCACAGCATTGGAAAAAGAGAGAAAATGAGAGAACATGCTATATGTTATGGAGGTGAAACTGAGAAGCAACAAAAACGTGGCAGAGACGCACTAAAGTACAAGTGAAGAAAGTTGCACAGTGCCCGAAAGAAAAAAGAAGTGGTCAGATATCACAGTCAATCTGAAAAGATGAGTTGCAGCCCGTTGTCTGTTTTTTCTGTTTCAGACAATATTACAAAAGCTGACCCCCCTGTGATGGTCAAGCGGTGATGGTGCTGCTATGCTGAGTGCACCTTCAGGTGCTAGCTGTACAACCGCTTCTGCCTCACAAACCCCTGGAAGGCCATCTGGCTGTGTGCTGATGGATGCCATTCTGAGTAAAAAAAATGCATTAGTGCATGCTATAAAATATGTGGCCAATGAACTAAGGAATATAAGGACTATACTATGTGGTATTGACCATAAATTTAAATTAACACTATAATTCCTGAAGCCTATCAAAAAACTCATAATCCCAGCCCACCTCAAATCCCTTCACATCTCTACCATCATCTTATTTTGTTTTGAAAATGCATCGATCAGCACAAGCAGTCTGCTGTCCCATCCCCCATCTTGACGACACTCAGCTCGTGGGCAAAAAGTTCTCCCAGCTCAAGCCAAGACTCCTTATCTGCGTGTGAAATCTGAAGTTGTATAGGGTAAATAGTACAGTATATCATTCTTTGGAATACATGCATTTCATTTGTGTTCAGTGTCTACAAAGATCTGGGTATGTATAGGATGAAAGGAAATGTGAGAAATGCAAGAAATGCTAAACATATACCTAAAGCAGAAACTTTTTCCATGTTATACTAATAATGATGACAAGTGTATAATGTCTGAAGACTTTAGTCCAAATATCATACAAACACATGCACATTTATTCAATATACTGTAAGCAAAAAAAAAAACGCATTTGATTTACATGTGGATGTCAATAAATTAAAAACTCAAGCTCAAATATCAATTGACAGGTGCAGAGGTAAGAACTACTGCCTTATAACCCTCAAGTCCTGGGTTCGAGACTGGGTGCTTTGTGTTTTGAGTAGAGAGTTTTTTTTTATTATTATTATTTATACAACATAATAAAAGCATACATTTGATTTGAATCTTTAATACCTGGTGTAAATTTTGGCAAAAGTTAGCGCTTGTGTTTTTATTATTCAGATATATTCTCTCAGTGACGTTTGCATGGTACAATGAACTTGATTCTCCTTCTCTGAGATGGCATTTATCTCCATTTTTTTCACAAGAGCAATGCGGTGGCTGATACCTGCTCAGAACTATTGTACTGGAAATCAAAGACACTATGTCAGTGCAATGAGAGAAGTCACAAAATCAAGCAAATTATAGAAAAAACCCGATCTAAATTTGTTAAGTAGTTCTCTCGTGAAAAGAGGACAGACAGACAGACATTGGGTTTTATATATTGTGAGAATTGCCTGGACACTACCAGTCAGAAACCAAATCTTTATAAAACGTACACGTTTATTGCACACCAATAAGTACAGGATTATAGTCCTGAACACCACACAATGCACTCAGCACTAATCACCCCTTAATCAGACTTCTCTCTCTGTTCTTGACCGCCTTTCTTCTCCTCCTGGGAGCTTTTTCCTGCTCCCACTCCCCACTCAAGCTCCCTGACTATAGGAAGGCGGCCCCTTTTATTCCCGCCCGGATGTGCTCCAGGTGTCTGATGACGTCCTTCCGGCAGCACTTCCTGGTGTGTCAGAAGTGCTGCCCTTTGCACTGGAAGCACTCTGGGCGTCCCTGGAAGTCATCCGCCATCTTGCCGGGTGTGGCGGAAGTAACAGTTTCCCGGGTCCCATGAGGCTTGAGCCGCCCCCTGGCGGTGGCCACGGGTCTCAACAGGCCAGAACCTCTTTGCTCCTCTCCTGTGGTTCTCTCCTAGTCCAGGGTGGTTGCCCCCTCATGGCCCAGAAGCTATTAATGCCAACTTCTGGTTCTTCCAGGAATCCCGGCTGGGTAAAGTCCCCAGCAATCTGTGACAATATATAAAGATATAGTATACTATATATGTATTGTGGTCCATGGCCGGCTTTGTATACCGGCCAATACCCCCAGGCCGCTAGTGGGAGCCCTCACAGCGGCATGGAAGGTCTCCAAATTCCAGCGGAGCCTCACGGACATTGTAGTTTTTATGGACAGCCCTGCTAGATACCATGGGGGCCACCAGGAGCTGCTATAGGGAGGCTTGGGGAGTGTTATTTGCCCTATGTCCCAGAAGTATTTCCAAGTCATATGAACAGAAGGAATGATGTACTTCCGGGAAGAGAAAAAAGGACTTTTATCTGACCCGGAAGTGATAAGGAATTATGGACTAAAGGATGAGAACACTTCTGGGTCGGGGACTATAAAAGGACCATGGGAACTCCCAGACAATGAGCTGAGCTGGGTGGTAGGAGGGCAACATGTCTGGGAGTGGAGAATTGTGATTTATTATTGGAGTATTTTGTTTGGTTAATGAATAGTGTAGAGTGGAGGGTTCTTAGTGCACATTATTATAATAATAAAAATATTAATTGCAGAACTTTTACCTGGTGTTTGGCGTGGTACCTGAGGGCTCAAGGGAGCGATAGTGCCCCCTACTGCTACTGTATATATATATATATATATATATATATATATATATATATATATATATATATATACTGTACTGTATACAGTATTGTTATGGCTGTTGTTACCATAAATACTAGCAATTATGACACATGACATAATCAAGTCAAGAGTATACATTTCAGCATCATTCACTTTCTGATTATTGAAGATTGGGGATAATAATTAAACTGGTTGATGTGTTCTTTGCTTTACTTTTTGATCTTAAATAACAGACTGCAGACCATGTTTTTTGTTTAACATCTGGGTTTAGTTGAAACATAAGGCTGGTTTTGAGTTTAGCATTTAGCTTGATAGAACAACTAGTTCCTAGCCCTTTTAGAAATTTTTAGTTTCCCGTCAGGCATAATAAAAAGCTGCAACAGAACCCCAGGTGCATGATCAGGTTACCCTTTCTCCTTTGACTCTACATAAAGGTGACAATGAGGGAATCTAAAGAGACAACATAACATAACACAAAAATGTAAATTAATTAACAGTTATAACTGCAATACGACCAAACAAAAGGCAGAATTAACAAAAATCATACAATATTTAAAAAAAAAAAAAACTTTAATGGGTCCTTGGTTGAAGCATAACAATTGTGTGGCACCTGTCCTGGTGCTGTTTCCTTCCTTGTGCCTTGAGCTGCTGGGATACTGTACTGGCCACCAAGAACTTAATTGGATTAAGTGAATTTGAGAAATATATGATATGAAGATCTGCAAGGAATGCGGATCCCTTTTGAATTAGATATTTCTTTCAATGTTCATATTAATAAGTCTTCAATGATATTAACAAATGACTGAAAGGGCTGTTTGGTAGAGCACCAATATATAGGTTTCAGTCAAGATCCACCTTTGATTAGCAATACTTGCTGTACAAGATCAAAATTGGTTGAGGACTTTTGTGCACTCTGAGCACTTTGGCTACAATCAGCCAAACACCAAGCATCTTTGCAACTCAAAGTTCCTCTCACCCACGACCCCCAGTTCATGCACAGATAACATTTACCATGTATTTGTAAATAAGGTATTAGTGCTTAGTATACCACCTGATGTAAAAGCACAGGCTGTGCAGATGCTGCACTGCCCCCTTTGACTAAGAGTAATAATACTTCAGCTGCATTGTCATTTACTATTTCTTTTACCAACTGACCTATAGATACCTGAGTCTTGATAAATAAGAAAGAAAAATTAAGGGTAATGATCTAACAAACATAGGTTAGGTTTTATTCTGAAATAAACTTCTGTTCAGTAATACTAACTCCACTCCATATACATTTGAAAATTGGTGTAAAATAAACCATGAAACAGTTTATATCTTATTCCACATCAAGCTAGGAGAAATAAAATGAAAGGGAAGTCTGCTAATTATAAGATATTAAAGGATGAGTTGAACATATTTTGTAGTTAGTTGTTTCTTCCACATTCATAGTAGATTGACAAGGGAAATTGTGCTCTTAAGAGAAGCATTTTCTATATTTTTTTCAATAAAATGTTCATGTTTTAACCCTTATCTCGAGATTGAGCATGCATTGTTAAATAACACATCCAAGTCATTAAAAAAACAGATGTTTTCTTTTGACACTTCCAAATGTACTGTATGTATTCAGTAAATTTTAAGGCTTTTGTTTTCAAGCTTGGACCAATGACACTTAAAAACCATTTTAAACCGCAAAAACTGGAACAGTATTTTTTTGATAATATATAAAAACACTTACTTAAAAACACAATTTCCTCTGTCAAATTAATTTATTCCATGACTGTGAAAAATACAATTCAAGATTTGCATTTTTAAAATGTATCCAATAAGACCAGCATACCGTTTACCACTGCAGTTCCTGTTTATTAAATCATTTAACATTTATTCTGATTCCAATATACTGAAGCACTGTTTTAACTTGCACACAATCGTAAGAAGCCATGGTAAACAAACTGCTGAGCTGACCACTCCCACATGCTGACTGTAATTTTTCAGATAGGGTTTACATCCCTCACACAAGTATTTTTTTTTTGTTTATTTCATCTTTTTGTTTTCTTTTAAGTAGTTTTCATATATAGTGTAATTCATTATGCTTTTAAATATTGTTTATTACTTCTGCTGTTCTGTAAGTACAATGCACTTGTTTAGATTAGATTACATTAGATTAGATTAGACTAAACTAGACTAATGGTCCCTAAGGAGAAATGAAAAATTTACATAAGCTCCCCAAAAATTAATTAATTAATACGTAAATAAATTAATTAATTTATATAATAAAAAAACACATCCACACTCCTCCCCCAACCCCATAAATAAACTTCTGTCTTGGTTAACAGAGAACTGCTGCTCCCAATAACAGGCTTGAAGGTGGCAGTAAAATTAGGTCAGACTTGCTATAAAGGTATTACAGGTTTTTCAGGATTTCTGCATTTTGAGCCCTTTGGATGGGAAACCCTCTTGTGGAAGCTGGAAAACTGCTTCAAGACCATTTTAGAACAAGCTATATTTACAATGGTGTGATTTTTCCTGACTTATTGTGTGTGCTTTTTCTGTTTTCCAATTTCTCAGTTTACCAGCTGACCCCCATGACCCTGTATTCAGATTCAGCGGGTTAGAAAATGGATGGATGAATTTTTGATTGCTGGATTTATTTGCCTGTAGTGGGCTGGTGCCCTGCCCAGGGTTTGTTTCTTGCCTTGCGCCCTATGTTGGCTGGGATTGGCTCCAGCAGACCCCCGTGACCCTGTGGTTAGGATATAGTGGGTTGGATAATGGATGGATGTTTTTTGGATTCTAATCAATAAATGATCACTTATTAATCTCCTTAGTATTAAATTTACTGCCGGAACAATCAGCCAAAAATGTTGACATTTTTTTCAACAGCAAAAAATGTCATTCTATATAACAGAAACGTGTTAATGCCAAACTATCAACATAATCACAGTTTGAAAGGTTTGTCTAGTCATCCACTACTGTACTGATACAGATTTAGTGCATGTGCTTTGTGTGATATGTTTTGAAACTCACTGATGCACACATCGCAACATTGCAATCAGGGCAGTACAAACTTTTTTCTTTGTGCACTTATAATATTTTTTCTGTTACTTAAGCAGAGGAACATAGAATGTCAGAACATGAGACACACAATCAGCACTGTCCATTGTGTTATTGTTGCTTACCACAGTGCAAGGCATACTAACTTTCACATTTCACATGACATAAACATTTGCAGTTGCAGCATGGTAAAATAGTGATCAAGAGGCAGACATCTTTCTTGTGCTCCACAATCATTTTGCCTTTTTGCCACACAGCTACTACACCATGATGTTTGGTGCATTCCGGAATCACCAGGCATACCACATCATACCATACAGTGCTGGAGTTTTCCTTTAAAGCAACATCTCATGCAGTTGAAGTTAGGTGAAGAAACTGTGAATTGTTACACAGTAAGCTTGGTCAAAAAAGAGTCCACCAGCCACAGCAGAGATGATACAGCAATGCTGTATTGACTGTTCTTGCCACCCCCCTTTGGCACTTCTACTGGTGTAAAGTATCAACTTCCAGATGTACACAGTGCTTGCTTTGTACAGCATCTGTAACTTCATACAGAATTGCTCCTGTTTGGATAAGATGTGGTATATCCACAACAGCCTTCCTTTGTAACCGATGAGACCTTTCATCAGTATTTATGTGACAATGGGGAACATACACCTTTTGAATATTTATGATGATTGCTTGATACACATTCCATAGTTTGTACAGTTTTGGTGCTTGGCTCATCATAGTCATCATTACTATTGAAATACGCATATTTCACATTGAGTGATAAATGACAGTCATAACTTTGCCAAAAATTTTTGCAACAGCCCTGTTGAGGACTAGTGCCATCTCTTTACAGGTTTATCCACTATGCCCTAAAGCATCAGTAGTCTGAAAAACACCCACATGTTATCTGCAGCGATAGGCTGCCAGTGACTCAGCATTAAGGTTTCTTTCAACAACAATTTTGTCCACCAGGCTATCATCAACAAATCATAACTAGTCCAGATAATCATGATCAAAAGACATCAGTCAGCAATAGTATGAAGACAGCAAACACCAGTTAAACTTTACAAGCTGGAATTTACTAAATAGGTGTCAGTTTCACTGTCTGTTTCAAAATCTGATGACCAATTCACATCCACCAATTCAAGCATCACTATTATCCAATTTGAGCAATGGTCCATTTCAGTTTGTTCTAAAACTGGATTGAGAGCTTTTTGTTTGTCACTGTGTTTTGGGTTGAAAGCTCTGCATCACTCATGAATATTGATGAGTTACCATAAAGTTAACATAAAACATTAGAATACATAGAAATATAATGCAGAGAAAGTTCAGCAAAGCTCAAGGAAAATTCAATTCCATTAAACAATCTGGTTAAAACCTCCACTGCCATATCTCCTAAACACCTTCATGCTTCCACAGGTATATGTCATTTGGACCAATACTATCCCTTCCTGTCATTAGAGCAGGAGTGGGCAACGTTAGTCCTGGAGGGCCACAGTGGCTGTAGGTTTTTGTTTCAACCCTTAATTAGAACTTAATTAGAAACTAATCTTTGCCAATTTCATACCTCATATAATTTTATGGCTTGTTAGTCTGCAATTTTAGGATCTTAAATTGTAGATTTTTTCCTTTCCAAGGTGACTCTTACAGTGGCTTGTGCCCGAAAGGCTCCTTAATGCTAGTTGCCTGCCTACGTACTGCTGAACCCTTCTTTTAACCACTTTACCCACTAAGGAACCATTGTTTGTGTTAATTTTAACTATTCATCATTACATGGCAGCTTATTTACTTACAGAGAGGTAACAGTCAGCTACCGCTGCTTACTGTCCAACACTAGTTTGAATGTGAATAACAAGAACAAGCACAGGTAAAAAGTAACTTTTCCAAATACTCTTTCAAACTCAGCTGCTTTTGCTTTTGTTTGGATGAAAAAAAGAAAGCAAAAAACACTTTTAAAGGGAAAAAGCTTTACAACTTCACACATGGCTCCTTAGGGACAACCAAAACACAAAACTTTGGAAGCAAAACATATTTTTTTAATTAACTCTCATACCACAGAACACAAAAACTCTCAGCTGCTTCTCTTTCGTTTGCAAGGATAACGTCAGTACATCTCAATCTCCAATCTCCAGTAAAGGTTTACATGGCATTTTTGAAACCACGCTTCTGTGAATAACCGGATTATTAATGCACATGTAAATACACTGCCAATGATGCAGAAATGTGGGTGAAGTTAACAAGAACTGTTTTCTTCTCCTCTTGTGCATCTTAAATCTTTGACTCTTTAATGAGCAACTTACAATCCATCCATCCATCCATTATCCAACCCGCTATATCCTAACTACAGGGTCACGGGGGTCTGCTGGAGCCAATTCCAGTCAACACAGGGCGCAAGGCAGGAAACAAACCCAGGGCAGGGCACCAGCCCAATGCAGCCAACTTACAATCTCAAAAATTAATTTACAATGCATCCCTTCTTTTTATTGAAATATTAACATAGATAACTACTAATATGCTCTTGAATATTTGTAACCATAAATTGAATTAAGCAAATTTGGTAATCAATGAATACATTGAAGAATAATTTGAAAATAAATGTATAAATTTTCATAATTTGGATATTGATCATGTGATTAACTCATTAAAAGAGCTTTGTGAACTAATTTTGAGCTGTGTAATTATCCATATTTTTCTGCATTTTCTTTTCATTATTGAATTTTACATCCACAATATCCTGTAACCCTGAACCCTACGTTTATGTAGTCATGTGTCTAAAATTAAATTGTATTTATTAGTTTTTCATTGAGTTGAGCTAAACCCCATCAAATTATTTCCCCTCAGCACCAATGTTCAGAATTGTTCACTTAACTGTTGTTCACCCCTAAATGTCATGTTTTTTGCCTTTGTATGAAGATAACATCATTGTTGTGACGTGAGATTTTGCATATAACTTGATAAATGTTTTGTATGTCTTTATTTATAATTTAGGCAAACCAATGTAATTTAGTGTTACTTTGGTGAGAGGTATTTGTGTTAACCCCCCATTACGACTGTCTCTTTGTAATTTTATGACAGGATTTGGGGGGATGTGTCTTAAACCAGTTTCATGAGTATTTCTCTGCTATAGTCTTTCAACCCCCCTGCAAGGAAGCCAGGATGTTTAACATATGGTTTTGGGGCAGGAGATAAGATGTTCTATTTCAACCATTGGTCTGAGATATGGCTGTCTGGATTGGCTTGAGGGGTTGGACAGAAAACCTATAAATTTGCTTGTTCAACCACATTCTCTCTCTCTCTTACTAACATCTGAAAAGAAGCATTTCTCTTGCTAACCTGTGATGATGTAAAAGTATCTTTCTCTTGCTAACAACTGAAGAAGACCATTACACCATGAACTGAAGACAACACAATGAAGAGCACAGCTTAAGCCATTTTGAACAGACATGTGGCTAAAAGCTGAGCACCAATGATGCCTTAACTAGAGACATTAAGTAACTACAAGTCTGTGTGCCACCTGAAATACACATCACCATTTTATCAGGTTGTATGGTTGCCAATATTCAAATGTACTTTGCATTCTGTTATTATTTATGAATGTTATCAGTAATACATTATTTTATGTGTAACTTAACTCCTACTTGTCTTTTTACTACATCTAATTCCTAAGGTTATAGATATAGAAGGGAAGGTGGGGATAAGTTATATACAGTGGTAAGTTTGTGAGATTAGGCATTCTAAGGCTACATATTAATAATACAACAGGGGAAAGTACAGCAATATATATATATATATATATATATATATATATATATATATATATATATATATATATATATATATATATATATATATATTACTCTACCAAGATAAAACAACACTCTTCATTATCACTTTCTTATACACTGAGATTGTGCACCAACCACACATTCCTCAGTCTGCATTCTACAAAATTGATTAATTTTTAAACAAGTGCATACAAAGAGCTTTAGTGTCATCTAGTGGTCTTTGTATTTAACTCCAGTCCACTTGGTTTCCTTCATTTAGATCACAGACAGATTATTACTCTTTGAGGTAGCAATACAAATTTACATATTTCAGTTAGCGATAAAAATATTATTTACAAGAGATACAACCTTCCTTATATTGCTGACCTATAAAACAATGTCTGTAAAGATGAGCATTATTATCCCTTACTGATATACATGTTAATATTAAGCATAGTTTACCATTAAGCATAGTTTTTTGTGTTGGTGGTTTCCTTTGACTTCTGGTGAGATACTATGTTAAAGGAATATAAATAAAGTTCTCAGTGTTCTCTCTCCTACATGAGCAAAAAAATTAACTAGTTTTATTTAATATTCACTATTTTGGTTCCATTCGTGTACTTGGAGAAACAGATGCACTCTCTGCTTTCTCTTATATTTTTTCTTCAAAAGAAAGATTTGTTTATTTTATAATTTAGTCATTCAGACATGTTCATTACAATTCAGGGTTGCAGCCATCCTTAGCTTTTCCTGGCACAAAGACATGAACCAACCATGGAAAGGACACCACAATACCATGAACATACTCACTCAAACATCCATGCTACAAATTCTGAGTCAGTCTGGAGTTGCTTATCAAATACATCTACCTGTCTTCGGAATATAGAAACAGATTTAAGGTTGATGACTGGGGGAGGGGTTATGTGGGTTTATTGGGAATCCCCTTTGGAGTTATCAGCTGTGCATCTGGGGGCTTGGAGCATAATGGATAACCAGTATGCCAGAAAATACTATTAGTAAGCATCTAAGACTGGCGGTACTCAAAAGCACACTTCAAGGACCCATGCAAGGAATTCCTGGGGTGTGGGGCATCCTCATTCAAAATATGCAGACGTGCATGTAATTGTTAATGATTTTGGAGGTCAAGAGTGGAGCTCTTTTTTCCAAAACCATAGATACAAATGTACATTACAATGGAGTAGCTTGTGGGAAACCTATTAATTTAAACTGACAGCACCAGTTCAGGGGAGTTTGTGGAATGTGCAGATATCAGGGTCTTAACATACTGTGTGACTGTCAACCTGCAATCTTACTTGTATAAAAAATCAAAAATAGGTGGCGGGATGACTCTCTTTGGGATTTTGTGCATGTAATTTGGGCTTTTCTGCCTTAAGCAGAGGAGTTTCAGTATCTCAGTATTGGGTTCACAATTGAGGGAAGATGGGAACGAGAGATTGACAGTCGGATCAGAGCAGTGTCTGCTGGCATGTGGACGATATACCAGTCAGTAGTGGTGAAGAGAGAGTTGTGCCAAAAGACAAAGCTTTTGACTAACCAGTTGCTCTATATTCCCTTCCTCACCCATGGCCCATGAACTGTATGTAGTGACCAAAAGAACCATATTGTGGATACAGTTGACAGAAATTAGTTTCCTTAGCAAGGTGTCTGAGTTCAGTCACTGCTCCTCAACATCAAAAGAAGCCAGTTAATATGGTTCAAGCAACTGATTAAGATGCGTACTGGACAGAGGAGGACAATGATGTCTAGGTATCTTTGGTAGACTCTAGCCTGGATAAGTAGCAGAAAATGGATGGATTATGTGACAGATAGAGGGCGCTATTGTCCTCTTGAACCCTCAGGCAATACATCAAACACCAGGTAAAAGTCCAATAAGTTGACTTTTTTTTAATAAAAAATGCACAAAGCACCCTCCTCTCCACAATACTCATAAACAGTACACAATTCCACAATAATAAACACTCCACCACTCCAAGACGCGTTGCCACCCTGCCACTCAGCTCAGCTCGATGTCTGGGATTTCTCATTATCCTTTTATATTCCCTGACCCGGAAGTATTTTCAATCCTTAAGTCTATGTGACTTTCTATCACTTCCGGGTCAGATAAAAAGTCCTCTTCTTGATCGTCATTTCCCCTGTCGCTTTGCCTATGACATACTTCCGGGTTAAAGGGTACATACGACTCTCTGGGCCTCCCTGCAGCATCCACTGTTGGCCCCTGTGGTATCCAGCAGGGCTGTAAAGGAAAACTCCACTGTCCATGATTCCCTGCTGGTGTTCGGGGCACCTCCATGCTGCAGGTAGAGCTCCACTTGGCGGTATTGGCCGGGATGACAAGCCGGCCATAGTCCACAATGCATAGATATACAAAATGATCAGGGGCTTATCAGTATTGTCATGTATGTTATATAATTAAGAAAAAGATTAGGGGCTGGGTACAATTGATTAGGAGCTTAAGACTCTGAAGCCCTTTCCCCTCCTGATAGCACTGTGTAGCTTCTGGCTGATTTTGGATCGGAGGGCACAACTTTACTTCACCCTCACTCCACTTTTGCTTTTAGAAAAGATCACCTACTCAACAGCCAGCACTCATGGTTTATACCACACTTGCAAACCACTGACCTTCACATCTTCCTTAAGCTTCACCAAGCATTCTCTTAACATTTCATACCTGTCTATTGACTCCAAACATAATCACATCTTTTTTCCTGTCCAGGACACCACCTCTTTTTTAGTCGTTCATCCTCCCTATTGGTTAGAGCAGCTATTCACTTCTGGTCTGTCCTTCATTTGCATATGGTACGCTCTCATAGCAGCAGAATGTAAGCAAGTTAACATAATTTTAATAAAAACTGACAAACAAAATAAAAAGTGTTGGCTAATTTTCTTTTTTCTAGAATGTCACCAAATTTCAATCAAATTTGTCAGTACAACTTTGAGATTTTGTGAGATTTAGTTTTTCTAGTGTAAAGTTTTATTTTAAACCTAAATACTTACACTGTATATTGAAATGTCCTTTCTTAACAGGTAGCTACTGCCTGATATATATGATAGAGCTGCTGATTAATTCCTGTTACTCTGTAATTAATGCATTAAAAATGTATGTGGTGAAATTGATTTAATTTGGTTAATTTGACTGCTCTTCACAGATTATGAAGCAAATTAATCCAAGTCTGTCAATAGTATTACTGGGTTAATGGCTCTTGATTATTCCTATGTTATTTCTTGATAATCTTTATCCTCACACACCACCGGTAATCCTGCCAACCTTCACTTATAATATGGGACTGTTCAATTTTGAAGGATAAATTGCTACATACTGTATTGAATCAGTAAAGGGTGCTAATCATCCTGTATTTTCTTACACATTATTTCATATATAAACTAGCTCTTTCAAGTGCAGAGAACAACATGAGAACAATTAAAATCAAACCAATTATACAAGCGGAAATGAACGAGTTTGATTTACATGTTGCACTAATGTTGCAGATGGGCAAGCACTGCGCACTGATTGAAACTGTGCATCAGTGTCATCCTTGTCATTATGCCATATTCAAACATTGACAGTGAAAAAAAAAATCACTGTGCTCAGTATAGCAGAATGACCAGAACAATACGTGCATACAATGTAAATATTACCATGGCAATGTCGTGTAAATATTACTATGGTGATGTCTGCTAATACAAGCCTGGCTGTGAATGAGGCTGTCAAGGTATAGGTCTGAGTGGGAGACAAAATGTCAGTGGGTCAGATCTGTTCTTGGTGACGAATATGCTTGCCGTCAACAGCACAGTGCAGGTGTTATTCATGTATGAGCAGCTAAAAAACAGATGCCACAGAGTGGAATTGCTCAATTCTTTTTACCTCATTCAGACGTCCCCCACAGCACACATGGTGTGTTGTTGCTGTTGTTTAATTAATTGTATGTTACCTACTGCTGCCTACATTATAATCTATATTATAGTGTAGCTAGTAAAACTAGACACAAATGAATGCAAATTTATCATGATAATTTGGGCTGAAGGTTAAGATTTTTAGACTTACTTTGTAATGTATAAATGATAAATTTAATGACAATGTGGAATTTAAAATATCTAAATAAATAACCCTATCAGACACGTATTTAGAAAGTTTTATTGGTGTGTTCTTTTGCTATTTAAAAAGTCAAATGTATAAGCATTTTCAGTCTAATTAATGACTCCTCCTCTCCATTTAACTGCTGCAAGGTTGACTTGTGTGCATCATGCAGTTAAGCACAACCTGAGTTAGAAGAATGCTGATTGTACACAAAGGCTGAACCATAATTTTAAGGTTTCTGTTTGTTTAATATTAAATTGTTTGTGCAATTGTTAGTGATTTTGGTATGTTATCTTGCAACATAACAGTCCAAACCATTTGGTTTATTTCAAATATTATAGCAATCCCTGGGAGATTGGGTTGTGTTTGTGATCATTAGGAATTGCTTAATTGCTTCTGTTACATAAAAACACTCAATAAATAAATTGGAATAATTTAATATATATGTAGGCAAATGATTGTTAAAACAGTTTTTATTACAAATTAAACTCTGCGTTGTTAATGCTTTATAAAAATATTAATATGCTTGAAGGAATCCAATAATATGCAGTTAATTTTGATTAAAAATGTTAGACACACAATTAATTGTGGTTACATTTTTTAATCAAACATAATAAAATTAATTGAACTGTGGGTTGCAGATATATTTGTGATGGGTCATCACACAGTTGTGTAGTAACACTTTCTATTCCCACAGCTTGTATTCAGCCTGTCCTGCTTCAGCAAATGTCTACAGTCTAACAGCTACTATACATCAGGACTGTCACTACCTGCTGTTCACTAGAGACATGCAAATTCAGTGATGACGGTATTCATGAGTCTACTGGTAGATGAGTTATGACATGAATAATTGTAATGGAGTTAAAGAGGACTGGATTGGCAATTCTAGTGGCAGGAATATCTCTTTGATAAACAAAGAACAAATAGTGTTTATACATCTTGCCCAAATTATCCTGTGCAGAGGTTAGGTGTTGGAGACACTGATTGTATGCTAAATGCAGTTTCAGTAGAAGTAGAAATTTGATTGGTGCCTCATTACTTGTTCACTGTTACAACATATATCTCTGGCAGAGGTGCAAAGAAGCTTTCCATGAAATTTATCATGCTTCTTGTAACACCATTTGAATGTTTTCAGACCATTTCTGGAACATTATCACTGTAAAACCTAAAAGCATATCTTAATAAATTAACTAAGTTAATCCAACTTAAACATTAAAAAAAGTATGAGTAAAGTAAATAGGTAGGTTACCACAAACTCAAAAACAAAAAACTGAGTAAAAAATTGCTCATTTTGATTAAGATTATATTTTTTCATATTTTTAGTAAAGTAAACGTTATTAAAATATATTGTATTCATTGTTTATTTTTTAGGCTGATTTTATGGACTATTACAACACAAAATAAAACAAATAGGTTACTCAATATTATTCATGATTAATTGTTCTATTATAAACCATGTAGCACCGAATATTTTAATTTGTCTCAAAGTTTTTTGAGAAGCCATATTTACCCCAATTGTTTACCCGTGTGTGAAAACCTAAAGATTTTAATCAATAAATGCTGGTGAGTCTTTTAATGTTAAAATCATGGAGATCTATGAATCTTGCCTATGGCATGTAGTTGACCCTCCAGTATTTTAATCACTAAATTGTACCGCCGCAAATTTTACAAGAGACCCTCTTTCTCCTCAGAGTCTTGTAATGAGAGTGAAGCAATCCCCTCATTCCAATCCATCCCCGCCTCATGCTGCGCTCCCTACTTCCTCACTAATCGCACAAGTGAAAACCTACAAAATAAACTGGAAGGACAAGGTCATTCATATCCAATTCAACCCTCCTTTGCAATAAAAGGCACAAAAAAGTTTTAATATGTGGAAATGTCCTCTCTGCTTGTTAAATGAGTTTCTGTAGATAAACTTTGTGACGCAATTGCTATTTCCACATAGTGCTATACAATTTTTTAATATAAGACAATTGTTGAACCCAGGACAGAGTCTCAGATTCACTGTATCTTTTACAATACAATACAATACAGTTTATTTTTGTATAGCCCAAAATCACACAGGAAGTGCTGCAATGGGCTTTAACAGGCCCTGCCTCTTTACAGTCCCCCAGCCTTGACGCTCTTAGAAGACAAGGAAAAACTCCCAAAAAAACCTTGTAGGGAAAAATAGAAGAAAACTTGGGAAAGGCAGTTCAAAGAGAGAACCCTTTCCAGGTAGGTTGGGCGTGCAGTGGGTGTCAAAAGAAGGGGGGTCAATACAAAACAATACAATACAGAACTAAACAAATCCTCAATACCACATAAAAATAAAAATTTTAGAAATACAGAGCAGAATTTAACAGTAGATGATATCACATAATAATATTTGAATATTTTTGGAGTCCTGGAGACCTCATTCATCAAGCTAACTACCCCATTTGGCCATTCTGTGGCTGAAACAGTACTGCGCCATCCAATCCGATGAAGGACCCCTCTTTCCCATGATTCCTGTGATCCTCCATCAGGGATGAATTTACCATAGGCAGGCAAAACAACTTGGCAGGTGGGCTGTGGCACCAAGTGCCACATTTGAGTACCGAGAACAGAAACAGAATAGGTGAGGGTTAGTATTCAATTATAACTATCATGTTACTTATGTTTTAGTGCTAATGACTAACAACAGAGATGCAGTATGTACAGTTAATCAGCAGCTCTAGTCAAGATATGCTAAACTAAAGTAATGAGTCTCCAGCCGGGATTTAAAGGCTGAGACCGAAGGGCCATCTCTTATAGAAGCAGGCAGACCATTCCACAGTTTAGGGGCCCTGTAACTAAAACCTCGACTGCCCATTGTTATTTTATTAATCCTTGGAATCCTAAGCAGACTGTTATCTTGAGATCTTAATGTGCGCTCAGGTTTGTAAGTCATGATAAGTTCAGACAAGTAAGCCGGACCTTGGCCATTTAATGCTTTATATGTTAAAAGGAGGATTTTGATATCTGCCCTAAACTTAACCGGGAGCCAGTGTAAGGATTTAAGAACTGGAGTTATGTGTTCGTATTTTTTTGTTCTTGTAATAATTGTTGCAGCAGCATTTTGGAATAACTGGAGGCTGTATAGAGAACAGTTTGAACAGCCAGTGAACAGTACTTTGCCGTAGTCAATCCTACTAGAGATAAATGCATGAATTAATTTCTCAGAATCCTGTTTATTTAGAAAGCACCTTAATTTCCTAATATTTTTAAGATGGAAGGAACATGTTTTGGACAACTTTGTAATATGCGCTTTAAATGGCATGCTAGAGTCAAAGATAACTCCTAGATTGTGGGCTGATTCAGTAAAATTAATTGGGATTCCAACTGAGTTAAATGATGACAAAATATTGTTGTGATCAGAATCATTCCCTCCAACAATTAACATCTGTTTTATCTGTACTTAAAGACAAGTAGTTCTCATTGATCCACTCCTTTAATTCACTAACACAACTAATTAAAGACAACATCTGAGAAACTTCATTTGATTTAAACGAGAGGTATAACTGGGTGTCATCTGCATATGAGTGAAAATTAACATTATGTTTCCTAGATCCCAGTGTAAGCATGTAAAGTGAAAACAGTAAAGTTCCCAGTATTGAGCCGTGTGGGACACCATATTGAACTATGTATAAGTAAAGTATAATGATGGAGTACTTTTAGCACATTTTTGTACATATTAGAATCGATTTACACTGCCCTTTCCCTTCAGAAAACAAAAACAGGTCCCATCTGCCTAAAAAATTATATTAAGTTGCAATACATGTCACAAGACACAATCTATTTAGGTGTTTGTGTTCTTTTCCTTCGTCCCTTTACCACATGTTGCAGTTTAGATCATCAATGATTACAAATTATTTCATGATGGAAGTTGTTTAATTATTTAGCTAAAAATTTTGCCAGGGAAATTTTGCCTCTCCGTTCGCCCCTCACAGCGAAAGGAAAAAGAGCTCTGAATTGAAGCCCCATTTAGCATAATGTAGATATTGAAACTATATCATAATTATTCAATTAAATTTTGACCCTCGCTTGTTACTCTAATTAATATGTTATTTCAAATATGTGGTCATTGAACAAAAAGGTTTGTTCCCTCAAAACTGTATTTGTTTTTTCTTACACGTTAACCTCAAGTTTGGTGAACTTTGACATGCAGCTTCGCATTGACAACCTATAGAAAAACAGCTTAGCCTGGTGCTTGGGCAGGTCTAAAATGGCAATGGCATGCTCATAAATGTTTAATCATCTTGAGTCTATATCAGAGTGCACCCCTAATTTGCTTCTGAAAAGAAATAAGGCAAGTAATTTTACATACCAGTGTAAAAGATCTGTCCAAAACAATATGAAAGTTTTTCTCTTTCTGAAATTTGTCAAGTATACAAGCTACAAAATATTGCAAACTTCAGACTTTTAGTGTTACAACATGTCGACAGCAACAAGAAGAACATCCTCAATCTCTCATTCTTTCCTAGGGCACGAAGCGGAAGTAGTAGCAGACAATGGCTGACAGTGAGCAGAATCACGTTGCCATCATCGTCGAAGAACTCCAGGCTCTCAGCAAACAGATCCAGAAACTCCTGTCCGACGAAGGTACCTTAGGGATTTGAAGGCTCGGCTGCTGGAAAAACCATCCTCGCCATCTAAAATGGACATTACACGCTGGGTTTCAGTAACATCAACTCCACGTTGTGCTGCTTACCTCCAAGGACAAGAAAGCTACACCCCCACGCCTTGTCGGAGTGACGTCGCCACCGATGAAGACCTCGCTGTGTTTCAGCAATGCAGGCGGGGGGTTCAAGGCTAGAACACCTCCATCAGCACAGGCCAGCATCTCGACCCAGAACAGCTTCAACCCTCTCTGCGTCCCCAATTTGCCTTCAACCCTAGGTGATGTATTCATAATGGGTGATTCGATTGTAAGAAATCTCAATATCACATGCCCTAATCAGAAATCTTTTGTTTCTTGTTTTCCTGGTGCTCGTATCTGAGATGTGATGAGATGTGTGCTGACAGTCTATGAGAAGCACAAGAACAAGGCAGTGGGATCCATTGTATTACACGCCGGCATAAATGATATGAGGCACTTACAGTCGGAGATTCTCAAGACTGACTTTGCAGCACTAATTAAAAACACGAAGGAGAGGACCCTGTCAGCAAGGATCTTCATCTCGGGTCCACTACCTCTCGCTAGACGATTTAACGAATATTACAGTCGTCTGCTGGAATTAAACAACTGGCTGAAAGGCTTCTGCGAGAATCAAGACATTGGGTTCATCGACAACTGGTACCTCTTCTGGGAAAGACTACATTTCTTCAAGTGGGATGACCTGCATCCGAATAGATTCAGCGCCCGGGTCCCCTCCAAAAACATCGCTAAGGTAATTTGTCCTTATTGACTGTCTGTTTCTACTCTTAACCCTTTGCATAATACTAATACTTTGCTAGGACATGATAATTGCTTAACAAAGTCTTCCGTAAAAGTGCACAACATTAATACTCTGATAACCAATCTCAATGAATGTAAAAAATCTAGGCAGTGTTTCATAAACACTAATAATTTAATTACAATTACTACTTTAGATGAACAATGTATTAAAACTATAAAAACAAATTATCAATTAAATAAAAAATACACACAGAGTGATGCTAACAAAAATAACTTAGTTTCTGATACAAATACCAATAACGCTCATAGAATTCAGCTCTGCTCCTCTGAAACATTAAATATGGCACTATTAAATGTTAGAGCATTAACTAACAAGACATTTTTTTATCAACGATCTGATTAGTGATAGAAAAATTAATTTTATTGCACTAATTGAAACATGGCTTAGCTCAGATGGCACAGCTGTTTTAATCAAATCTGCGCCTCTGAATTACAGTTTTACTCATGCGGATCACCAAGGAAAGAGAGGTGGCGATCTAGCAAACATTTACTCGAGCCGGTTAAAGTGTAAAGATGTCAGTTTTGGTGAATTCAAATCCTTTGAGTATCTTGCCATTATTATTTATGGACATTCTCACTTTCTAGTATTATCCGTGTATAGACCTAAATTTAACGCGTCTTTCTTTGAGGAATTCTCAGACTTCGTGTCAATTTTAATTACGAACTATGACACACTCTTAATAGTCAGAGACTTTAACTTTCATATCAATAATCAGTGTGACCAAAAAGTAAAATAATTCATGAACCTCCTGGACTCTTGATTTGAGACAGCTCGTTAATCAGCCTACACATAAAGTAAGTCATACGTTAGACTTATTAATTACCAAAGGACTAAAAGCTGATGTAAAGCAGGTTATTGATATTTGTCTATCAGACCATTTTCTTTTACTATTTAATATAGAAATAATGATAGAAAACATTCATGAGAAGCATATTGTTCAAAAACACTTCTTTGATTCAACAGCAGTTTTAAAACTTACAAACATTCTAAGATATCTGTCCGTTTATAGTGCTAACTAGAATAGCGAAGATAATATAAATAGCAGGGTGGAAAAATTGAATACTAAGGTGAGAGCTGCTGTTGACATAGTTGCACCTGAAAAGACAAAAAAAAAAGTAAAAAATCTTCTAGCATTGTTATACCATGGAAGACCCAAAGAGTGTCTGACTTAAAGAGAACATGTCGTAGAGCTGAGTGTAAATGGAGGAAAACTAAACTAACTATCCACTGTGAAATACTAAAGGTTAAAATAACAGAATGCAATAACACAGTCCATCTTGAGAGGCGCTGCTATTTCTCTAAGATTATAAATAACAATGCTAGTAATCCCAGGATCTTATTCTCTACGATTGATTGTCTGCTAAACCCAGGTAACACAAAGGAATGCCTCCAAAATACTTCCAGTGAAACCTGTGAGGATATTGCTGTATTTTTCAATCAAAAAATTAATGATATTAAAAATAATATAGTATATCTCCCCAACACTGCGGATCCTCCTAAGCCCCAGTACTCCATTATAAACAAATTAAATTCTTTCACCAGGATAAATGTATCTGATTTACATAAGATAATTTCTCAACTGAGACCCTCCACTTGCGTCCTTGACCCAATACCAAAATGTTTTTTCAAAGAAGTATCGGGCGTTCTAATTGATAATATTCTTGACATAGTAAACTCTTCATTAGATACAGGGATATTCCCAGACTGCTGTAGTTAAAACCCTACAAAATAAAAATAATCTTGATCCTTCTGCTTTTGAAAATTGTAGGCCTATTTCTAACCTGCCCTTCTTAAGTAAAATTTTGGAGAAGGCAGTCATTATTCATTTAAATAACCACCTCAATAAACATGCTATTCTTGATAAATTTCAGTCAGGTTTTAGAACAAATAACAGTACAGAAACTGCACTCGTTAAAGTAGTAAATGACTTGCAGGTAAATGCAGACAGAGTCCATTTATCTGTTCTCATCCTCTTAGATCTGAGTGCCGCATTTGACACCATTGATCACAACATTCTTAAAAATTGCCTTAGTCAATGGGTAGGCCTCTCTGGCAGTGTCTTAAATTGGTTTGAATCCTACCTGGTAGGTAGAAAATTTTTTGTTAGTTATGGTAATTACAACTCAAAGACACATGATATTCTATATGGTGTTCCACAAGGCTCTATCCTGGTTCTGCTGCTCTTTTCGATCTACATGCTTCCGTTAAGTCAGATTATCTCGGGGCACAATGTGAGCTACCACAGCTATGCTGATGACACACAGCTGTATTTATCAATTGCACCTGATGACTCAGACGCTGTTATTTCACTAACACAATGTCTTACTTGTGTTTCTAATTGGATGAACAGTAATTTTCTCAAGCTAAATAAAGAGAAAACAGAAATTTTAGTGATTGGCAATAATGAATACAATGAGATTATTAGAAATAAACTTGATACATTAGGATTAAAAGTTAAGACGGAGGCAAAGAACTTAGGGGTAACTGTTTTTTGTAACCTGAGTTTTAAATCGCATATTATCAGACCACTAGGACAGCATTTTTTCACTTAAGAAACATAGCAAAAGTTAGACCTCTTATATCATTAAAAGATGCTGAGAAATTAGTTCACACTTTTGTTTTCAGTCATCTAGATTACTGTAACTCACTCCTCTCAGTACTACCCAAAAAAGACATAAATTGTTTGCAACTACTGTAGAATGCAGCTGCTACAATCCTAACTAGGAAAAGAAAATCTGAGCACATTTCTCCAGTTTTGATGTCACTACACTGGTTACCTGTGTCATTCAGAATTGACTTTAAAATACTGCTTATGGTTTACAAAGCCTTAAATAATCTCGCTCAATCTTATATATCGGAATGTCTGACACCTTATATTCCAAATTGTAACCTTAGATCCACAAATGAGTGTCTGCTTAGAATTCCAAGAGCTAAACTTAAAAGAAGTGGTGAGGCGGCCTTCTGCTGTTATGCACCTAAAATCTGGAATAGCCTGCCAATAGGAATTTGCCAGGCTAATACAGTGGAGCACTTTAAAAAAACGCTGAAAACACATTCATTTAACTTGGCTTTCTCATAACTTCACCTTAATTTAAACGTGATACTTTGTATATTCAGTTCATTATAATACACCATCATCATCAAGTCCTTCCATGAGAACACTAAATACAAAGATGACTGTTTAATTTATGTTAGGTAGAATGCCCTGAGGAGGCTGGGCGGTCTCATGGTCTGGAACCCCTGCAGATTTTACTTTTTTTCTCCAGCCATCTGGAGTTTTTTTTTTTTTGTTTGTTTTTTCTGTCCTCCCTGGCCATCGGACCTTACTGTTATTCTATGTTAATTAGTGTTGTTCTTACTTTGTCTTTTATCTTTTCTTCATCATGTAAAGCACTTTGAGCTACATTATTTGTATGAAAATGTGCTATATAAATAAATGTTGTTGTTGCTGTTTTTAAGAGAACTGGTTGTCAGGGGTCTGAAAGCAAGAGAAATAGCATATTTTGTTGGGAGAATTATTAAGCAATTGCTACTTTTATTTTTAACCCCAAAAAATAAAGGTAATCATTGAGCATATTGATCAGTTATTTTCACTGTCGGAGCCTATTGTCATAGAAGCTGTTATTAAAACACTCCAAAGTCGTCACTTCTCTTTTACTGATACTGTTGTAAGTGAAATTGTACAAGCAGTTTCAGAGAGTAATGTTTTGCACAAATCCATCACCTCTGAAGCTCCATTATCCACGGATAAGAGAAGAAAATCATATTATGAGGACAAATTTCCATATGTTAAACCAGATGAGTACCTTATGGAGTCATCACAGTATACCTTCACGTACATGCAAACATCTTTGCAAACATTACTAAAAAAAAGCAGATGTATGTGAGAAAATACAAGAAATCACCACACAGCAGCCTGGCCAGTATTCATCATATCGTGATGGCTTGTACTGTCAAGAAAATTCTCAGATGAAGGCCTGAAGTTATCTATAATTCTCAGTATAGATGATTTTGAAATTGCAAACCCTCTTGGGACTTCAAAAAAAATATACAACGTATGTGCAGTTTATTGGACTTTGGCTAACCTTTCAGTAAAGTATCATGCTGCACTACATGCCATACAACTTGCCCTTTTGTGCAATTCTAATAGTGTGCAACAATTTGGTTGTGCAAAAGCCTGACTTAAAGACATTGGAAGAGAAAGGTGTCTATGTTGAGATGTTAGGTGACTATCTCAAATGCACAGTCTTCTCTTTTGTTGCTGATAATATTTTTGTACATGGGCTAGCTGGTTTCAATGAAAGTTTCAGGTGTATGTATTGCTGCCAGTTTTTCCTTGCTACCAGGTCAGACATGCAGACATCAGATGCAGTCAATGGTAATTGTGAGATCAGGATATAGCATGATTATCTCGTTCATGCAATACAGAACAATGGCAGTGAAAATGATTGTGGTGTTAAAAACAGTTGTATCCTTTCTGACTATCTATCTATCTATATCTCATATTTCCATCCAATCACAGGATGTCCACATAATCCACATAATATTGCCACTCCAGGAACAATTGGTGGGAATAGGCATGAGAACCATACTCTCCTTAGACTGCTTCCAGTTCTCATAGGCTCAAAAGTACCAGAAGGAGACAGATTTTGGGAGAACATAATGGAGTTAAAAGACGTAGTAGAATTTGCTGTGTCTGGTACATTCACAGATGAAACTGTACAGTACATGTCTTTTACAATATCTGATCAGAGGCAGCTGCTTTTGGTGGCCTTCCCCACCTTTCTGTTGCGGCCAAAACATCATTATCTCATACCCTCATCTCATAAAGTGCTTTGGTCCTCTAGTGCATTTGTGAATAATAAGGTTTGAGGGGAAGCACAAGGTGTTCAAAAATATTTCATGAAAAACACAACTTCAAAATGGTTTAGAAAGTTTGTTAGAGATACATCAAAAAATGATGGCTTTTTACTTGTTATCACAGAGATTTTTGAAGCCACCAGTGTAGACTTCAAAAGTGGCATTTTTATTTATTGAATTCTTGCTCACAGAGGCACACACATTTGTATCAAGCTTTACAGAAAGAGGTAGTGTACTTGGCATAAAAAGGTAACCATTGATGGCACACCTTTTGTGGCATGCTGCTTTGCCTGAGATTAAAGAGATTGGAGTTTAAAGAGGAATTAGTCTCATCTGTTATGGGAGATGGACATCTGAAACAGAGCTCCATTGCAGTGGCTTTATTTTTTTCTCTTATTTCTTATTATCCTGAGGTATCCTGTATTTAACAAACTCAAGGAGTTTCTACTACAGTATATAAACATGAGTAACAAGAAAGGGGTTCAGAAGGAAACGGAAGAGAAACTTAAAATTACACCCAAGTCTAGACAGGCATCAAGCCCAAGTGCAAGGTACGGCCTTTCAGGGACTGACCTGGGACAGGTAGGTGAAAGCACAGACTTCCCAGGACCCGCCCCACTGCATCATCTCTAGTCGAGAGTGAGAATGGGAGTGAAGGTGCAAGTGATGCATGCAGGTCACGATAGCTCACCGATTCCAGAAGATCACTTGACACTAGAGATGGTCTTGTGTCCACGCATTCATCTACTCATTGCGAGCTGGAAGCATCAGCTGTAATGGGGGTTGCCACTTCACCCGCGGAGCACGAAACCTGAAACGATTTGTCCAAACAGAAGGTAATGATCGCCACGGCCATAAAGCTCAAGAAAGACATTCCGAAAAATATGAAGAAAGATATAAATGGCTTGCTCAAGTCAAATGAGAAGCTGTGGCAGGAATATAAAGACTTGGAAAAAATGTATATATAATCGTTCTGATGCAGCCTTTAAAGGTATACCGGGAAAAATTGAGGAACACATTCAGGAAAATGCATCTAAATTGAGAGAACCTGCCAATCAGCTGGAAGACGTTAAGCAGACATTCACGACTCAGATTGAAACAGCGGAACATCTGGCATCTACCTCCGATGGAAAAGCTACAGCAGCGAATTCCGAATCTAAAAAAGTCGGAGACAGACTTGCGGCTCTGGAAGATGGATGCAGAAGGAATAATATTAGAATTGAAGGTCTACCTCAGAATCATGAAAGTCCAGACCCAGGGAAACTAGTAGCTGAACTATTCTCAAAAATAATTGGAGTGGACTTTAAATCAGATACCAAGATAGCGGCAGCTTATCACATACATGGATCAAATACCTCTAAACCTAGAACTCTAATTGTCTGCTTCGAGAGATGACAATTTAAGCTTAATGTAATGGCACTTCTCAGACCAAACAAGAGATTATATTTGAAAATAACCACATTTATATTTTCCCTGATTTCTCACCCTCAACATCTGTTAAATGTGCAGCTTTTTACAACAATAAATAGTGGTTACGGAAAGCCGATATCAGATACAGCCTCTTGTATCCTGCCACACTGAAAGTGGATATTCAAGACAAATATTACATCTTCTCCTCCAAGGAGGAAGCAGAAAAGGATTAAGAAAGCTGACTTTTTTGAAATAAGATAGCGAGTCGCATCCTGTTATGGCATGGCAAAAAGATATTACCTGCTGTCTGATGCACTTGCAACGATATGGGTACCATAATTATACATTCTTTTCTCTTCTCAGCCACTTTTTGTTTATGTTTTAATTACAATTACACACTGTGGCGAGCGGCTGGGGGTGGTACCCATTTCGCTTTGAAGAACCGAAAGAGGAATTACTCCTACTCCGGACCACTCGGGGGGGTTTCACCCTGGTTGGTATGGGCACCACAGGAGCAGAGTATGGAAGCTCAACCCTATAGGGGCCCCATGGTTACCGCCAGAGGGTGCCCTTATGCCTAAAAAGCCCTGAACGTCAGCACTTCCACCAGACCCGGAGGTGCTGGGGGAAGGAATACCGGTGACACCTGGAGTGCATCCGGGTGCTCAGCCAGCACTTCTGCCACACCAGAAAGTGCTGGCAGAAGTTCATCAGGGGACACCTGGAGCACGTCTGGGTGAACATAAAAGGGGTCACCTCCCTCCATTCGTTGGCTGAAGCCTGGTGGAAGAGGACAGAGCTTGGAGGAGAGGAGTGGAGGCGGTCAGGAAGAGAGAAAGGCATTGTGATAGGGGCCTAGACTAAAGGGTAATTGGTGCAGGGGCTCTGGGTTGTCTGCTGTTGAACATTGTAAATATTAGTAATGTTTAATAAAGGCGTGTGTGGTGGTACACCATCGGTGTCTGCCTTTCTGTGTCTGGGCTGTTCCCCACAACGCATATGTCTGGAAGAAATTAAAGTAGTTTTTTTTTTTAACACTAGAATTACCAGAGCCTATGAAAAAACTCGTAATTCCGTCCCACCTTAAATCGCTTCTTAAATCCCTTCACACCTCTCCGCCAGCACCCTTTGTCTTCTAAATGTGCTGATAAAGAGAAGCTTGGAGCAGCCGGCTATTCCATCCCCCCACCAATTTAGAACGTGCACGAACTTCAGCTTGATTGAGTATCTGGGAGTAAGGTGGAGTTTTAGAGTTGAAATAATAGATCGTTGTTTGGAACACACGTATTTCATGTCTGTTCCGTTTCTACAGTAATCTGTGTCAGCACATTGTTAAAAAAGAAACGTTTTTTATATTCTAGTAGTAGATGACAAAATGTAGGCATAAACTATATAGTGTATGAAGCCTGAAGTCCAAATAGCAAAGAAACATTTTCACAAGAATAACACAATTGCGCTTTTATTAAAAAATATACCTGTAGAAACAAAAAGCCGCCTCTAAATCTCTAAGTCTCTTTCTTTCAGGTGTGTAATAGAAACCACAGCATAGAGAGAAGTGTGTACATTGCTTCTTAGAGGAAAAGGCGATGGAAAAAGGGCACTTGAATAAAAGTGCACTTTTGTTATACTTTTACACCAATATATGTTCCCGTGTTTGAACGACACGGGCAGATGGGGAGTGTCTGATGATTGCATATAGTGTCGAAGTTACTGCTTTTTACCATTCTTACCTCTGCATCTCCTGGAGTACAAAAGAAACAGCATACAGCAACGTGCGGGGACTGGCAGGAACACTCAATAAAACTGAAAAAAAAGAAAAGCAAGTGACGGTGAGATACGAAGAAGGCAGCTTCACCAGCGTTTGTGTGTCAGAACGTTAGTATGCATCATGGTACACTGCAGAGCTATAGCGCGTCTTTAGTGAAAACAGCAGTGTCAGATGGGGTTGTATGGATTGATTCTGAACGAGACTGAGAGAATGAAAAGTGAATAAAAAAAAAAAAAGCTAACCTTTACAAGGATCCTAAATTGCACCGGCTGTTACAGACTGAAATCAAATATATGCTGTTATTCTAAAATAGTAAGACTAAGAGCAGTTTACTTCTCAAAACGGAGGGACGCAGGATCGAACTCGTGACCTCTTGATTCCCAAGCGGGGGGCTGAGTCTATTGAACCACAGAGGCAGTTACAATAAACTGCTGTCAATGTCGCATGTTAAGGCGGCTTTTTGTTTCTGCAGTTATATTTTTGAATAAAAGCGCAATTGTGTTATTCTTGTGAAAATGTTTCTTTGCTATTTGGACTTCAGGCTTCATACACTATATAGTTTATGCCTACATTTTGTCATCTACTACTAGAATATAAAAAACGTTTCTGTTTTAACAATGTGTTGACACAGATTACTGTAGAAACGGAACAGACATGAAATGCGTGTGTTCCAAACAACGATCTATTATTTCCACTCTAAAACTCCACTCCCAGATACTTAATCAAGCTGAAGTTCGTGCACGTTCTAAATTGGTGGGGGGATGGAATAGCCGGCTGCTCCAAGCTTCTCTTTATCAGTACATTTAGAAGACAAAGGACGCTGTCGGAGAGGCGTGAAGGGATTTAAGAACCAGTTTAAGGTGGGACGGAATTACGAGGTTTTTCGTAGGCTCTGGTAATTCTAGTGTTAAACTATTCTAATGGAGACTGTTAACATCATACCCTTGGTTTATTGTTATTATTGCATTAGGGTATACTATGTTTATCCAGGGCCACTTTTTAACACCATTCCCTGGATTTACTGTTTTAATATTTCAAGACTGTTGAAGTTTATATTTTATTCTTATAGTATTTAGACTTTATCGGCAATAGATATCTCTACTTTTTAATCCTCAAACGCCACTTCTAGGTGGCTAGTTTTGTTTTGGATGTACTCTGTCTCTGGGACTTTGTGAAGTGGGGTCCAGCCTCAAATGGGGGATAAGTGGAGGGAGAGAAAGAGAGCAAGCTATATCTAATCTATCCTTTTAATCCTTAAAATTATAACTTTCAATGTAACAATAGGCTGCATGGCAATAACTCATGGAAAAATTTTAAATTAAGGTTAAAGCTGTCTCATTTCCAGTTAAGACTACAAAATGACATAAAAAAAATTTGAATCCATGTCTCCATGATGGGACAGTTAACTTTGTGACCTGGAAAGTTAAAGGCCTGGATCACGAATTAAAGAGAAAAAAAGTATTCTCTCATCTAACAGGTGTAAATGCTAAAATAGTATTTTTACTGGAGGCCCACTTATTAAGCAAGGATCAGTTCCGGCTGCAAAATGACTGGACTGGTCAAATGGCTACCCTGTCGAATTTTATAAGAAATTCTCCACTCAGCTAGCTTCCCCCCTATTAGCAACGTTTACAGAAGCTAGAGACAGTCAAATTCTACCTCAAACTTTTCACCAAGCATTAATCACCGTCTTTCCTAAACAAAATAAGGAATTATTACAATGTGTATCATACAGACCAGTTTCACTTTTTAATAATGATGTTAAGATACTCTCCAAGGACCTAGCTATTAGAAGGATGGAGAAAGTGGTGCCTTCGGTAATATCACAAGATCAAACAGGATTTATTAAAGGCCAACACTTAGCTTCCAATCTCTGACGCCTGTTTAATGTAATATATTCACCTGCAAAGTCAAACACCCTGGTGATATTATTATCATTGGATACAGAAAAAACATTTGGTATGATTGAATGGAACTACCTTTTCACTACATTAGAGAAATGTGGGTTTGGCCCGAACATTTGTGCATGGATCAAACTACTGTATACCAATCCAGAAGATTCAGTTTGTATAAACAGCATTTGTTCAGACTACTTTAAAAAAGAACGTGGTACCAGAAAAGGACAATAATATCCATTTGCAGAGCATCACCACAGTTCTAGACCCGCAATTACAGACCAGGAAGTGACGTCTCCGTTGTTTCAGGACTGACTTCGTAAAATTACTTTTGGAAGGTTTCGGCAGGTCTCGACAAAGACTGGAAAGTAACGTCGGGCAAAGGACCGGTTCAGAAATTAAGCGATAAAAAAGAGAAGGAAAAAAGTACATTAAACCAAATAATACGCATCATTGTGAAGTTCAGAGGGTTTCTGCCAACATGTCATGTCATATATCAAACTAAACAATACGGATCGTTTCTGTGAAATATTAATATTAACATTTACATTGTGTTTGGGTCTGAGGGAACCATTTAACATTTTGACAAAATTAAAATCTTTAACATCCGTTTTAATTGAAAATAATTTTTTGTTTACATTCATGAACGAAGTATACAATTATAATGTTTACACCATGTTAGAGTTTAGTAAAACGTTAATAATAAAAGTGATTGCGTTTTTTAAATGTACTATGCATGTGTGCAATATTGTTCTAAACCAATTTAGACGAAACAATTAAGCTAATCTAATGTTTTTAAACATGTATTTGAAGAAAACGGTAATACATATTCTACACTGAATTCTGCTCTATATTAATTCAATTATACAGAACTACAGTAATCCCTCCTCGATCATGGGGGTTGCGTTCCAGAACCCCCCGCGATAGGTGAAAATCCGTGAAGTAGAAACCATATGTTTGTATGGTTATTTTTATATATTTTAAGCTCTTAGAAACTCTCCCACACTGTTTATAAATATTCTCCGCACAGTTATACAGTAAACCCTCGTTTATAGCGGTTGATCCGCTCCAGACAGATAAATGAATTTCCAAGAAGTAGGATTCTTTATTTATAAATCTAATATTTTCGCAGTTAGAGCATTGAAAACCTGTTTACGACCTTCTAAATGTGTTTTTTAACATTATTAGAGCCCTCTAGACATGAAATAACACCCTTTAGTCAAAAGTTTAAACTGTGCTCCATGACAAGACAGAGATGACAGTTCTTTCTCACAATTAAAAGAATGCAAACGTATCTTCCTCTTCAAGGTGCGCGTCAGGAGCGGAGAATGTCAGAGAGAGAGAGTAAAGTAAACAATCAAAAATGCGCTTTTAAGTATGCAATACTTAAAGCGGCGCAATGAAGGGATCAATGTGAAGGTAGCCTTTCAGCATTTTTTTACAGGCGCGTCCGTATCTTCTAAGCAAACAGCCACTGTGCAAACAGCCCCTCTGCTCACACTCCCTCCGTCAGGAGCAGATAATGGGGCCAATCATATGCCTCCCTGATGGTATTGCATGATGGATAAGTATCTGCCTGTATTTCTCAGAGAGAGTGAGAGAGACAAAGAAAAGCAAACAATGAAAAATCAATACGGGCTGTTAGAGCTTTTAAGTGTGTGAAGCAGCGCGCGGGAAGCATATCGTATATCATTGAGGAGTATTATTTAATATGTAATACATGCTCTGATTGGGTAGCTTCTCAGCCATCTGCCAATAGCGTCCCTTGTATGAAATCAACTGGGCAAACAAACTGAGGAAGCATGTAACATAAATTGAAAGACCCAGTGTCTGCAGAAATCCGCGAACCAGCGAAAAATCCATGATATATATTTAGATTTGCTTACATTTAAAATCTGCGATGGAGTGAAGCCGCGAAAGTCAAAGCACGATATAGCGAGGGATCACTGTACTGTGCTAGTTTTTGTCACTTATTATTATAAACAATGGGCCATTAAAAGAAAAAAAAGAAAAATACTAAGAACACAATGTATTTATATAGCATCCTTCCTATGCCCAAAATTCGGAAAGAGCAACAGGATCTATATAACATTGGCTATAAATAATAGCTTCACTAAATAAAGATAAATACAGGATATACAAAACATTCAAATAGAATAAAAGGCAATAATGCAGACTAAAATACAACATATAATACTACAAAAAATTCTTGAACAATTAACATAAATTGTGATAAAAATGCAAATCCTGAGTACCTGAATAGACAGAGCAGGTAAACTGAAAGAAGGGACAGAATGTCAGGTCTGTTTAATGTCTTCCTAAACAAATAAGTTAAAAACAAATGAATGGAGTCAGCTGATGTCATTTATTTTGGGAGGTCATTCCACAGGCAGGGCGCTAAACAACTGTCACCCACAGAGTGCAGGTTAGTGTGGAGCACAGAATGAGAGGACCTTAGTGGGCAGGTTAATAACAGAATTTGATATTTAATCCTGTAAGACACAGGGAGCAGTGAAGGTGCAGCAGAATGGCTGTGATGTGCTCAATGTTGTTGGTTTGTGTCAGGACTGTTGCGGTTGAGTTTTGAATCAGCTGGAACTGTGATATAAGAAGTGGCACCTGCCAGTAGTGACTTACAATAATCAATGTGGGATGTGATAAAAGCAGGGGCAAGATTCTCAGCATTTGAAAAGGAGAGGAATGAACAAACATAACAAATGTGACACAGGGGGACATTTCTTAATGTGGCTTACATGGGTGAAATAAGAAAAGAAGGAATCAAAGTGACACCAAGATTCTTTGCAGTAGAAGAAGGTCTGATGAGATCATCACCCAGAAAGGTTGAAGAGGAGCTTGTTTTCTTAAGTTACACTTTAGTGCCACTTTGCAGGAGTTCAGTTATATTGCAATTTAATTTTAAAGAGTTTTGCTCTGTTCAGGTTTTAATTTTAATTTAATTTCACTGAGGCAAATTGTGAGCTGAGAAAGCTGTGATGAAGTGTCACTTTTAACACTGAAATAGATCTAAGCATCATCTGCATAAAAAGATAAGCCTGTTCAAAGCTATGAATAATATGCTCAAGGGGAAGCATAGAGATACAGAAGAGCAGAGGATGTCATTTCATTAACAAAGGGAAGTCAGATAGTGGAACTCCTGTGAGAAATTAAGGCATGAGGGTTGCCCTAAACATGACATAAGCTGCATGGCCACAAACTATATGCAATAACTTTTACTTTTAAACAAACTGGGACAGTATCTTCTCAAGAGAAAGGTAATAAGGTTTAGGAAAATAAGGAAAAATAAGCTACAGCTCCCATATCAACTGCTGGCCACACAGAATAGGCCAGTGAAAACATTAATGTTTGTCTAAACAAATGACACATCCTTGGTGTACAATGTAATCTGCACAGGGATAGGAGATGCCATGGCTAGAAATGATAATGGGCTATAATGCTACAAAAAGATGAGTAGAGAATTTAGACAAAACAAAAAAATTAAAGGAACCCTTTTTAATCCAAGTATAGAATCAAGTCAATTAAACTTCTGGGCTATTGATCTGGTCAGTGAAGTAGCAAAGGGGCTGTTATCAGTTTCAGCTGCTTTACTGCACTAGAGGGGCAACAATGAGACTACTCCCAAAACAGGAATGAATGGTTTAACAAGTGGAGGGAGGCCACTGACATTTTTCCATCCTCATCTGTTTTGTCACTCTTTTTGCATTTGGCTACGGTCAGTGTCACTACTGGTAGCCTGAGGCGATACCTGGACACTACAGAGGTGGCACAGGTAGTCCAACTTCTCCAGGACGTTACTTCAATATGTGACATTGCCAGAAGGTAAGCTGTGTCTCCCAGCACAGTCTCAAGGGCATTGAGGAGATTCCAGGAGACAGGCAGTTACTCTAGGAGAGCTGGACAGGGCCAGAGAAGGTCATTATCCCATCAGGAGGACCGGAGGAACAGAATGAGCACTGGCAGAGCCCTACAAAATGACCTCCAAAATGACTGGTGTGAATGTCTCTGACCTCTGACAAAAACAAACAGACTTCATGAGGGTGGCCTGAGTGCCCGACACTCTCTAGTGGGCCCCGTGGAGCTTGATTGGCATTTTCCATAGAATACTAGAATTGGCAGGTCCACCACTGGCACCCTGTGCTTTTCACAGATGTGAGCAGGTTCAACCTGAGCACATGTGACAGACATGAAAGGGTCTGGAGAAGCCGTAGAGAACGTTATGCTGCCTGTTCAGCATGACTGGTTTGGAGGTGGGTCAGTGATGGTCAGTCAGGGGAGGCATATCCACAGAGGGACGCACAGACCTCTACAGGCTAGACAACGACACCTTGACTGCCATTAGGTATCGGGATGAAATCCTTGGACCCATTGTCAGACACTATCTAGCTTATGTCAAGTTATCTTAATTTTATATTATAATCTTATATCACAGATCCAGCTGATTCAAAACTTAACTGCAACAGTCCTGACACAGACTGGCAACAGTGAGCACATCACAGCCATCCTGCTGCACCTTCACTGCTCCTTGTGTCTTACAGGATTGAATATCAAATTCTGTTATTAACCTGCCCACTAAGGTTCTCTCATTATGTGCCCCACACTAAACTGCACTCTGTGGGTGGCAGCAGGACCTTCAGCTGTATAGCGCTCAGACTGTGGAATGACCTCCCAAAATTAATGAGATCAGCTGACTCCATTCATTTGTTTTTAACTCATTTTTTTAGGAAGACATTAAACAGACCTGACATTCTGCCCCTTCTTTCACTTTACCTGATTTATCTCTCCAAGTACTCAGGGTTTGCATTTTTATCACACTTTATACTATTTGTTCAAGATTTTTTGTGGTATTATATGCTGTATTTTAGTCTGAATTATTTTCTATTATTCTATTTGAATGCTTTGTATATCCTGTATTTATCTTTATTTAGTGAAGATATTATTTGTAGGCAATGTTATATAGGTGCTGTTGCTCTTTCTGAATTTTGGGCATGGGAAGGGTGCTATATAAATAAATTGTGTTCTTATTAATATTTTTATTTTTATTTTATGGCCGATCGTTTATAATAATAAGTGATAATAATAAAAACATCAGGGTATGTAACTACAACTATGTAACAGATGTTTCATGGTCTTGGCAATTGTAAAGGAGAATTACAGTGATAACTACATAAGTTTTCGATGATATTTCAAGAACTTTTTTAAATGGTGAGAACACATTTGCAAAATGGTTAATGCTTTTGCCTTACGGATCCATTATCCTAAGATGGAATTTTGTCTGGAGATATGTGTGTAAAATTTGTACGTTCTACCCATGTCTCCCTATGTCTTCTTCGGGGATTTTACTGCCACATCTCAGGGACATGTAGGTTGGGTTACGTGGCCATATTTGTGAGAGCGTGAGTGCTGGAATGGTTGTCAGTGGGCCTTGCAATGGGATGGCTCCCCATCCTGGGCGGTTTCCTGCCTTGTGCCCGGTGATGCTTGGAATGGCTCTGCGACCCTGTGTACCTTGATTGAATGATGCAAGTTTGGCAGTATTATGTTAGGGATGGGTATAATAATAGGCCAAAAAAATTCAACAATAAGTAGTGTAACACAACTACAAGAATGTGAGAAATGCTTGTTTAAGCAAAGCATGTCAAGGAGGTGCCCCTCTAGATTTTGCCTTTTTCAGCAATAAAGTCGTCTTTTGGAAGCCAGTCTTTTGCCAGTATTACAGTGGAAAGTTAAATTAAGGTCCATAAGAAATCACCAGCCATCTGATTTATGAATTTGTTACTCATTAAAATGCCATTAACAAAGCACACAATCCAAAAGAGCCAGAACTTTACATACCATTGGAGTAGCCATCATTTCTCATGGACTTCTCAGAAACCTCACCAATTTAAGTAACAGTTGCTAATCTCATGACATTTTATAGCAATGGTCAGAACGAACTACACACTCTAGTAGAAAATTTTTCATATGTTTAAGTTAACAGTAATCTTTCATGATACACTAAGTAACAAAAGATATTACAGGACATATAATGAATGCCTGCCTGTGTGGTATCTAACTGCAGTTACATATGTTAGGACGCACTAAGCAAAGGATTACTCAGGGCTTTTTGGAGATGGCTGCAACATATTTGCAAGGAAATTAATGGCTGATGTTTTCATCTTGATTTTCAAGTATTTTGGTTAGTTATCTCAAATGTCGATACACATCCAGATGAATTCATTTTTCCAAAAGCTGGTAATCAATGGTAAAAAATCTACAAACAGAGAAGCTCCAAACATAAAATGGTTTAAGCACATGCGCCAGTGTTTAGACTCAAAAGGGACATCAAGATTGCTGACAATCAGGCACTGAAGACATCTAAAACACACAGCATAAACAGGTAATGCTGGTTTGGAAGATGATTCAAGTACTCTATGGTTACGTAATACTCAGAAGGGGCTTGCAGACTGGGAAGTAAATGCCAGCATGTTGTGCTTATACATTACTTACTTAGGAACTGCCTACTTGT
This sequence comes from Polypterus senegalus, assembly GCF_016835505.1. Classification (NCBI taxonomy): domain Eukaryota; kingdom Metazoa; phylum Chordata; class Cladistia; order Polypteriformes; family Polypteridae; genus Polypterus; species Polypterus senegalus. Next base: position 159,396,892 of record NC_053164.1, on the reverse strand, counting down.
AAAATGTAACGCCTTTGGGAACAGAATATACTTATCATGTATTTACTATGTACTTACACAGAAATTGCCTACTTAATGTAAAGTGTAACTTCTCTTGGAACAGAATGTACTTACCATGTATTTATTCTGTACTTACACAGGAATGGCCTATTTAATGTAAAATGTAACTCCTCTGGGAAGAGAATATACTGTACTAACCATGTATTCAATCTGTGCTTACTCAGGAATTGCTTACTTGATGTAAAGTGTATTGTTTTAGGAACAGAATGTACTTAACATGTAGTAAATGTGTACTTACACAGAATGAAGTTACCATGTGTTTATTCAAGAACTAGGCAAGAATAACTCATAAATAAATATCTTTCATCTTGGTTAAATCTTGAATGTATATTTTCACTCTCTTGTCCTCATGTATTTTATATTAACATAACAATCAGATGAGAAAACAACATACCTGTATAAAAAATTCATTAAAAATAAACACAAATATGGTTTTAAATAATATTTTTTATTTTCAACTAAATATAGAACTGCAATCAAATTAAATTTTATTAATAATAAATAAGTTACTTATTGTACCACAACGAGACACTATTATCCATATAATTCATTTAATATTAATAACAATTACAGAAATTAAATGTAAAAGTTTTCAGGTTTTAATGCAAAGATGTTTATAAATACTTGGTTGCAGTTTTAAAATTTTATATTATACCTCCATATGTTCAACCAAGTTTGGGCCATACTCCATATTTTATAATACAGTAATGTGTTGTTTGCCCTCAACCTTAAAATGGATAACAAAATAATTATTGTCAGGTTGACTTTAATAAGCATTTTTTATTTACACAGTATAAACTAACCGAATGTCATATAAAAGCTGTGAAAGAATACCTTTATGGTTTTTCTTTCCTAACCAGTAAGTCCATTCTATGAATGCAAGGTGTTCCTACAACAGATTTGCAGTACAATTACCCCTTAACCTCCACACTTGTGCTTTAATCGTTTGCCATGCTCACTCATTATGTTGAGTGTGACATCCTGTCTGTGAATCAACAAAATTTTTCTTGTGATTTACAGAATAATGTCTGTATCCCTGTATGCTAATAGCCCTGACATAAGCGCATCACTTATCACTAAGGACTGATGACCCTCTTCTAATATGTCTCTGGATGATTGGAATTAATGAGTTCTGAGATCATTTGTTTTACCATTTTCAGAATAGGATGTCGATGATTCCTGTTTATTTCCAGCATGCCAAAGACCCAACCTTTTCTCATCCAGGTCCTTCCATATCAACCACAATTGTACTAAGGAACAAAGGAAAATCAGTTTGACATTCAAATAGTTACTTCTATTAGACCAAATATATTGTGCTCCTAAACTGGGTGTTTTCTAAAATGATATTAAATTACAAAATCATCATTACTATAGTTTGTAAATAAAAATAAGCTTTACAGCTTACCATAATGTTAATTTATTTAAAGAATGCAGTGTAAAATCAACTATTGCATTAACTATTTGAAAATCCACACAGCAAATCTGAACTTCACATTTATATGTTATTTACTACTTTAATTCTTCAAGCTTAATTTACTTTAAGTGAGTTTAGATGGTTCTTCAGAAGCCTTAAGACTTTTGTGTAACCACTAACTAATAACATGCTCAGTTAACAGTGTATTCTTCATTAAGAAAAACAATTTACATCCAGAATTTGATTGTTTCCTTTTGGGTGTTGTGAAGAACAAAGTATTGGGCATAATAAAGATTTTTTGCTCAGCCTGCTATTAATGGCAAGCCTTCCTTTATCTTATTTAAACCTCCCTTAGTACAGTCTAATGGCTAAGGCTTCCAGTTCAGCTCCTACCATAGATTTACAGAGCAACACCATTTATATCACATATTTGCCAGAGGTGTAGTTGTTGACAAAGCATTTGTTTTATACAGCACATGCAAAACACCTTGAGCAGTGCTGTTTGACTATGCAAAAACAGGAAAACATTTTTTTCTTAGTTGTGATTTCATTGAAGCTCATTTAGGTGGTGCCAGATTTTCAATGGAAAGTCTTCATACTATTATACATTGTAAATAAAAGAAATTGTTTAAAACATAACTAAATATAGGAAAAACATTGTGTAATACCTTTCTTTTATGAGAGAATTTTGATTCATCGATCACAACAAATCTTTGACGGCCCCTAATTTTTAGACGCTTCTTCCTTCTAAGCTTCTTCATTGCTTTGACACGCACCTTAAACATATGATTCACGTAAACAAATTAATCAAAAATATTTTTATAAAAATAATATAAATATAAATACTAATAAATGATATCAGTTCATAAAAACAAATGGAAACAAAGAAACCAAAAATTCTACCCTATATATTGTGCTGGTAACGCTGCCGCCTTGCAGTTAGAAGATCCAGGTTCGCTTCCCGGGTCCTCCCTGCGTGGAGTTTGCATGTTCTCTCCGTGTCTGCGTGGGTTTCCTCCGGGTACTCCGGTTTCCTCACACAGTCCAAAGACATGCATGTTAGGTGCATTGGCAATTCTAAATTGTCCCTAGTGTGTGCTTGGTGTGTAGGTTTGTTTGTGCGCCCTGCGGTGGGCTAGTGCCCTGCCCGGGGTTTGTTTCCTGCCTTGTGCCCTGTGTTGGCTGGGATTGGCTCCAGCAGACCCCCATGACCCTGTAGTTAGGATATAGCGGGTTGGATAATGGATGGATGGATGGATATTATGCTGTGTTAGATGATGGTATATTATTTAATTGACAAATACAAATGAATTAATTTTAATTCAAGAAGTAAGAAAAATTTTACATTCCATATAGTTACTAAGGAGAAGTCTGTGCATTTAAAAGTACAATTGTTTACTGTTAGTGTTACAAACACACTTGCCATTTTAGCTAAATTCTAAGTTTAACCTCTTAATTGTCATTAAAAATCCAACTAAAAATGCAAAAAGATTAAACTGATACTCTGCTTAAAAAGAAAAGTTTAATTACAAATTTCAGTCAATACGAAAAATGTTTCCTTTTAAAAAATGAAAATTATTTTGAAAATCCAGAATAATCAAAAACATATTTTTAGCCAAGAAATCTATATTTTACACAGCACAAAATCACAGTTACTACATTTACGAGTGCATAAAATTCAAATAAGGAACAACAGTACAAAATAATAAAACATACATTTATTAATTTTACATCTGGGAATGATCATATTCTGGGTGTTGTCTTTAAATTTTTTATCACCTAATCAGGAAAAAAACACAAAACATAAATAAACTAACTGTAAAGTAGCTTTGTCATTTTAGTCAGTCTCCTTGAGCTTCTCACTATGCCATCCTGAATCATATCAATTTGCCTCAAATGAAGACCCTGTGAAAAGCTAACAAATATTTAGTGTTAGTGCAGTGCTTTTAAAAATCAGGATGGTTATGAATCATCTGTTGTGCAACAATTAACTTACCGATATATATAAACTTCATCCAATTTTCCAATGAAACATAAGAATGCTTAAAAATGGAACCACAACGTATTGATCGCGAAGACTTGCTGCTATGACTACTTTGCCGACACATCCTAAAATACATAAAAAGTCACGTTACAGCAAATACCAGTACTGTACTTCTTAAAAAAAACAACTTACCAAATATAGCCATCCCGACACAAATGATGTGACAGTATCATCATTTGCCCGCAAAGGTGGTAGCACATGCTTTTACATAGCAATCTTTTTCGTTGCAACCACATAATAAACTTCTTTTTATTACTATTAAAGTTGTCGCCAACCAAATATGTGTTGAGGTTGTCGGCAAGAGACCGCATTTTATTAAATTGCTTCTTGTTAAAGCAACAGTTTACTAATGGGAAATAGGTATAATGCTTGTAGTACACTGTTACACAGTATGTAACAGTAAAGAATGAAAAGCATCTTAAACTTTATATGTTTCTATTAAACATTCCTAAAGGTGTTACTTCCGTTTGGATCTTCTAAACCTGCACAGTTCTGCCCAATAGGGTGAAAGCAATGCAATCTGTACATGCATATTGCGTGTTTTATATGTCCCAAAAGCCAGCTTCTGTAGCCGAGGATCGGACCGCCAAGGTCCCCTCCTTCTGCCAACACCCAACTCACACTGCATCCGACCTCCTTGGCACCTCCCATAGGTGGTGAGCCCATAGGAAGGGGGACCCACGTTGCCTCTTTGGGCTGTGCCCGGCCATGCCCCATGGGTGCAGGCCCGGCCACCAGGCACTCGCCATCGAGCCCCACCTCCAGGTCTGGCTCCAGAGAGGGGCCTCGGTGAACTGCGTCCAGGCGAGGAAAAGCAGCGTCCAAATTTTTTATTCATCATAGAAGGTCTATTGAACCACTCTTTGTCTCATCCCTCACCTAGGACCAGTTTGCCTTGGGTGACCTTACAAGGGGCATAAAGCTCCGGACAACAGAGCTCCTAGGATCATTGGGACACGCAAACCCCTCCACCATGATAAGGTGCCAGTTCGAGGAGGGGGAGTATCTCGGGGTCTTGTTCACGAGTGAGGGAAGAATGGAGCGTGAGATCGACAGGCGGATCGGTGCGGCGTCCCCAGTGATGCAGGCTCTACATCGGTCTGTCATGGTGAAAAAGGAGCTGAGCTGTAAAGCAAAGCTCTCAATTTACCAGTCGATGTATGTTCCTACCCTCACCTATGTTCATGAGCTATGGGTAGTGACAGAAAGAACGAGATTGTGAATACAGGCTGCTGAAATGAGTTTCCTCTGCAGGGTGTCTGGGCTTTCCCTTAAAAATAAGGTGAGAAACTCAGTCATCCGGGAGGAGCTCAGAGTAGAGCCTCTGGCTCGGGCATCTGATCAGGATGCCTCTTGGACGCCTCCCTGGTGAGGTGTTCCGGGCACGTCCAACTGGGATGAGGCCCCATGGAAGACCCAGGACACGCTGAGAGCTAGAAGAAGTAGAGGGAAGTCTGGGCCTCTCTGCACAAGCTAGTGATCGGCCACTCGATACTGAGGTTTCGACACTGTGTTGAGCTTTCGAAACACTGGAGCTCTAAGCGCCGCTTTGAGGCTTGTTTCAAATGCATCCGTCACGTGATTTTGAGGCGCGCTAGCTTAATGACGTCATTGATATCTGCGCAGTCAGCAGTCGATTTGGTCAGTCACTTGTCTGCCGAACTGCTTTGGCTCAAAGCATAAAAGCAATTGTCCGTGCTAAAGCCATAAGGTGCGCTAACGTGAGATCAAATCCTAATTGGGGCTTGCATATGTTGAAATAAGGATTTTGTATAAAACAGTTATGTAGTAATTGTCTGTAAATTAACAAATATATTTTGGAGACATTATGAACGATTTACATGGGGCACCTTTTTCCTTGGTGTGGAATCGTGTCCACCTAGAATCTGTAACAAATTCATGAACATATTCTGCGTAAGGTAGCACGAATTATAATAATCCTGAATCTGTTCTACCCCATGTCGATCACATTAGAGAGGCTAAGAAACGCTTCACTAAAGCCGACGTATATGCGCAAGACACTCCTCATTAAACGTTTTTACTATTCAGTGATTCCCAGATCTGTAGCTGATTTGTATTATTGATTTCAATAAAGCAATGTGAGTAAAAGAGTGTGCTCCATAACTAATCACAACTGTCTTTAAAACAGAATCAGCGCCATCAACAGTGTCTTCTGCAATTTTAGGAAAGCCTCGGGATTTCTGCGTTAATGAGACAAAAAAGTTGTAAAGAAACTTTGCAAATTCATCCAGAGGTTGACATAAAGATCACTCAAGAACTGACAAGAAGGAGCAGCTGGATGAGCACATCTGGAGCCAAACTTTCAAAAAAGCACCTGACTTTGTCAGCAACATACTTCCCTTCTGAATGCATCTTATCAAAGGCTGCACTGGGTGGGTAAATAAGTAATCTTCCGAACTGCAACACAACAGAGTAAATCATTGCTGTAAATAGAATTATTGAAAGACTAAGCTTTTTTTGTTTCTGTATTCTTAAACCATCTTCCAGTTACACAATCCGCCGCAGTCACTGTCACATTTAACGTTTCCTGCTCCTTAAACTGTCTTGTTACCCAAAGCATCAACACTCAGTTTTATTCAAGGCTTTACCGTTCTTCCTTTCATAGACATAAAATACGACACACATTTCCACTACATATGTATTGTGACATCCGGCTGAGACGTGGTGCCTGAATATCCCTGGAGCCCAGCACTTCCGCCACACCAGGAAGTGCTGAGGGCAAGACGACAGGGCACACCCGGATGGCTTCTGGGTGCGCAGCCGGCACTTCCACCACACTGGGGTGTGGCTACGGAGGAGTGCCGGGAAGCAGCTGGAGCCCATCCGGGTTCCTATTTAAGGATAGCGGAAGTCGGGTGGAAGAGAGACGGAGCTGGAGAGAGGACTGGAGGCGGCCAGAAGAGAGGCATTGAGATTGTGAGGCCTGGACATTGGGGAAACGGTGCTGGAGGCACTGGGGATTGTGGTGCACGTGACTTGTAAATATTGTAAATAAACAGTGTGTGGTGGAGCCAACGATGTCCGTCTGTGTGTGTCCGGGTTCAAGCCCACAGTATCCAATAATAATAGTAAACTGGCAAGAACGAGAAAAGCACAAGATGGGAATATTCATGACAACACCCTCAGCATCAGGATGAAAATGTGCCTTGTCACCCATTATGTGAGCTTGTTTGCCACCTCTCAGTTGCACTGGCACACGTTATACTCGGGGGCAAATGCAATGGAGAATACCGACAATGTACACCTTCAGAAGTGGAATAAATTGACTGTATAAGCAGAACATTTCAGATAAACTATGAATTTTGTTAATCATAAACAATGCAACACAACTATTATATGTGTTATTACTTTTTTTATTTATTCTCACCAAACGCTACATATCTTCAAGGGAAATGAACATGGGTATTATGTTTATAATCATTCTCAGTAAAATAAACTGTCAAAATATATTAATGAGCAAATTGAGACACATTAGCCTTTAGAAAATATAAAAAAGCGTGTGCGCTGTCATTTAGGACAGAATGCATTGTTAACGTGACGCACTCTCTACTGACGTGATGTCACAAAAAAAAAACAGCACAGTCCATGCAAACTGAAATCCTCCTTGATTTTTGACATAATGATTAATTGTCAATATCAAATGAATAATGTAATTTTAAAAAGATGACAAGTCTGCTATAGTCAGTTCAATTAACGCTCCTTTTAAAAAGTTTGCTTATACAGAATATAAAACGGAATCTCAATAATATGGGACTCGCGAGTGGTAACGAGTAATATGTGACACAGAGAAATTATAATTCCTAATAATGGGAACAAGTAAAAACTACGACTTCCTAAAACAGACACTGGAAATATAGGTATTTCAATAAATTATTTAGGAGACTTGTATGTGCATTTCAATATCAATTTAAGAACTACGTAGGCTACCTGTTGTACTATAAATGGCAGCACTTAACAGTAAATAGTCTAACAGGACAATGACTGACTGAAGCGAAGATGCTCCGCTGCTACAATAAAGGTTCACACTGTCATTCTGCATGTTTAGAAGGCGCCAATTGGCTGAAACTGTTTATAGTGAATTGTCCCAAGTTGAAAGTGCCGTATAGTGATCAGAAACGAAGACACATTGAGGCATGCTGCACAGTAGTGACACCAGGGTCTCCAAACACACAAATATGAAGCTTATTACGTTTTACAGTGAAACTCTTTACATACACAATATAATTAGGGACGTGTGCCCCCTGCCCGACAACGGCGACCCAACCTTCCCTCAATAGCTCGATTTGCTCGCTATCCGTCCAAGCTGAAAATATTGTTAAATGGAAGAACTGAAAAAAAAAAAAAACTTTCACAAGAGGAGGATCAATAATGCGAACCCCTGGTGTTTTTACTGAGAGACAGTTGCAATACCATTGAAAAACCTAATCGGGATAATTAATGAGCTCCCCACAACTGAACTACTACTACTGTTCTTACTGTGGCAGATGTAGAAATATGTTGTTTGACATATACACGTTAAATTGGTTTAATTGACATTAGAGTATCATTGTTGTACTCTTCTAATGAAGACGAAAAAATTATATTTATAGATGTATACTATATGACGTACGGTTTTGAAAAAAAATTAAGCATTCCATAAAAAGGATGCATGATTTACCTAATCTTTTTATATATATATAAAGTTGATATATGACAATATATCTTTGACACTATACATCAGACAAAGGAAATCACAGCAATCCACAAGAACAATAATTAATTCTCATTAACTACCTGAATTGTAGTTTAACAATATCAACTGAAGTGTGTAATGTCAATACGAATTTCATTATATAACTAGAGAGTTAAGTGTCAGATAGACTCTCAAAATATAGTGGTCAATGCCTTTAAGTATGCTGAGGCTTAACAAAGATTCAGTAACCAGTGACCATGTCTGCTTGATTTTTACTGTGCTTTCCAATATAGATTGGCATTTCTCGTGGCCATAAAGAACGAGAAAATCAGTTCACAGAGAAGCCGAATTCGGATCTGATTGCCTTAAGCGTTTCAGCTTTATTTACTTTGCCTCTCCTGAATTGCCTGAAATCGGCAGTCTTCTGTTGGTGTAGCTGGCTACAGAAGCACTCAGTTCAACTTATACAGCCCAAACTCCATTGTTGCAGACATGGAGAAGGTATACAAAACTGAATCTGATTCTATGGCCAATTCAAGGCACACCCGCTATTCCAACACCTCAGCAAAATGTTCCGCAGTCAAAGCTCGTGTGTTGGCTGAAGCTGCGCGTGCACGCACATCCTTCGCAATGAAAGAGTTTGAGATTAAAAGAGAACAAGCAAGAATGGAGGCAGAGAGACTTGCACTGGAGGCAGCACTAGAGGCTCTTCAGTCCGAAAAAGAAGCTGCTGCCGCAGTAGCTGAAGCTGAAATATTAGCAGCTGCGACCAATCAACTAAATCATGAGATTCGCAGCCGCCGAAGCTCATCTCAAGTTAACAGAAGGACAGCAGGGTATGTAACTCCTGATGCTGTCACCCCTAAGCCTAACTCACCTACACACAAAGAAATGGAAACATCAATTGCAGCACAGCAGGGTGTCATGATGAAGAGTCCTTCACGCATCTCAGGTGACCACCCATTTTCTACAATGGTGCAGGCAGGAGGAAGTGAAGATGTCCAGAGAGCATCATCACAATCAGCACATGAGGGAAGGACAGCAGAGTTTATACAAGAACAGACAGTATGGCTTAAACTCAACACTGTCACCTCTCAGCCTAACATACCTACACGCAAAGAAATGGAGACATCACCTGCAGCACAATAGGACGTCATGCTGAGGAGTCCTTCACGCATCTCATGTGACCACCCATTTTCTACAATGGTGCAGGCTGGAGAAAGTGAAGATGTCCAAAGAGTGTCATCACAGTCAGCATGTGCCATTTATCCAAGCCTGCCCCACTAAGCAGGACTGATTGATCATCACATCAAGACCCCTCCTCTAAAGAGTAGCCCATTCACAAACTCTCTACAGACCTGTGCTGGAGTTATGGACACAATTGGCAGGAAAGCAGTTGGCTTCCAAACAGAGGCTGTGAATGGAGGAGTAAGTATAGCCCTACCTCCACTTATCGAATGCAACAAAATTTTCAACACTCGCTCTGAAATACTAACACCAGAGGCAGCACGTCCCCACCCTCACTTACAGTCTGTGGCAGGCCACATCCCAGAATTGTATGCTAATGCCCATATTCTGCTACTACTTGTAAGAGACATCATCAGAGTGCACAAAGTGAGGCAGCAAATTAATGGGCCTCATAATGCACCCTTTGCTCAAAAAGTTGACCTAGTTTGGGTTCTTGTAGGCGAAGTTTGCCTCGGAAATGCTGACAAGCTGGCAGTTTCTACTTTCAAAACAAGTGTGCTGAAAAATGGGCGACCTTCACTTTTCACATCTTGCTAAAACCACCTTTGCTTGAGAGAAAGGGTGACTTACGGCGGGGAGCCAACACCATTGGCCCCTTTGATCAAGTCTGAGCATAATGATGTGCTGAGGACAATTTTTGACTCCATGTTGCCACGGATAAGACTGTCTGCACTTCCTGGTGGTTTCACAGAGAATGATCTCTTTAAAAGCCAGTGGAGACAAGTGCAAGCCTTGGCAAATGAATTCTGGACATGCTGGAGGCTTAAATACCTTTCCGCTTTGCAGAGCAGGTGCAACTGGACTTGCCAAATAGGAGACATTGTGCTGTTGAAGAAGAGTCCACTATCATGCAATAAATGGCCTATGGGATTTGTCACCTTGGTATTCCCTAGCAGCGATGGTACAGAACAAAAATTAGAAGTTAAGACTGCCTCTCAAGGCATCTCCAGAAACTCTATCAGACATATCACAAAAATTTTTCTACTGGAAAATGGATAAGTTCTAAGTTAACACAATGTTTGCCTCTATGTACTGTTTAGTGATATAATATTATTATATCAGACGGGGAGTGTTCTGTCCCACATCTTGTTAGTTGAGACTGTTATTTGTTGAACTGTGCTCCCCCTTCATCTTGTCATTTATAAACACACCAGTCAGTCACGTCCCACACTCACAGTGATACTATAAAAGTCTATGAAACTCACGTAAAGCACCTAGGTCCCATAATAAACATTTGAATACAATACCTCCCATGTGTCTCACGTAGGCACCCCTTTATCTCTTGTTTCGGTCATGTCCAAAATGTATCCTTAGGGTATGTAAACCCCTGTGTCTGGTTAGTTGTTGTACGCAGCAATTTGAACCTCTGTTTACACACTTCATCTTGATCCAACCGTGGAAATCACTCGCCTTGTAAGTGTCTTTTAAAGCTTTATTATTTAATGTACACTGACTGCTATGTATTGCTTTGTAAATCATTCTTTATTATCTTTGATTCTACACATGTAAATGTCTGTATGTTTCTTTTGTATATATTTCAGTTTACAACGAAGTACGTCCAGTAAAAGCCTTCAAGATAGCTCGCTCACCCCTTGTCGTTTTTTTTTTTTTTATTAATTATATTGCAATCCATACAAAGCAATCAAGTTTTTACAAAAAGAAGAATTGAGTTAAGAACAGATCGATCCCCACCCTGAGAGAGAGAGCAAGCCAAACGGTGTAAAATTTAAGGCTTGTAAACATACCTAAATTAATAAATTCTCTGTGCTTTATAAACTTATTTTAAAATATTACTGATTAGATCCTGCCATGTTTTGAAAAAAGTCTGTACGGATCCTCTAACTGAGTATTTGATTTTTTCCAATTTCAAATAATATAACACATCGGTTTCCCACTGACTTAAAAGAGGAGAGTTTGGGTTCTTCCAGTTTATCAGAATGAGTCTGCGTGCCAAGAGTGTAGTGAATGCAATCACAATTTGTTTGTCTTTCTCCACTTTAAGCCCTCTGGAAGAACCCCAAACACAGCTGTTAATGGGTTAGGAGGGATTGTGAGTCCAAGGCTGTCTGAGAGGTAATTAAAAATTTTTGTCCAGAATAATGTTAATTTGGTGCAGGCCCAGAACATGTGACCCAGTGAGGCTGGGGCTTGGTTGCAACGTTCGCAGGTTGGATCATGCCCTGGAAACATTTTGGAGAGTTTTAGTCAAGACAGATGTGCTCGATATACAATTTTGAGTTGTATAATTGTATGCTTTGCACATATGGAGCTCGAGTGAATTCTCTGCATTGCTACTTTCCACTCCTTTTCTGATATATTAATTGAGAGATCTTTTCCCAGTGTCCTCTTGGATCTTTGAAAGGAAGGGATTGTAAAATGATTTTATATATTGTAGAGATGGAGTCTAATCCTTGAGATTGAGCAATATTTTTCCAGCGTGGATGAGGGTGCAAGATGAGGAAAATCTGGAAGGTTCTGTTTAACAAAGTTCCTGATTTGAAGATAGTGAAAGAAATTGTAGCTGGAATGTTAAATTTGGAATGTAATTGTTCATAGGATGCAAAGACGTTGTCTATATAAAGATCTCTAAGCAAGTTAATTCCAAATTTTTCCAGATATTAAAAACTGCATATGTTTGTGAAGGTTGAAAGAGGTGGTTCTCTTGCAGGGTGCCACAAAAGAAGCTTCTCCGTCTTAAAATGCTTTCTACATTGGTTCCAGATTCTAAGTGAGTGGAGCACAATTGGGTTATTAGTGTATTGCCGATAACGTGTGTTTATTGGAGCACAGAGCAAGGAATACAAAGAAGTACTGCAGGATTTTACTTCTATTGCGGTCCAAGCCTGTGTATGTTCTTCTATTTGTGTCCAGGTTCTTATCGCCTGTATATTTGCCCAGTAATAAAACTGGAAGTTAGGTAGAGCCATGCCGCCTTCTGCCTTTTGTCTTTGTAGGGTCGCTCTTTTGATGCGTGGATGTTTTGAATTCCAAATAAATGAGGTTATTGTTGAATCTAATTGCTTAAAGAATGATTTATTAATGTATATTGGATGTTTTGAAATAAAAAGGAGCTTAGGAAGAATATTCATCTTAACAGTGTTAATTCTTCCAGCTAGTGTGAGATGAAGGGTTGACCATCTATGCAAGTCTTGTTTAATTTTTTCCATGCAGACGCGAAATTTTGTTGATAAAGAGCTTTATGTTTACTTGTGATGTTTACCCCAGGTATTTAAACTGTTCTGCAATGATAAAAGGTAGGGTGTCTAATCTAATATTATATGCTTGAGAATTCACTGGAAAGAGTACACTTTTATTCAGATTAATTCTGAGACCAGAGATCTTTTGAAATTCTGTGAGTGCTGCTAAGACTGCAGGCACAGAATTTTCTGGGTCCGATATATACAGTACCATGTCATCTGCATATAATGAGATTTTCTGTTCCAGTCCTTCTCTGCTAATCCCCTTTATCTGATCAGTATTTCGACAATGTATTGCCAGTGGTTCAATGGCAATGCAAACAGCAGTGGTGACAAGGGCATCCTTGTCTTGTGCCACGCTCTAGTTTAAAGTAGTCTGAGCAAATGTTATTGATGCAAACTGAAGCTTCTGGGTTAGTATACAGTAATTTAATCCATGCACAAATGTTCGGGCCAAACCCAAACTTCTCCAAAATAGTAAAAAGGTATTTCCATTCAATCATGTCGAATGCTTTTTCTGCATCCAATGATAATAATATTTCTGGGGTGTTTGATTTAGTTGGTGAGTATATTATATTAAACAGGCGTCAAGATTTGAAGATAAGTGTCGGCCCCTAATAAATCCAGTTTGGTCTTGTGATATTACGAGGGAGCACTTTCTCCATCCTTCTAGCTATGATTTTAGAGAGTATTTTAACGTCGTTATTCAGAAGTGAAATTGGTCTGTATGATGCACATTGTAATAAGTCCTTATTTTGTTTTGGAAAGACAGTGATTAGTGCTTGGCGAAAGGTTTGTGGAAGAGATTGGTTATCTCTGGCTTCTGTAAATGTTGCTAATAGGAGGGAGCTAGCTGAGCGGAGAATTTCTTGTAAAACTCTGCAGGGTAGCCATCAGGGCCTGCTGCTTTTCCACCTTGGAGTGACTTTATAGCATCTAGTAATTCTGATAATGCCAGAGGTTTATCAAGTTCCTCCACACTAAAAGCGTCTATTTGTGGTATCTGTAATGTATCCAGAAATGCATTAGATTGTATATTGTCTTCTTTAAACTCAGTAGTATATAGGGATTTATAGTAGTCTCTGAAAGTGTGCATTATATTTTTGTGTTCGATGATTTTATCTCCATTCGTGTTAGTGATTACCGAGATTGCGTTGCGCACTTCTTGCTTGTGAATTTGTTGAGCTAAAAGCTTATTAGCTTTCTCTCCATGTTCATAATAATGATGTCTGGATTTGTAAATTAGTTGTTCAGTTTCTTTAGTTGTCAAGAGGTTTAATTCTGAATGTAGAGCCTGCCTCCTCTATGTAGAGTCTCGCTTGGTAGTCTGGCATGTTCTTCATCTATTTTAGTAATTTCGCTTTTTATCTCTGCTACTTTCTTCGCTTCGGATTTATTTCTGTGGGAAAGATATGAGATAATCTGTCCTCTTAAGAAGGCCTTAAGAGTTTCCCAGAGTATTCCTGCAGAGATCTCGGGGATGTATTTGTCTCTAGAAAGAATTTGATTTGTTTGGATATAAATTCAGTACAATTCTCGTCAGCTAATAGAAGCGGTTGAGGCCATCTGCGGGGTGAGTGTATGGGGCTTAGTAATTTCAGCTCCAAGATCATAGGTGCATGGTCCGAAATAACAATAGCATCGTATTTACAAGATTTAATCTTAGGCAAGAAGTTATTGTCTATAAAGAAGTAATCAATCCTTGAGTATCAATGATGTACTGGTGAGTAGAAAGAATATGTTCTTGAATTTGGGTTTAAAAACCTCCAGGGATCTGATAAGTTGTGATCAGTTATAAACTTTGTAATTATCTTTGCGGTGTTAGTTGCTTCCCCCTGTGGAGGAAGTCCTATCTAAAAGTGGATTTAGAACACAATTGAAGTCCCCAGTCATTATAACTTTATGAGTGTTCAGATTGGGAATGGATGCAAATAAATTTTGTATAAATTCCTTATCATCAACATTAGGTGCATAAACATTTATCAAAATCATTTTACAGTTAGATAAGTCTCCCATGACCATTACATATCTCCCTTCAGGATCCAATACTACATCTGATGCTACAAATGGTACTGTTCTATGTATGAGAAACGACCCCTTGTCGTTTTTTATGTGGATGTACCGAGTTGTTTAAGCTCTCTGCGGCTGCATTGCAGAAGGACAGTGCGGAGTGAGGCAGAAAAAAGCCACTGACGGCGTCTTTTCTTTAGAGCAAACTCGTTACTTTTGTGCTCCACAAAATATTGTAAAGTATTAATAAATGAAATATTTCAATACTTGATCGAATAATAACAACTGTGATTTAAGGATTTCACCTTTTCTTTCTCAAATGTGCTTACCTCCCCTCCTTGAGCCGTCACCTTATCGTGGTGGAGGGGTTTGCGTGTCCCAATGATCCTAGGAGCTATGTTGTCCGGGGCTTTATGCCCTGGTAGGGCCACCAAGGCAAACTGGTCCTAGGTGAGGGATGAGACAAAGAACGGTTCCAAACCTCCAATGAAGAATAAAACTGTGGATGGCGTTTTCCCTTGCCGGACTGGTCACGGGGCCCCCTCTGGAGCCAGGCCTGGGGTGGGGCTCGATGGCGCCTGGTGGCGGGCCTGCACCCATGGGGCTCGGCCAAGCACAGCCCGAAGAGGTAACGTGGGTCCTCCTTCCCATGGGCTCACCACCTATGGGAGGGGCCAAGGAGGTCGGGTGCAGTGTGAGTTGGGTGGTGGCCGGAGGCGGGGACCTTGGCGGTCTGATCCTTGGCTACAGAAACTGGCTCTTGGGACGTGGAAGGTCACCTCTCTGAAGGGGAAGGAGCCTGAGCTAGTGCGCGAGGTTGAGAGGTTCCGGCTAGATATAGTCGGACTCACCTCGACGCACAGCTTGGACTCTGGAACCAATCTCCTTGAGAGGGGCTGGACTCTCTACCACTCTGGAGTTGTCCCGGTGAGAGGCGCCGAGCAGGTGTGGGCATACTTATTGCCCCCCGACTTGGAGCCTGTGCGTTGGGGTTTACCCCGGTGGGCCGAGAGGGTTGCTTCCCTCCGCCTTCGGGTGGGGGAAGGGTCCTGACTGTTGTTTGTGCGTATTCGCCGAACAGCAGTTTGGAGTATCCACCCTTTTTGGAGTCTCTGGAGGGGGTGCTAGAGGGCATACCTTCTGGGATTCCCTCGTTTTGCTGGGAGACTTCAATGCCCACGTGGGCAATGACAGTGAGACCTGGAAGGGCGTGATTGGGAGGAAAGGCCCCCCGATCTGAACCTGAGTGGTGTTTTGTTATTGGACTTCTGTGCTCGTCACGGATTGTCCATAACGAACACCATGTTCAAGCATAAGGGTGTTCATATGTGCACTTGGCACCAGGACACCCTAGGCCTCAGTTCGATGCCATATGTCTTGGACACTCGGGTGAAGAGAGGGGCGGAGCTGTCAACTGATCACCACCTGGTGGTGAGTTGGCTTCGATGGTGGGCCCAAACGTGTTGTGAGGGTCTGCTGGGAACGGCTGGCAAAGTCCCCTGTCAGAAGTAGCTTCAACTCCCACCTTCGGCAGAACTTCAACCATGTCCCGAGGGAGGTGGGGGACATTGAGTCCGAATGGGCCATGTTCCGTGCCTCTATTGTTGAGGCGGCTGACTGGAGCTGTGGCCGTAAGGTGGTGGTGCCTGTCGCGGCGGCAATCCCCAAACCCGTTGGTGGACACCGGCGGTGAGGGATGCCGTCAAGCTGAAGAAGGAGTCCTATAGGACCTTTTTGTCCTGTGGGTCTCTGGAGGCAGCTGATAGGTACCGGCAGGGCAAGCGGAATGCGGCTTCGGTTGTTGCTGAGGCAAAACTCGGGCATGGGAGGAGTTTGGAGAGGCCATGGAGAGCGACTTTGGATGGCCGAGGAGATTCTGGTCCACCGTCCGGCATCTCAGGAAGGGAAGCAGTGCAGTGTCAACACTGTATATGGTGGGGATGGTGTGCTGCTGACCTCGACTCGGGGCGTTGTGGGTCGGTGGGGGAGTACTTCGAAGACCTCCTCAATCCCACTAACATGCCTTCCAATGAGGAAGCAGAGCCTGGGGACTCTGAGGTGGGCTCTCCCATCTCTGGGACTGAAGTCACCGAGGTGGTCAAAAACTCCTTGGTGGCAAGGCCCGAGGGTGGATGAGATACGCCGAGTTCCTTAAGGCTCTGGATGTTGTAGGACTGTCTTGGTTGACACGTCTCTGCAACATCGCATGGACATCGGGGACAGTGCCTCTGGATTGGCAGACCGGGGTGGTGATCCCCCTCTTTAAAAGGGGGACCGGAGGGTGTGTTCCAACTATAGAGGGATCACACTCCTCAGCCTCCCTGGAAAAGTCTATTCGGGGTTCTGGAGAGGAGGGTCCATCGGATAGTCGAACCTCGGATTCAGGAGGAACAGTGTGGTTTTCGTCCGGGTCGCGGAACAGTGGACCAGCTCTACACCCTTAGCAGGATCCTGGAGGGTGCATGGGAGTTTGCCCAACCAGTCTACATATGCTTTGTGGACTTGAAAAAGGCGTTCGACCGTGTCCCTCGAGGAATCCGTGGGGTGCTCCGGGAGTATGGGGTACCGGACCCCCTGATAAGAGCTGTTCGGTCCCTGTACAACCAGTGTCAGAACTTGGTCCGCATTGCTGGCAGTAAGTCGAGCCCGTTTCCAGTGAGAGTTGGACTCCGCCAGGGCTGCCCTTTGTCACCGATTCTGTTCATAACTTTTATGGACAGAATTTCTAGGCGCAGCCAGGGTGTTGAAGGGGTCTGGTTTGGTGGACTCAGGATTGGGTCACTGCTTTTTGCAGATGATGTTGTCCTGTTTGCTTCATCAGGCCGTGATCTTCAGCTCTCTCTGGAGCGTTTCGCAGCTGAGTGTGAAGCGGCTGGGATGAGAATCAGCACCTCTAAATCCGAGACCATGGTCCTCAGCCGGAAAAGGGTGGAGTGCCCTCTCAGGGTTGGGGGGGAGATCCTGCCCCAAGTGGAGGAGTTTAAGTATCTCGGGTCTTGTTCACGAGTGAGGGAAGAATGGATCGTGAGATTGACAGGCGGATCGGTGCGGCATCCGCAGTGATGCGGGCTCTGCATCAGTCTGTCGTGGTGAAAAAAGAGCTGAGCCGTAAGGCAAAGCTCTCAATTTACCAGTCGATCTACCCTCACCTATGGTCATGAGCTATGGGTAGTGACCGAAAGAACGAGATCGCGAATACAAGCGGCTGAAATGAGTTTCCTTCGCAGGGTGTCTGGGCTTTCCCTTAAGGATAGGGTGAGGAGCTCAGTCATCCGGGAGGGGCTCAGAGTAGAGCCGCTGCTCCTCCGCATCGAGAGGAGTCAGATGAGGTGGCTCGGGCATCTGATCAGGATGCCTCCTGGACGCCTCCCTGGTGAGGTTTTCCGGGCACGTCCAACTGGGAGGAGGCCCCGGAGAAGACCCAGGACATGCTGGAGGGACTATGTCTCCGGCTGGCCTGGGAACGCCTTGGGATTCTCCCGGAAGAGCTAGAAGAAGTGGCCAGGGAGAGGGAAGTCTGGGCTTCCCTACTTAAGCTGCTACCCCCACGACCCGACCTTGGATAAGCGGAAGAGGATGGATGGATGGATGGATGTGCTTACCTATATCATGGCAAAGTTCAGGGAGAAAACCTTTATTTTCTGTCTACTCTGTTTTAATTAAGTCAGACCAAAGAAAACATTTAAGGCTATTAAATGTGATCTCAAGAAAAGATGAGGTTTAATTATAATAATAATAACAGGACCGATTATAATGATATAGTGCAAAAGTAAATACTAATTGAAAGAGCCGGGAATCCATGAGTGAGGAGTCTTATTTTGTTTAACTCTTGCTATCGTATAGTGCATTCTGCCTGTCAGCGTTAGTTATACAAAAATATAAATATTTATTTATATTTTTTAGACATCAGACACTAGAAGTTGCTGAAGAACCCTTCTCTTCGTTGTCAGTCTGTAGCAGCGAAAAAATAAAAGAAATATGAGTTACAACAGACGTCTTTGAAGTGGATCATGAGTGTGTTTAATGTTAATGAAAGGTGAGTGTCAAATGCTTCCAACTGTTTCCGGCTGCAGGTCGCAGACTCGGCCTTCCACGCCCCCAGCCTTCTGCGCCTCCTGCCTTCCACTCGACGCCCCAGCATTCGCGTCAGTCCTCTGTGACATCGCTTTCGTTGAAAAACTAGTAACGTTGATTTACCATGTAACCCTAAAAGACAATGTTAATATGACTTCCTACAATCACGAGGCAAGAATCCGAATTTCTCTTTTTTAAAAACAAAAAACAGTTTTATAATTTATGAGTCAGGATTCGATATACAGTAGTTAAAAGAAAGAGGGCATAAAATATTTTTAGATTAAGGAAACACCATACTAAATATGAAGATGACATTATTTCTGGAACCGCGTTCAATAAAGGAAAATTCCATTAATGACATTAATTTATTATGTTACAAAATAAATGATTAGTAACACAACAAAGCAATCAACAGGCATAAAAATGAAGGTGTAAACTTTCGAGTTCTCAGTAAAAAAAACTTTTAAAATTGTTTATATTGAACAATTTTTTAAATGATCCAGCTTATTATACAGTTCATATCTTCATTTCCCTTGTCTGTCTTGAATTGTGTTTTCTTAATTTTGTTCAGCGCTGCTGCTATAATGTTGATAAATTTCAAGTGGAGTTATTAAACTTTCAAACGTTTACCTAATTTTAATGCATAATTGTTCTCACTGGGACCCTAACTTATAAGTATGTACTTATCAAAAAAAGCGAAGCAAATCTCTTAAATTGCTTAATAGATATATCGTTTGTTTTTCTAAAGAAATGTAAAAATTTGCATTATTAAAAGTTGCACTTCCATAAACCATCTTTTTTATTTATTTTGGAACTGAACTAACAGATTTTAAACTTAACTTTAAAAATGTTTTGTTTGGGTCAATGCAATAATAACAAATCAGTTTTTTAGTGATTTTGAATCCTTTAATTGCCATATACCATTTCTTGTATTAGGAATTTGTCATTTGTTGCATACCCCAACTTACTCTCCAAACGGAGATATACTTTTTTGTAAATAAGATTACCGTTATTAGGTCATCGGTCTCAATGCTAGCTCAGATTCATCTCTTTCCATAATGTGTTCAGCTGTCTTTGACCACTTTGTGCCTGTGTGTGTCATCCTCTCTGTTGTCTGATTTGGTGCAACGCCTGAATCCTACAAATTGCCCCGGACAGCAGTGTCCCTCTTGATGTTAAGGGTTTTTTTTTGATTCTGTCAGACCAAGTATTGTTACCTTAATAAATGTTAGCTTGATTTCTGGTTGTGTTCCTGCTGCCTTGAAACAGGCTGTGGTGCAGAGACGTATTATAAAAAACAAAATTAGGACCCTCTAATGTGTCAAGTTTCAGGCCAATGTCTAAACTGCCTTTTTTATCTAAAGTCTTAGAAAAAGCTGTCCTAACTCAAACATTTCTAGATGAAAATAGTATTCTGAAAAACTTCCAATCCAGATACAGATGTTCTTACAGCACTGAAACATCCTTGTTAAAGGTTAACAGTGACCTCTTCCCAATTACTAATGCTGGAGATTCTGCAGTTCTTGTACTGCTAGATCTTACCTCAGCTTTTGATGCAGTGAGTCTTATGATTCTTATATCCCGCCGTGAACAGTATGTAGGCATCCAAGGTAATGCCCTTAAATGGTTTAAATCTTATCTAAGAAATAAGAGTGTTTCTATTTATTTGGGTTATTTTTGAGTTCTCATCCTCTGTAGCTCCTCTTACTTGTGGGGTTCCATAGGGTTCCATCATTGGACCAGCTATCTTTTTGATAGGCATGTTACCTTTAGGCTCCATTGTTAACAAGTATGGCTTCTCTATACTGATGACACTTAAATATATTTGCCACTAAAATCAAAGCGAGAAAATACAGACCCTCCATGTGTGCTTGAATGATATTAAAACCTGGATGGCAATGTATCTTCTTAAACTAAATGATAATAAAACTGTGATCATGGTGTCCAAAAGTTAAGAAAGTTTGAGCGTCTCTGATGTTGCTCTTGGACCCCTTGCCATATACGTATCATAAAGCTTCAGTTAGCCCAGGTGTGATCTACGGCAGCTCATTCAAACTCGACAAACAGATACATTGTGAGGTTAAATCAAGCTTTTTCCAGCTGAGACTTTAAGGTAAAGGCTTTTCTTTCTTTCAGTGATCTTGAAAAGGCCATCCAAGCTTTTACAACATCTCCTTTGGACTATTGCAGTTTTTGTATGTAGGTGTTGGTCAGGCCTTGTTATGACACCTACAATTATTCCACAACTTTGCTGTTCTCTTATTGAATGGCTGTCATAAGTGTGGCCATATTTCACCAATACTGACCTCGCTTCATTGGCTTCTGGTCCATTTCAGAATTGATTTTAAAATTCTATTTCATGTTTTCAAATGTTTGAATGGATCAGCCCCATCTTGCCTCTTGGAACCTTTTCACTTGTATGTGCCAATAAGAGCCCTGCAGTCTACTGGCCCAATGCTCTTAGTTGTGCGGAGGTCGAGGCTGAAGCAAAGGAGGAATCAGGTGTTTGCTTTGGCTGCTGCTTTTCTCTGGAATGGCTCACCTTATTATGTTAGGTCTGCTCCAGCACAGGCCATTTTTAAGTCATCATTAAAGTCTTATTTCTTCTTGCTGCCATTTGACCCTGCAAGAAGCTGACATTGTTTGTATATGTTGGCTCACGTACATTCATGATTGATGATATTTATGTATGTGTATGTTAAGTTTATCTTTTGTGTAATGGTTGGTTATTCTTGCAGTTTTGTGATGTGTACATACAGTATATTTCAACTGCTTCTTTTACCCCTCCTTGTACAGCATTTTTATTCAGTTCTGGCTGCTGTTGTAAATGTGGTTTATAAATACAAATTGTCTTGCCCTGCTTTATAAAACACTAGCAAAATACCCGTGCTTCGCAGCGGAGAAGTAGTGTGTTAAAGAAGTAATGAAAAAGAAAAGAAAAACATTTTGAAAATAACGTAACATGATTGTGAATGTACAGTAATTGTTTTGTCACTGTTATGAGTGTTGCTGTCATATCTATATATATCTACATATATATATCTCTTGTGGCAGTAGGGGGCGCTAGTGCTCCCTTGAATCCTCAGGTATGACTCCAGACACCAGGTAAAAGTCCAAGACCTTTTATTGTTTTCTTCAGTGCACCAAGCACCTCCCACACTATTCATATATTTAAATCACTACAAACAACACTATAAACTACTCCTCCTCGCTCAGACACTTTGCTCCTCTCC
This sequence comes from Polypterus senegalus, assembly GCF_016835505.1. Taxonomy (NCBI): domain Eukaryota; kingdom Metazoa; phylum Chordata; class Cladistia; order Polypteriformes; family Polypteridae; genus Polypterus; species Polypterus senegalus. The sequence continues at coordinate 159,374,919 of NC_053164.1, read as the reverse complement.
CACCCAGCACAGCTCAGTGTCTGGACTGAGGCACCATCCTTTTATAGCCTCTGACCCGGAGGTGTTTCTGTCCCATCAATCCATAGTTCCTAATTCCTTCCGGGTCAGGGCAATCAGTCCTTTTATTCAACCCGGGAGCATGACATTTCTTCCCGTCACGTGACCGTGATGTACTCACAGGGCCCATAAGCCCCCCCACAGTGACTCCTGGTGGTCCCCAAGGTATCCAGCAGGGCTGTGTATAAACACTACAAAGTCCATAAGGCCCTGCTGGACCTCAGGGCACGATCCTGCTGTCGGGAGAGCTCCTCCTGGCGGCCTGGGGGTGCGGACCGGCATGGGAAGCCGGCAGTCCTCCACAGTTACCACCCCTTAGCGACGACTTCTGGGGCGGAGCGTCATCTGGGCCTTGACTACGTTGCCCCTGTCCTCAAGCGAACCTTGGGGGGACGGTGTACCTTCTGTCTCCCCGGGGACAATGGCGCCACTCGTGGCCCGGTCGCCGGCAATTTTAGCACCAGGCCCTCCTGGTTGCTTACCTCTGCGGGACCAAAAACATCTCGGGAACTCCGTCAGTGTCGTCTCCGCCCCTTAATCTGCCAAGGAGGGCATTACAGCCGCTAGGCTGCCCTCTAGGCTTCTCTCAGGTATGTTAGGAGACCCACGCTTTGGTTTGGGGGACCTCCTGTTTCATCTGGGGCTTGTGTTAAGGTTGAGGCTCTCTATGGAAAGAAGAGAGCTTCTTTGCTGTCTGCACACTTGTTGTCCTACGCTTATTAGGTGCCGGCTCACCCCGATGTACAGCACCATTCAGCTGCACCGGCACGAGCGGCGCTTCCCCCGGCGCTCCTATCACGAGGTATTCCTCAAGCCCCCGTAAGTCCAGAGAGTTAATGTTTACGGCCAGAGTTGTTTGCGCTTCCGCATTTCGCTTACCCTCCGGCCGGGAACCAATGAGCACGTCCCCTACTAGCACGTGTTCAGCTGGGTCACGCAAAGGCTCTTGGGACTTGGAGTCCACAGGGAGATGGCTGGCTACTACAAGCCGGCTGAGATCTGCCTTTTCCTTCGCGACTGCAGACCCTTCAGCCACAACTCGTCCCTCCTTGACGGTTGCAGCTTGTTTCGGGCGCTTCGCTCGCCTTCCCCTCCCCTTCCAGGAGGCTTGGACCCGTAAGGAGACAACCGGCCTCGTCGGAGGACTCCGGGTGACCTTCACTATCCCGGCATGCACCGTGGGTGCTCAGTCTATTGTCCTCATTCGCGGCTGTCTTTAGCCGTCTCATGTCACGACTTGCCTTCTGGGAGCCGCGGCCATTTTGCTGAACCATGAAGCCGTCATCCGAGACGGCACTGCGATTCTCCCGGCGGACGTCTGCAAAACAGGACAAAAACAAATTTGAAACATCGGGCATTTTACCTCCAACTGCCTTCGTAACGGATAGCGGCACCCCCGGATTGTCTATTGTTCAGTGCACCAAGCACCTCCCACACTACTCATATATTTAAATCACTAAAAACACTATAAACTACTCTTCCTCGCCCAGACACTGCTCCTCTCCCACCTAGCACAGCTCAGTGTCTGGACTTTAGCACCGTCCTTTTATAAGCTCTGACCTGGAGGTGTTCCTGTCCCATCAATCCATAGTTCCTAATACTCCCGGGTCATACGGCCTCACAGGGCCCATAAGCCCCCCCACAGCGACTCCTGGTGGTCCCCAAGGTATCCAGCAGGGCTGTGTATAAATACTACAAAATCCATAAGACCCTGCTGGACCTCGAGGCACGATCCTGCTGTCAGGAGAGCTCCTCCTGGCGGCCTGGGGGTGCGGAATGGCATAGGAAGCCGGCAGTCCTCCACACTCTCTATATATAAACATATATATATATATATATATATATATATATATATATATATATATATATATATATATATATATATATATGTAAAGGACCGAGGAGACAGTAGCAAGGGTTGGGGTTTTCCGGCCCGTATATTGTATACAAACAAAAACAGGTCAAAATTATAAACAAACAGTTCATAATCGCGGCGCCGACTCCTGGCGTCGCTGCCATTTTATTGGGGAGGAGCGGAAGTGGAGGATGCGGGAAGGACCGCAAGGGAGGATGGGAAGGATGGCGTCAGGGCAAGATGGCGGAGGAAGGGCGGAAGTATCGCACTGCGGTCAATCCAGGCCTATGGTGCAGGAAGGTCTTTCTTTCTATGAGGAAGCAGAGGGAGAAAGTTAATACCCCCCATTCCCTGGCGCGAATGGTTTCCCAGGTGCTATCGAATCAATCCGCTGCCTCCTACTCGGCGTGCGTGACACGATCCCCCTTAGCCCAGGACCGTCAGGTCGGGCGGACCTAACCGAGAGGTCGTGAATACGAGAGAGGGCATCGGCATTGGCCTGAAGGGTGCCCGCCGATAAGTGACAGTGAACTTATACGGCTGTAAGTCCAGGAACCACCTGGTGACCCGCGGATTCGACTCTTTGTGTAGGGACATCCACTGAAGTGCAGCGTGATCAGTCACCAGAGCGAATTCGCGACCCAGCAGGTAGTAACGGAGGTGGGTCACTGCCCACTTAATGGCCAAGGCCTCCCTCTCCACTGCAGCGTGCGGGTCTCCCGGTCCATCAGTTTCGGCTAAGGTACATCACAGGGTGCTCGACACCATCGACGCTTTGGCTCAGCACGGCACCCAGGCCTGTGTCCGGCGTCGGTCTGGAGAATAAGCGGGAGCCCAAAATCGGGCGTCCGTAACACAGGTGCCGGCGTTAGGGCCTTCTTTAGGTCACTGAGCGCGTGTTCTGCTTTGTCGGTCCACACCACGTATAGGGGCGCCCTTTTTGTCAGGTCAGTCAAGGGTGCTGCTCTTTGGAGAAGCGGGAACAAACCGGCGGTAGTAACCCGCAAGCCCCAAGAAAGCCTGCACCTGTTTCTTGGTACTTCGGACGGGGCCATTCTAAGATGTCTTTAACTTTGGAGCTCTGTGGCGCACCTGTCCTTGTCCCACGAGGTAGCCTAAATATTTGGCCTCCTTTAATCCAAAAAACACTTCCGGGGTTTATGCGGAGGCGGCTTTAGCCAGTGTTCGGAGGACAGCTGCGACCTGCAGTAGATGCTCCTCCCAGGTGCGGAATAGATGACAACGTCATCCAGGTAGGCGGCGCTATAGGACTGGTGGGGCTTCAGCACTCTATCTACCAGGCGTTGGAAGGTCGCGGGGCCCGTGCAGCCCAAATGGGAGGACCTTGTACTGCCAGTGCCCGCTAGGGGTGCTAAAGGCCGTTTTCTCCTTTGCGGATGCCGTTAAAGGAATTTGCCAATACCCTTTTGTCATGTCAAGGGTAGTCAGATACGAGCCGTACCCAGCCGCTCAAGGAGGTCGTCAATGCGGGGCATGGGGTAGGCATCGAACTTGGAGATCTGATTCAGGCGTCTAAAGTCATTACAGAACCTCCAGGAGCCGTCTGGCTTGGAGACGAGGACAATAGGGCTGGACCAGGGACTATGGCTCTCTTCAATTATGTCCATGTCCAACATACGTTTCACCTCCAGTTCGACCTCTGCGCGTTTTGCCTCCGGAGTCGGTAGGGCCTCTCCGGACGATTACCCGGGCTCCGTGACTATATCGGCTCAATCAGCGGTCCGGCGGGTGACTCGCTCACTACCTCGGGATGGCTCGGAGTGTTTGGGCTAACTCCTGCCGCTGCTTGGGGTCAGCTCTTCGCCGAGGTTAAGGGCAGTTGTGCTTGCGAAAGGGAGAGTGACCTACGGGAGCTGGGAGCTCCTCTCTATCTCTCAGGGCTTTAACAGGTTGACATGATAGATCCTCTCACTTTCGTCGACGATTGGGCTGTTTCACCAAATAGTCGGCGAGTCCTTTCTCTCCTTAACCTCGTAAGGCCCTTGCCAGTGGCGAGCAGCTTCGAGTGGGAGGTCGGGCGAGCACCATAACTTCGGTCCCAGGCGGAACTCCCTGAGGACGGAGTTGCGGTTGTAACACCGGCCTGCGCTGCTTGCGCACGAGTCACGTGCTCTTTTAGGAGGGGCCTGATCTTTGTGAGTCGGTCGCGCGTTGCTCACGCATCAAAATGTTAGAGGAGGGAAGAGCCTCGCCTCCCAGCCTTCTTTTAGGATGTCGAGGATTCCCGGGGTTGTCGCCCGTATAGTAATTCAAAGGGGAGAAGCCTGTAGAGGCCTGGGGTACCTCCCGGTAGGCAAAAGCACGGCGGGAGGAGCTGGTCCCAGTTCCTGCCGTCCGCTGACTACCTTGCGGAGCATCTGCTTAAGCGTCTGATTAAACGTTCACCAACCCGTCAGTTTGCGGGTGATAGACTGACGCTTTCAGGTGCTTTATCTGCAGTAATTTGGCTACCTCCTTGAACGTATCCGAAGTGAAGGGCGCACCCTGGTCCGTGAGGACCTCCTTGGGTATGCCCACGCGTGAAACAAATTAACCAGTTCCGTGCGATGCTTTTAGTATTAGCGGGCGCGGGGAACCGCCTCTGGGTACCGGGTGGCATAGTCCACCATGACTAGGATATACTTGTGGCCACGGGTTGAGGGCTCCAGGGTCCCACCAAATCGACCCCTATCCTTTCAAAGGGGATGTCCACGAGGGAATAGGGACTAGAGGAGCACGGTCCCTCCTAGGAATCTGGCGGGTCTGGCACTCGGACAGGATTGACAGAACCGCGGACCTCCTCATTGATCCCAGGCCAGTAAAAGCGGGCTTAATCCTCTCCAGTGTTTTTCGCCCCAGGTGGGCCTAGGAGGTGAGCATGTGCCAACTCGCATATCTCCGCCGGAAGGTACGCGGAATTAGCAACAACTTCCGACCTCGCCCTCATGGGTAGCCACTCGGTACAACAGATCATTCTCAAGGACAAAGAAGGGTTCCCGCGGTGTGGATCCGTCCGCTGTTGAGCTGTTAGGCAGAACGACGCATTCGGGCAAAGCGCGGGAGTCATCATTCCACTGCTCCCTCTTAAAGGAGGCGGCGTGGACCGAAATTGATGGTCCAGGCCGCCGAGAGGGTCTTGGGGCCTGGGCCGGGAAGAGTTCCTGGCTAGTCCCTTCTCCGGCGGAATCTTCCGGGTCAAGGTCCGTAGCCACGGAAAGGTCCCCCGAGACACCAGCGCCCATAGGGGCTGCCCTTGTGCACGGCGTGGAGGCCGCGGGAGGGGTGCCTTTTCCCCTCATAACAAGATCCAACGAGGCCCGGGAGCGCGAATGGCTTACCGCTGATTCTTTTAGACCAGTCTTGTCCCAAATCACTGGGAAGGGGGTCAGGTAACACAGCGACCGTCATTTGGATTGGTTCCCCTTCCAGGTGACATAGCAGTGGCGAACGATATGACCTAGTCCCCCATGCACACAGGTGACCAACAAATGCTGTTTTAACCACTGTTGCGGTAAGACAAAGCGGCGAGCAACAATGGTAATGTTGCTGCGGAATCAAACAAAGCCACCACGGCGTGCCCATTTAGCAACACCACTCCCGATTCGACTCGCCAAGGGATGCGGCGGGTACAATACCTCTCGACGTCCAGCTGCAGTCCATAGGCTCCGGGCGTGTGATGGGGCAGTTTGGCAGCAGGTGACGGTCTCGCCACACTTGAAACAGCGGCGGACCCGCCTCTCTCTGGCTCTGGCTGGCGCTTCTGCAGCGCGTCGAGGGGCTCGGGGTGGCCGCCCGTCCCTGCGGTTCCCGCGAGCAGGCTTTTCTGACCCCCAAGTCGGATGACCGCCAACTGACGCTCCAGGACGGCGAGGAGGCCCGACATGTTGTGATAGGCGTGTCCCCGACCTGCTGGGCGAGGAACTGGGCATCGCATTGACCAGGCCTTCACAGGCCACCCGCCGACCACTTTCCGCCCGTCGGGTCTCTGGCCGTAGCCAGCGCCCATCTTGCCCCAGAACTCGAACGCCTGGGCGCGAGCGGGCTTTTCAGGGTCAAAGACCCAGTTCCGCCATTCGCCGCCTGCTGGCCGGGCTAATGCCGTGCGGGCCAGTATTTCGGGCTTGAGGAGGTCGTAATTAGCGCCTCCTCCTCAGGGAGGTCATAATAGGCCCATGGCGTCCCTTCAGGTATGGCGCCAGGATGGACGCCCACTGGACCGCTGCCACTCGTTCGGGTGGCCGTCCTCTCAAACATGCCCAGGTAGGCATCGGCGTCCTCCGGCCCCCATCGGAACTAAAGGAGGAGGCGGCTGCCTGGGCGGGTCTGGTCTCGCCCGTTGGGCTTCCACTAACCTGGCCTTCGTGGCCTCCAGCTCCCGGGTGGTGGCGGCTTGCGCAAGCTGCAGCGCCTGGAGCTGGTCATTCATCGCCTGCAGCACCGTGTTGAGGTCCTGTCCCTCCGTCATTCCGGGATCTCCTATCCTGCCGGCTACGCCACTTGTCAAGGACCGAGGAGACAGTAGCAAGGGTTGGGGTTTTCCGGCCCGTATATTGTATATCAAACAAAAACAGGTCAAAATTATAAACAAACAGTTCATATGCGTGGCCGACTCCTGGCGTCGCGGCCATTTTATTGGGGAGGAGCCGGAAGTGGAGGGATGCCGGGAAGGACCGCAAGGGAGGATGGGAAGGATGACGTCAGGGCAAGATGGCGGAGGAAGGGCGGAAGTATCGCACTGCGGTCAATCCAGGCCTATGGTGCAGGAAGGTCTTTCTTTCTATGAGGAAGCAGAGGGAGAAAGTTAATACCCGCCATTCCCTGGCGTGAATGGTTTCCCAGGTGCTATCGAATCAATCCGTGGCCTCCTACTCGCGCGTGCGTGACAATATATATATACATACACACATCTATCTATCTATCTATCTATCTATCTATCTATCTATCTATCTATCTATCTATCTATCTATCTATCTATCTATCTATCTATCTATCTATCTATATTCACATATACACCTATATATATACACACCTATATATATACTCAACTATATATATATATACACCTATGCATATACACCTATACATATACATATATATATATATATATATATATATATATACATATACATACACACACATATATACATATACCCTTTGGGGTGCGAGCAGCTGTTGCTGGGGGTGCGAGAAACCATCGAGGAAGAAAAATTAAAAACATTATTTATACAAAATCTTAATTTATCTATCCATTCCCATATAATTAAATGGGCAGGCTATTTCGTTTCAGTGCAATAAGGTGCTTGTTAAAACGGATGACTCCCGCTCTTACGTGCACTTAGTGCTGCGTGGGTATTATGAACTATTGAATCTGTTCAAGTTCTATTTAAATTTTAAATATAAGTAATTTTTATTTAGTCGACAGAAATATGTTTGGTAGGAATGTTAAGTTAAATGTAGTCATCATTGCATACATTTTTCTTCACCATAGAAATTTAAAGACTAAATTCAACTTACATTCCTACCAAAGATATTTCTTTCGACTAAATAGAACCTACTTATATCCAAATAGAACTTGAAAAGATATATTTTTTCGAATCTGATCGCGCATTTTAAATTGACTTGACATGCATTACATCGAGCCTGCGAGCTATTGAGCTCTCGCCTGCTTGCTTCAATAAGTCACCCTCGCTTCGCTCTTACTTTTTTACAGTTCATTTAATCATGGCTAGTCGCGAAAAAATTTGAAAATGGAAGGAGAATTACACTGAGGATGGCTTTACCAAAACAATTATTAATGGTGAATAAAGTATCCATTATTCATAAAGCTTCAATTGGTGAACTGTTTTTTGTCGTTAACCTCATATTTTTTCATACTTCTTTTCAAAGCAAGTGGGTGCAAGGGTAAAATGAATCAGGAAGCGCTGATATACAGTATATATATTGAATCAATTGAAATAGTTTTACTGTCAAATAATGCAAAGAGTACACGGCCCGTGTTTCTCCCTAAATCTGGGCTCATCAGGTGTACACACTCACTGCACCCCCTCTTGGGAATCAAACCTCGGATGTCAGCGCTAGAGGCGAATATGCATTAATAACAAACTGTTATTTGACAGTATGTAGATTGGGAGATGTATATATATAAATTATATAAATAAGATAACTACTGTAGCCACAATAAATGCCTTTATTGAATAGACAAACCGGGGTGAACAAGTTCCTTTCTACTGCAGCCACAGCCATACACACATAAAAACATCAATAATAACTCATAAACTTGCAATATTATTTAGGAAAATCGCAACATTTTACTCACCAAAAATTCGGATTATTTGTAAACAAAATCCATCCTCCTCTCTTTCCTCAAAAACAGTTCAATTACTCAGTCGTACGGATTATCCGTGCGCTTCAGTTCCATCAAAACACCCCTTTCTATCGCAATCGAAGCTAATGCTGAAAGGCGAACCCGCCCTATGGTATTCCTGGCATAAGTTTGAATTCGCTTTAGGGCTGAAAATGTCCGCTCGACAGAAGCAGTGTACACGGGAATGCTCACCGCCAAATACACCAATGTGAACAGCTGCCCCATGCTCTCATTCAGATTTTTCTGATGAAGGAATTCAAGGAGATCAGTGGGAGATTTTCCTACAAAATCATCCATGGCATACATTACAGTAAGTTCTGATTTTAGCCAAGACAGATCAAAAAGCACTCCGTTGCTCTTGTGTTAAACTGGAGAAGGCTGCATGCGTGAAAATTTTCTTGTATTCCCGAAACTTCTGGGGCTCGAGGAGCATGACAAACATCAGGTTTTCGTGGTCTTGAAATCTGGTCTGTGTCTGGGAAATAATATTGTTCAGAATCTTGCCATGGAGTTGGCCATAATGCGCGCGATGATCTTTCGCTTGGAGCGTTTGTTTTGCATTCAGTGGCCTCATAGAGTTCCTCATATCGGCTTCTATCCAATCAATGGGTCTGAATACGGTGACGTAGCCGTACGCCTGCTAGAGGGCCCTATTGACACCAACTCAAAATCTGATTGGTTGAAGCAACAGGTTAATCAACATTTATTCTGTGTTAGAGTGCCTTCACACTGGATTGTGAAAGCCTCTCTGCCTGGCAACAAATGATGGCTGAAATGTGATTGGTTAAATGCTTTAATACGAAACTCCGCCTCCCATGGCTATCTAGCTGCAGTCTATTACAGTATATGGGCAAAAATACGTTCCAGTTATGACCATTACGCGTAGAATTTCGAAATGAAACCTGCCCAACTTTTGTAAGTAAGCTGTAAGGAATGAGCCTGCCAAATTTCAGCCTTCTACCTACACGGGAAGTTGGAGAATTAGTGATGAGTGAGTGAGCGAGTGAGTCAGTCAGTCAGTCAGTCAGTGAGTGAGTGAGTGAGTGAGTGAGTGAGTGAGTCAGTCAGTCAGTCAGTGAGGGCTTTGCTTTTTATTAGTTTAGATTATTTTAATGCATAACACTTAGAAGTGCATATCTGAGACAATGAACTGTAAAGATGAAGTTGGTTTGCAACATTTATTACAAAAAAGTTAAAGAATATATAAAATATAGAACAAGAATTGTAGGTTGTAACTGAACAATGAGGGACATGTATGTTTGTTACATTTTCTCAAAAAACAGAGTCATTTTCCATTTTCCCCTCACGTTATCTAAAACAGATGCAGGTCTTCCATATGTGAAAAAATATGTCTAAAGACATATTCCTCTCCTCTTCTTCTGGAAATTCAGATAGCAAATCAAATTTCTGAAGGGCTTCCTCAATGTCGTCTTTGTCCATTGACAGTAATGAAGGGAGTGAGATGTGCCCCCTTGCTCTCAGCACACCACTTCTCTACCTCGGTAAGATGCTAAAGGATTCTGTGTTGCTGTAATATGTTTTATTAAAAAAGAAAGAAAGAAAATTCTTTAAATGGTCATCATAAAGCTTTAATAATATTAATATCCTTTTCCTCCACATTTACAAGGAATGTAAAAAAAAATAATGTACAGTATATTTAATTTGTTATACATTAATAACATTTTTGATCACAGATTCTACAAGTCTTCAATGTTTCTTATCTTATTATCTTACATGATTATTAACAAAGCACGCAATATATTTCAAATGTTTTAAGGCCTTTAAGAGTACTAGCACTCCAGTTTGTCAGAAGATGTAAAACAGGCTGTTAGTCTTTTGGGCTTTGACTTCTACTGGTTAATGATTAACAGTATGCATCTGAGACAAGCATTAAGTATTTTTATACATTTTATTCACTATACCATAGGCCTTATAAGCCAGCATCAACAACATGTAAATCATCTTTCTTATGGAAGTTTATAAAATGATGTGTCTGTACCTGCTCATCGGTGCCCTGTGCTGGATGTTGGGGAAGGGTGGCTGATGTTTCTTCTAAAAGAAAAGACCTGAAACCTGCAAAACACAGTGCTATGGAACAGAATAGCAAGACATTTCTTTTTCATTTCAGATGTAGTGTCATGTCTTTACTCTGTCTTCTCATTAATGGCTCAATAAAGTCTAAACCTGAAAAAAGAGAAAATAATATTTACCTAAGGAAATGTTAAAAAAGAACCAAAAGAATAAGCACGATAAATGACCCTGTCCTGGCTGTCCATTATTTTGTACCTTTTTTTGTTTGGTTCTTGTGTTTACAGTGATCGGGCTGTAAGGCTATTAGCATGAACTCCTGCAATGTTACTTTTTTGGTTGGTTGTGGTTGGTTTTTAAATTAAAGTTCAGACTTGTTCAAATATTCCCCTCTGTTCTGAGAGAGAGAGTGCGAGCGAGCAAATGCGTGCTGCTGAGAGAGAGAGAGCAAGCGCGTGCTGCTGACAGAGGGTGAGGGTGCATGCTGCAGAGAGAGAGAGAGAGAGAGAGCGAGCCTGCTCGTGTAGCTGAGCAGGGAGCCTGGGGTTTTTGTGTCAGTGTTATTCAATGTTTTTACATTAGTTTACTATTACACTGTGCATTCTATGGTGTAATTAATTATATTTGTGCTTAATCTTTACATATATTTACATATATATTTACATACAGTTCGTACAGTATGGAACAGATTCATTGTATTTACATACAATCCTATGGGGGAAATTGCTTCAGTTCACGACCAACTCGGTTTACGACCAGAGTTTTGGAACGAATTATGGTCGTAACCGAGGTTCTACTGTACTGTTGTAACAACAGTTCTAAATGATGAAATCCTGATTTCCCTAATGTGTAAGAGCTGTTTTGATGGTTTCCTAAGTGTTTTTCAAAGTGCACTTCAATATCTCAAATTCACTTGTTTTCCCGTTTGAAAAGCAATGGGCTAAAATTGAAGCTGAGTGTTACTCAATGATCCTTAACTTCTATGTGTTTAAACCACTTGCATCACATGTCAAATGGAGGATTCTAACAGAAATGTACAGTTTTGAACAGTTTCCTTGTGCTAAACAAGATGTAAAACATATTATATACTGTAAGTGCTTTTCAGTGCTTGAAACACGCTATTGTGAAATTAAGTTACCTTCAACTATAACTCAGTACACCATCATAATACTGTTGTAACAACAGTTCGAAATGATGAAATCCTCAGTTCCCTAATGGGTAAGAACTGTTTGGATGGTTTACTAAGTGTTTTTCAAAGTGCACTTCAATATTTCATATTCACTTGTTTTCCCCTTTAAAACGCATTGGGCTAAACTGAAGCTGAGTGTTACTCAATGATACTTAACTTCAAATGTGTTAAAACCACTTATATCACATGTGAAATTGAGGATTCTAACAGAAATGTACTGTTTTGAAAAGTTCCTTGTGCTAAACAAGCTGTAACACTTATCTATACTAATAAAAGGCAAAGCCCTCACTGACTGACTCACTGACTGACTGACTGACTCACTCATCACTAATTCTCCAACTTCCCGTGTAGGTAGAAGACTGAAATTTGGCAGGCTCATTCCTGACAGCTTACTTACAAAAGTTGGGCAGGTTTCATTTCGAAATTCTACGCAAAATGGTCATAACTGGAACCTATTTTTATCCATATACTGTAACAGAGTGCAGCTCTATGGTTGTGGGAGTCGGAGTTGCGTGTTGCATCATCATGCCTCCCACGTAATCACATCAACTGACTGTGAACGCAGTACATAGAAAACAAGGAAGACCTCCAAAAAGCGCTGAAGACAAAACACATAAAAGCATATTCATAAGTGCAGCTGCTGCGAAAACAAAGCACGGTGTAAACCATAAGTTTAAATTAAGTTTATAGATACGCTCCCGCTGCCATTTGTCATGCCTTCGACGAGATACAAGTTTAATGAGAAGACACAAGGTATAAACGAGACTTTGGATCACTTTGTAACGGAGTTAAAATTGCTGTAGCGAGAAACTTTTAAGTGCCGGGTCTTAGCTAACATTAAGTAAAGCCGTGGACTTCGCAACATCACACAAGAGAGCAACTCACGTGAACTGACTGAACGCAGTACGAGTGATCACTTCCATGAATCAAACCTGTTCAAAAGACGCATTACACAATTGACAAGGTAGGAAAAGAATATGCTCCGAGCTGAGCTCCACAACTAACACGGTCTTGCGGAAGCAACTTCGTCACGCTGCCACCAAATACTCTCAGAAAAATCCACAAGTTAATACACACTCATCATACATCATCAGACCAGAGAATCTTTTTTCTCACCATCTCAGAGTCCTTCAGGTGTCTTTTAGCAAACTCCAAGATAGAACATTTTGGCCTTAATTCTAAGCGATATGTGTGGAGACAACCAGGCACTGCTCATCACTTGTCCAATACAGTTCCCACAGTGAAGCATGGCGGTGGCAGCATCATGCTGTTGGGGTGTTTTTCAGCTGCAGGGACAGGACAACTGGTTGCAATCGAGGGAAAGATGAATGCGGCCAAGTACAGGGATATCCTGGACAAAAACCTTCTCCAGAGTGCTAAGGACCTCAGACTGGGCCGAAAGTTTACCTTCCAACAAGACAATGACCCTAAGCACACAGCTAAAATAACGAAGGAGTGGCTTCACAACAACTCTGTGACTGTTCTTGAATGGCCCAGCAAGAGCCCTGACTTAAACCCAATTGAGCATCTCTGGAGAGACCTAAAAATGGCTGTCCACCAACGTTTACCATCCAACCTGACAGAACTGGAGAGGATCTGCAAGGAGGAATGGCAGAGGATCCCCAAATCCAGGTGTGAAAAACTTGTTGCATCTTTCCCAAGAAGACTCATGGCTGTATCAGCTCAAAAGGGTGCTTCTACTAAATACTGAGGAAAGGGTCTGAATACTTAGGACCATGTGATATTTCAGTTTTTCTTTTTTTAAAAATCTGCAACAATTTCAAAAATTCTTTTTTTTTGTCTGCCAATATGGGGTGCTGTGTGTACATTAATGAGGGAAAAAATTAATTTAAATGATTTTAGCAAATGGCTGCAATATAACAAAGAGTGAAAAATTGAAGGGGGTCTGAATACTTGTGTATGTATGTATGTGTATATGTATATATTGTGGCAGTAGGGGGCAGTAGTGCACCCTTGAACCCTCAGGTACAACTCCGGAGACCAGGTAACAGTCCAAGACTCTTTTTATTTTCTCTCAGTGCACCAAGCACCTTCCACACTACTCATTCACTACAACTACACACAATAACCTCTCCTCCTCGCCCAGACACTTTGCTCCTCTCCCACCCAGCACAGCTCAGTGTCTGGACTGAGGCACCGTCCTTTTATAGCCCCTGACCCGGAGGTGTTCCTGTCCCACAGTTCCTTATTCCTTCCGGGTCAGGGCAATCAGTCTTTCACATCACCCCGGGAGCACGCCATTCCTTCCCGTCCACGTGACTGTGACGTACTCCCGGGTCATAAGGCACAACCGATCCCACAAGTCCCCCCACAGCGACTCCTGGTGGTCCCCAAGGTATCCAGCAGGGCTGTGTATAAACACTACAGAGTCCATAAGGCCCTGCTGGACCTCGGGGCACGATCCTGGTGTCGGGAGAGCTCCTCCTGTCGGCCTGGGGGTGCGGACCGGCCTGGGAAGCCAGCAGTCTTCCACAGTTCCCCCCCCTTAGCGACGACTTCTGGGGCGGAGCGTCCGGCCCCGAGAGGGACGTCTTCCTCCAGGAAGACGCGTCATCCGGGCCTTGAGAGCGTTGCCCCTGTCCTCGAGTGAACCTTGGGGGGACGGTGTACCTCCTGTCTCCCCGGGGACAATGGCGCCTCACGTGGCCCGGTTGCCGGCAATTATAGCACCGACGAAGCCCTCCTGGTTGCTTCCCTCTGCGGGACCAAAAACATCTCGGGAACTCCGTCAGCGCCGTCTCCGCCCCTTCACCTGCCAGGGAAGTCATCACGGCCGCCTGGCGGCCCTTAAGCCTATTCTCCATTATGTCGGGAGGCCCACCATTCCTTTTGGGGATCTCCCGCTTACTTTGGGGCTTGCGCTCAGCCTGAGGCCCTCCATGGGAAGAGGAGAGCCTCTGTACTGTCTGCACACCCGTTACCTTCTGCTTACTAGGAGTCGGCGTCATTAGCACCGTCCCGCACCGATGAACAGCACTATTCAGCTGCACCAGCACGAGCGGCGCTTCCCCCGGCACTCCTACCCCTGGCGCTACCCCGCACTTAAGACCGGTCGAGTCCTGGTGAGCCGTACTGCTCCGGAAAGCCACGCCACGCGCATGCCCCGGGCTGTTTGCTCCAGTCCCCGACCATTCGGTCATTGTGCCCCAGTCTCTTGTCGGGCACACAGTGCTTTGACACGCTTACTCATTCTCAGCGGTGCCCGATCGCACTGTGTCCCTTACTCTCTACGACACGGGAGGGACTCACCTGTACTCCCGCATCGATCATCTCCGGAGCTTCCTGGCGCAGCCGCTGCACGAAATCCCTCAGTGCCTTTACAGGTGCTGCTGCCGTTGCTCCTAGTTCCTCCACTCGTTCCTTTAGGTCTTCGACACCCTGCAAGAAACGGTGCAGGGGCTCGAGGTATTTCTCGAGACCCTGTAAGTCCAAACAGTTAGTTATTACGGCCGGCTGCATTTTCGCTTCCGCGTTGTGCTTACCTTCCGGCCGGGAAACAATGAGCACGTCGCCTCCAGGCACGTGTTCCGCTGGGTCGCGCAAAGGCTCCTGGGAGTTGGAGTCCTCAGAGGGACGGCTGGCTACTACAAACCGGCTGAGATCTGCCTTTTTCTTTTCCGCGGCAGACCCGTCAGCCACAAGCCGTCCCTCTTTGTCGGAGGCTTTTTGTTTCGACGGTGCTTTGCCCGCCTTCCCCTCCCTTTCCAGGAGGCTTGGACCCGTTAGGGGATGACCGGCCTCATCGGAGGACTCCGGGTTCCCTCCACCGTCCCGACATCCACCGCGGGTGACCAGTCTGTTGTCGCCGACCGCGGCTGTCTCTAGCCGTCTTGCGTCGCGACTTGTCTTCTGGGAGCCGCGGCCATTTTGCCAAGGCATGAGGCCGTCATCCAAGACGCCGCTGCAATCCTCCCGGCGGACGTCTGCAAAACAGGATAAATACAAAGACGGAACGTCGGGCGTTTTACCTGTAGCCGCCTCCGCAATGGAATGCGGCACCCCCGGACCGTCTAGGGAGTATGATGCGCTCGGCAGTTGTCCGTGTCCCGGGTCTTTTGCAGCCCGGGTTTGTTGTGCCCGAATCAGCGCTCTGTCTTCCTCACTCCCGGTCAGGTAGGTCCAGGACATCTCGCCGTCCGTCAGGCCCTGCAGGCGGCTGGGAGTGACCTTCTTTTTCCCCGTTTTCTTTCCCATGGCCCTATAGAGCGGGATAGCACGCACTGTTGCCGCTTTCTTGGTAGCGGGTGGTGTTGTGCACCTCCGTGAAAAATGGGGAATCGACCGAGGGTTGTCTGCCCACACGAAATTTGTTTTTTATGCAGGTCCTCTGCCAGCAGACGGCCAGAGAATCCTGCCGACTACGCCAGTGTGGCAGTAGGGGGCAGTAGTGCACCCTTGAACCCTCAGGTACAACTCCGGAGACCAGGTAACAGTCCAAGACTCTTTTTATTTTCTCTCAGTGCACCAAGCACCTTCCACACTACTCATTCACTACAACTACACACAATAACCTCTCCTCCTCGCCCAGACACTTTGCTCCTCTCCCACCCAGCACAGCTCAGTGTCTGGACTGAGGCACCGTCCTTTTATAGCCCCTGACCCGGAGGTGTTCCTGTCCCAGCAGTCCACAGTTCCTTATTCCTTCCGGGTCAGGGCAATCAGTCTTTCACATCACCCCGGGAGCACGCCATTCCTTCCCGTCACGTGACTGTGACGTACTCCCGGTTCATAAGGCACAACCGATCCCACAAGTCCCCCCACAGCGACTCCTGGTGGTCCCCAAGGTATCCAGCAGGGCTGTGTATAAACACTACAGAGTCCATAAGGCCCTGCTGGACTTCGGGGCACGATCCTGGTGTCGGAGAGCTCCTCCTGTCGGCCTGGGGGTGCGGACCGGCCTGGGAAGCCGGCAGTCTTCCACAATATGTATATGTGTGTGTGTATGTAGATGCGTATATGTATATATATATATATGTAGATATGTGTATATATGTATATGTATATATATGTTTATATGTGTGTATATATATATATATATATATATATATATACATATATATGACAGCAACACTCATAACAGTGACAAAACAATTACATTGACAATCATGTTACAATTTAAATGATTTTAGCAAATGGCTGCAATATAACAAAGAGTGAAAAATTGAAGGGGGTCTATAAATATATGTATATTTTTGTGTATGTATGTATGTGTATATGTATATATGTATATGTGTGTGTGTATGTAGATGCGTATATGTATATATATATATGTGTATATGTAGATATGTGTAAATATGTATATGTATATATATGTTTATATGTGTGTGTATATATATATATATATATGAAAGCAACACTCATAACAGTGACAAAACAATTACATTGACAATCATGTTACGTTATTTTTAAAATGTTTCCTTTTCTTTTTCATAACTTCTTTAACACACTACTTCTCCGCTGCGAAATGCGGATATTTTGCTAGTTATATACGGAAAGTGGTTTTCTGCGCTTGAAACGCGCTATTGTGAAATCAAGTTACCTTCAAATATAACTCAGTACACGGTCATAATACTGTTGTAACAACAGTTCCAAATGATAAAATCCTCAGTTCCTTAATGGGTAAGAACTGTTTGGATGGTTTCCTAAGTGTTTTTTAAAATGCAACTTCAATATCTCAAATTCACTTGTTTTTCCCATTGAAACGCTTTGGGCTAAACTGAAGCTGAGTGTTACTCAATGATCCTTATCTTCTATGTGTTTAAACCACTTGTATTACATGTGAAATGGAGGATTCTAACAGACATGTACTGTTTTGAACAGTTTCCTTGTGCTAAACAAGGTGTAACACTTGTTATATACTGCAAGGGCTTTTCATTGCTTTAAATGCGGTAGTAGTTATATGCATGCGGCAGATGTCAAAATGTCAATCAAATTTGATGGATGACTGGAAGTCCCGCCGCTTTCCTTTGACGTAATTAATGTGACCTTTGTTTGAAGTCGCCCCCAAACCCCTTCCTGTTTTTTCCTCAGGAAACGGCAAAGATCCGATTGCAGGATGTCTGGTCCTTCCTTGAACCTGCTCCAACCCATCCTGTTTTTTCCGCAGGAAACGGTTAAGATTTGTTTGAAGGATGTCTGTCCCTTCTTTGAACCTGCCCCCACCCACCTGTTTGCCCCAGGCCCAGGAAACTGTCAAGAGCAGACTTGACGGATGGGTGCCCCCTCTTTGACCCGGGCCCCCTCTTCCGAAGACAAGTTGAGGCACGTCCGGGCAAGTTTCTATCCAGATCTTGCTGTCCCTGCCACGGCCTCCGGTCAGGCAGCCCAGACGGCATCAAGGCCCTGCCTAGGACCCCTCCGTCAGGCAGCCCCTGAGGGCGGGGACACCACATGTTGGTTGAACCCTTCACTTCCAGTCACACTTCTTCCGAGGACATACACAGACACACATGCTCCTGCCTATATCGCTTTGGGTAAGTGCACACGTTTCTATCTATCTATCTATTATTTAAAATAGCTATCTAACCTTTGATTTATCTATGTCAAAACACCCTTTTTCCATATCCCTGACAATCCTTTCACAGAAACGTCCAGTTGTTGAATTTTCCAACTCACAGAAAGCAATGTGCTGCTTCTCTCTATACATTAGAATACATGGGCTCTAAAAACCTGGCCTGCTGTTAGTAACCCTGCACTCATGGTTTTCTTTACACAGCAGAATACATGGGCTCTAAAAAGCTGGCCTGCTGTTACTAACTCCTGCACTCACTCTACACAGTTGAAACCTGAGAGCAGACAGCCTCTGTGCTGAAAAAAGCAGACAGGGACACGGCTATGAGATGCCCCAGCGGCTGAAGCTCTAAGCCTACTCGCAGGCAAGGGTTTGTAGTTCGAAATACATGCTGACTGGAAACCTCGGAGGAGCAGACAAATCCCTCCCTCCCTCGCTCGCTAGCTCGCTCAAAAGCCCTGCACGGGTCTATAGCAGGAACTTGCATACTGTATGAACCGGAGCTCCGCTGACAGATAGTGTCAGGAAATGGCCAGACCCTTAACCTGCTGTGTTCTGCGAGCTCATGCTAATCAACAGATGGTCATAAACCCCGAGAGGTAAAAGCTTTTAATGACCCTAAAAGAAATCAAAGGGTTACAAAGGTGACTTTTAAAAATATTGAACTTTTCGAAGACCGGACTACGCACAATACTTGGATGTCCAGTGAAAATGATGGTCACGCATCTGCGACCACAATTAACCGAAATTCCCTTCCACTTTTCGGAGCTCGGGCAAAGATCCGGAAATAAACTGTCAATACAAGGATATGCATTTAAAATGTTTGTCACACACAGGATCGAATGCCCTTATAAAAATACAGCTCTTTTCTCTATAAATTGAGTTGCGTCGGGAACACAAGACCTTTCCCCTGATCGTCGATCGGGACGTCAAGATGAATACAAGCCATGACGGTGCATTTTCACAAAATTCTTAATGATTTTTTGCTAATTATGGCTAAGACTAAATGAAATTTAATTATCGTTCATACAGCCTACTCTTCAGGACGCGCTCTCGTCCGGAATCACGGTAAGAATATTCAAAATTCTTATAAGCGTGATCAAATATGTATTAAATGTGTATTAAAACGGCATGGTGAATTCTTAGCGATTGGCTCAATCCTTATATATTTTTTTGGAATTATACATCAGAACAGAATCTCAAAATGTTAAGTCTCTTTTAAAATGTTCGAATGAAGTTTGGACCGGTCATGAAAGGGCTTGATGAAAGGACGTGTGTGAGTATAATTACGTTTGAATCCTTTAATTTAATCATAGAGGGCTACATCGTGATAGATCCACCGAATCATTGTGCGGAAGAGGGTAAGAACCTTTTTTGTTTTTTAATTTGCTTTTTGATTACAGCATGCATATAGGTGTGGAGCAGTCGTGCGCGTGTACGTGATCTTGTGAACGCTCGTACGCGATCTTGGGAGCGTTCGTGCATGTGCACGTGTGTGTGCGTGCGTGTGTGTGCATGTGCGTGTTTACGAGGGCTTGGGAGCACTTTGTCATAAGCACTTTCATTCATTTAATGCCGCCGAGTAGACGCATCATGTGTAAATGAATAGGTTTAAGAGATTCCTGTATTTACTCGGTTATAGCTTCAGAATCAGGAAGCCTTTTTTATCCAATTCGGTGTAGGGTTTGCTCGTACATTTTGTTAAAGTGATTTGGTTAGTTATAAATAGCCTATTTAGGACAAAAGTCTCTCTTGCTGCCGTAAAATTGAGTTTTTATATGGACAAGCTTCTATCGGAATGAATCGTACATGAAAAGGTGTGATGTGCAACAGAACGTGCAGTTTAAAATCATGAGCTGTGCCTGTGTGTGTGTGTGTGTGTGTGTGGATTGTTTGTTTAAAGAGAGCTATCATTTTGTATGATCCGCGGCAAGCTTTGAAAACTGGGGACTTGTTATATTAAAAAGCGTCTGCCTTTTGTTTTTTAGACGATAACCCTTTACAAAGTGAATCAGCTTCTCAAAGGGAATACCCCGGTCTATCCAATCGCCGTGTCATTTTAGATATCAGTTTACCTAAGAAATGTATGAAGCATACAGAATTCCAGATTATGTGAAAAGAGGTGATTAACTGAGAAGTTCATAACTATATTTCCAGGGTACTCCCCTCTGGGTATTTTAACACAAGTGTTGGCCGGATCAGAAAATCTAGCCCGGTACCATAAACTGGCAGAATCTACAAACACCTCCGCTCTCTGACACCAGCGCACAGCATTCACCGAAGCATTCTGAGAGCATCATTCAGCAGTCTCCGGTTTGCTCTGATAACGGAGATCAGCATTCTCTGGACCGTTCCGAGGTCGGGGATCAGCATTCTCTGGCGATCTCTGAGCTCAGTTTTAATTCCAATATCTTGAGGTCTTCTCCACAATCACCAACACCACCTTATTCTAGTCGTTGGACCCCTTTGCAGGCAACGCCTCACTCTGACTGAGGATCTCGGCGTAGAATTCGTTATTCACCCCGATATTCCCTTCGTTCTGACCACCAGCAGAGACAACGACAAAGATTGGAGCAGTTACTGGTGCAATTTGTAGAATTAGAGGCTCCTGTGTACAACTCCATACCCGAAATACGTTTATACTTGATGCATATGTATGCTTTTTACATTGCTCTAACCCGTAATTAAACGAGAAGTTTTATGTTACTTTTTTTTTTTTAAATATTGTTGATTGCATTATTATTATATTTTGGTTAATAATTGCTTTATTATTTTTATTACTTTTATTTTTAATTTTATTATATTCTGTGTTCATAATTTTAGACTTTGATTAAATTTAGGTCATGCCTGAAAGCAGTTCTAGCAGTACCAGCAGTGACAGAAATGGCAGTGGCAGTGATACAGACGATGTGTGTGAATATTCTGGAGGGCGTAAAGGTAGGAAAAGACCGTCCAGTGAAAACCTGAGATTATTAAAAGAGATATCTGATAACCTAGAATATTCTATAAAACCCACTAAAATCCCCACCCCTCTGAGATCTCCTCAAATTGTTCAATCACCACACCCGGTGACACATCCGATCGACAATTTTGACCTCATTAATAATGCGCTCCAGGTTCTAAATTCTGATGAAATAACCGTAGTTAACGCCTTGTGGGAGCTTTTGAAGAATACCTCTTCTGAGGATGGAACGTCTTCAGGCCCCTCACAACAGCCTAATGCCCTAGACACGAATGTAAAACCCCCACAAAGTTTTAACTCTTCAGAGGCAGGAACGTCTTCAGACCCTTCACATCCTAATGCCCCAGACACGAATGTAAAACACACACAAACTTCTACCTCGGGAGTGTCAGAGGACTCATGCTCCTCCGGTGAAAGCAGATCCCCACTTCAACACTTTTCCGTCGACGACCCGGTAATACAACCTTCTACCTCAGGGTGCATCAAGGTCCATCTTCAGCACTCGCCTGCTGATGACTTAACAAGGGCTGATAATTCAGCTCCTCAGACCGGCTCCGGAGTGACTAATCCGTCTGGGGTACTCACGACTCTCGAAGTGAACTCTCCACAGCCATCGCCCGTTGATGATTTAACAGAGTCGGATAATTCAACTCCTCAGACCAGCTCCGGAGTGACTAACCCGTCCAGGGTAAACTCGAATCATGAAGCCGACTCTCCACAACCGTCTACCTCACATGCGGACAATCCTTCGTCTCCAGACCCGCCAGTAAACTCCCCGCAGCCCTCCACTTCTGGATTAAATAATTTGTCTATAACAGAACGTCCAGAATTTAACAATATCGAGATTAGAAATCGCTTCAATTTTTCGGAGGCCTACACACTTGATTCATTCGCTGAAGTTTTAAATCATATACACGAGACCCTTCAACAAATATTAGAGAGCTTTACGAGCATTTTGAATCCTAAGGATCTAGTACAGTTAGAATTATGTGCCGATTCTCTCATCCCTGGTGTTTTTTCCCTAACCCCTGCGGGTATGCTTTCTGTGGAGGATTTTTTTAATCAAATTGAATCACTTCTCCAGAGTCACGCTACTATTTTAGCTGATTCCAGTCTGACGCTAATTGTTCAGGTTGTGAGGGCTCCATCTGGTGGCGGGGGTTCTAGGTGTAAAGCCTGTACCCTTTTCAACAATGTAATCGTTCAAAAGAAACGTAAACATCTATGGATCTCTTTCAACCCGGATGATCAATGCTGTTTTGCCAGGGGTTTGCTGGCTGTATTAAACGTTAGGTTCGGAAACAATCAGAAATTGTGTGAACAAGAGGCTCGTCGATTGCACGTCAGGGTCGGATTATCAACGGATCAGAAAGTAAAATTTTCAGATATTGAAAAGTTTGAGAGGTTAATGGGAATTAAAATTGTCATCTGGCACCGGGAACCGAACGCTAACGCTCAATTAAAATTTGAAGCGTCCCGTGCCTGAAAAACAAAGACGGCTTTCCTGTTTTTGCATGATGAACATTATTACAGAATTTTGAATCTAAAAGGTTTTCTGGGTTTTTCCTACATCTGCGATTTCTGCTACACAGGGTATTCTAATCCGTCACGTCATCGTTGTGAGCAACACTGTGACATCTGTTTATCTACAGACTGTCAAAGGGTTGATGGGGAGGCTTTTCGATGTGCTGATTGCCATCGTTTCTGCTGATCAAGGTTTTGTTTCAAACTACACAAAACGTGCAAATTCAATGAAAAGACGCTCAGTTCTGAAATTATCTGCGACGTCCATAAAGTCTGTCCCCTCTGCAAATGGAGATACAGCTCGAAAGCCGATTCAAAACTTCACAAGTGTCGACCCAAACATTGTCGCATTTCTAGAGCTGTCACAAAAGAATTGGATGAAAATCATCAGTGTTTTATTCAAAGCTTACCGCAAAGACCGACCCACGAAAAGTACGTTTTCTATGATTTTGAGTGCCGCCAAGATGACGGAATACACATTCCCAATTACACCCACTGCATGCATTGGAATGGTAAATCATGGAGTCTGGCCGGGCAGGACTGTGTCGCAAAGTTCTTGCACAGATATCGACGTCCGAAATACCAAGAGTACACATTCATAGCTCACAATTCTAAGGAGTATGACGGTTATTTTCTGAAGAAATATCTCGTCGAGAGTGGGCAAACTCCAATTGTTACAGCTCAGGGATGTAAACTAATGTGTTTTATAGAAGATTACGAGTTGAGATTTATCGACTCGTTGAGCTTCTTACCCATGAAATTGAGCAGTATGCCTAAAGCCCTGGGATTCCAGTCTCAAAAAGGGTACTTTCCCCATTTCTTTAACACCGTTGAAAATCAAAATTACATCAAACCGTATCCCGAACCTAAATATTTCGGCATTCTATACATGATGAGCCAGGAAAGAGAGGAATTTGTGTCTTGGTACGATTTGATTAAAAGCGGTACCTTCAACTTTAGACTAGAAATGGCTTTCTACTGTAGAAACGACGTGGTTATTTTGAGAACAGCATGCATGAAATTTAGAGAGAAAGTGCTCAGGATCGGTAATATTGATCCTTTTCAGTGTATGACGTTAGCTTCTCTCTGCCTATCCATGTACAGACAAAATGGCATGCCTGATAATGCGATCGGAGTAATTCAGAGCGATCATTACAAAAGCACTCACAGAGCTTATTCTAATGCCTCTATTCAATTGTTGATGTTTCTTTCCGACAAGGAAAAAATAAACATTCAACATGCCCTGAATCACGGTGAAGTAAAGATGGGTTCCTTTTATTTAGACGGCTACGCTGAAGTTCAGGGTGTCCCTACGGCCTTTGAGTTTTCCGGTTGTTTTTATCACGGCTGCCCAGATTGCCACGAAGGGCAAGCTACACATCCTCTCACGGGTGTGCCTTTTGCCGATTTGTTTAAAACGTTTGATGACAAACTGAAGATATTGCGTGAAAAATTTAATCTGACTTTTAGAGTTCTTTGGGAACATCAATGCGAACACATGAAAAAAGAGGATTCAGAGCTTCAGGATTTCTTAAAGCGCTTTGAGTTTCCCAGACCTATCATCCCCGTGACGCCCTGTATGGAGGGCGCACCAACGCTATCAAATTATATCATAAGGTTCAAGGCGACGAGCAAATGCATTATTATGCTTTTACAAGTCTGTACCCTTACGTCAACAAAACAAAAACCTAACCGATCGGTGATCCGACCTTGGTTTTTGAGACGTTTGCAGATCTTAAACATTACTTCGGGCTCGTTAAAATCACCATGCTAGCCCCTCGCAATGTATTTTCCGGTTCTCCCTTTAAGAATTTGCGGTAAATTGATGTTCACTCTGTGCCGTACGTGTGCAGAAACCCAAACAACTACCGGCACAATGATTGGGAAAGGTCTTTAATGGGCCCTGGTGCAGCGTTGAAATACTAAAAGCCTTAGATAAAGGATACAGAGTCTTAAAAATACATGCGATATGGCACTACGAACAGAGCACCGCCGATTTATTTTCCAATTACATTAAAGTTCATCTGAAAGGCAAACAGGAGGCCTCAGGTTGGCCCTCGTGGGCCCAGGACGAGGCATCCCGTCGGCGTTATGTTGATGACTATTTCTTAAAAGAAGGTGTATTATTGGAGCCTCCAACCCCACTAAGAGACAAATTTCCAAGTTATTTCTGAATTCTCTTTGGGGAAAATTCGGTCAAAAACCTAACCAACTGACCACGATGTTTGTTGAACACACCCAAGAATTCTTCGATTACCTGTTCTCAGACGTGTATAGGGTGTCCTATTTTGGTTTTGTCAGCGATGAAATCGCTCAAGTGCAGTGGAGGTATACTGATGACCGATACGTTCTACCAGTCAATGTGGTGATCGCCGCTTTCACATCGGCCTATGCCCGCCTAGAATTGTACGATTTGCTGGAGCGTTTAGGGCCCAGGGTTCTGTATCATGATACAGACTCCGTTATCTTCACAGCCTCGCCCGGGCAGTACACCCCGCCGCTCGGGGACTATTTAGGGGAACTCACCAGCGAACTAGATCCTGACGACTTCATAGAGGAGTTTGTTTCTGGGGGTCCGAAAACGTACGAGTACAGAACGTACAAAGGCAAGGTCTGCATGAAGGTAAAGGGCATTACTCTCAATCACGAAACGGCTCAAGCGGTAAACCTGTACTCTTTAATGGATCTAGTGCATAGTTTTGTAGAACACGGTCTCACAAAGGCTCACAGATTCATAGGAACAAAAAGAACCTGACGTTGCAAAGTCGTCCACTCAGAAAAAGATTCAGAGTGGTGTACAACAAAAGGGTTCTATTGCCTGATTTCACCACTCTCCCCTATGGATACTAAAGAGGGTTTTGATGTTAGACTTTAGCATCCGTTCTCGAAAATAGTCTCGGGGCCCTCTTTTTCAGGCAAATTGCATTTTGTGAAAAAGCTCTTGGAGCACGCGGACCATGTGCTTTCTCTTCGCCCAGACAATATAGTCTGGTTTTACAGCTGCTGGCAGCCTCTGTACGATGAGCTGCTAGCCCAATTTCCAAAATCAAATTTTTGGAGGGGTTACCCATCTCCTTAAGCGACGATGAACTACTTCCGCCTGATCGTGTTAACTTTGTGATCGTCGACAATTTGATGGAACAGGCGAGTCATAGCAAAGAGATAGAGAGAGCCTTCACAAAATATACTCACCACAGGAATGTGTCCATCATTTACCTGGTCCAAAATGTATTTTTTCAATGCAAGAAAAGTAGAACGATAAACCTGAATGCCATTTACATTACCCTCTTTAAAAATCCTCGAGATAACTGCAAATTACCAATTTAGCGCGTCAAATGTACACATTTAAAAAATTACATTTTTCTTGGAGGACTTTGAGGACGCTACAAAACAACCTTACGGGTTATCTGTTGGTGGATCTGAAAGCCCATACACCTGCCAAATTTCGTTTACGTTTTTTTTCCTCCTGAATGGCCTGCGGTGTACGTCGTGAAAAGATAAAGACGTTCCATTTTCCAAGTATTTGACAAAGAGCCGGCATGTCGTGCAGAATAAAAAGAAATTTCCCTCTGCTCAAGACCCTACATAGGGCCTCCTGTCGTCAAAGAAAAGTGTTTCTGAGCGAGGCTCCGGACGATTTAATTTACGCTCTGTCAGAAATAGCTGTCAATACTTTAAAAGGCCGCGTCCCCCTGACGTCTAGAAAGTTCAAGTTGCTGAAGAAACATCGTTGCGCTGTTAAAAAACTCGGTGCTAATAAACTTACCGTTAAAAAGAAAAAAACCCTTTTAAATCAGAAAGGAGGGTTTCTCAGAGCCTTATTAAGCGCCGTTATTCCTTTCATTACTAGTTTAATAGGTTCGAGACTATAAATGTGGAATACACGCACAAGATGTACCTGGTCCCTCAACAATAAACTCTTGGGAGGGACTCTGCTTCCACCGACCTTTTAAGTGCTACGGAAAGTGAACTGGATAAACAAATGAAATTCATACTCGAATGTAGTGACTTGACCACCGAAACAAAAGTTAAACTTTATACGAACGTCTTGCAAAGATACTTGACCTTTATCAAAAAAGCGGATAAAGAAACTGGTCCTCTGAAGCTATTGCTACCTGCCGAGAGCAAGGAGGAACCGCAGGAGTTCTCAAAGAGACTCCTAGTGTCCCCGAAAACCATGTGTACGACAAGATTTTGAAAAGTGTGCCGGATAAATCAAAAAAATACACTGAAATTATTTTACAGAAAATGGCGTATAACCCTAATACAACCTACTGGAATGGCTTGGGAGAGTTTGTGCTTCGTGGAGAACCGTTACCCGGAACGAATATGGTCGATCTAATGCGGAACTTGAACGCCCGGCACAACATCCCGTCCTATCGTAGGCCTCAGGGTTGGAAAGAATTTGTTAAGGCCCTGACCGGTTTGAACATTCCGGCCTCCGCCGTGCCAAGCGCCGACACGAGAGAACTTCTAGAGAGCTTCAAACCTTCTGCCCCAGAGGGGTCCGCTGCCTCTATCACTGCCGCTGCATCGCCCTCTGCTGCTTCCGATACACCTGTTGGCAAGAAAACCAAATCTCGCAAAAAGAATGAATGGATTCCTTATTGAATTGTAAATATATTTTTGTTTAATAAAATATTACATTTGATTATACAGAATGTCTATTCTTTATTAAGATAATTACAGGTCATAGAACTTTGCATACAGGGGTGCTCCTGGAATACTCTAGAAGTGTTCTGAGACAAGGTACTGACAAAATTTTGAACCATTTCATCGTTCTTGGTGACCTCATTAAAATACAGGTTCATGATCTCTTGATAAGAACGTCCTTTTCCTCTGTGATGCAGGAAAAAAATACAATGCTGTCCGCAGACGCTGGAAAACCAGCTTTGAAGCTGACAGTTATGGTGAATAATTTCTTTACAGTTTCTGTTTAAAAAGCTGTATATTTCCTCAGGAAAATAGATAAAGTCTGGCAGGGCTCCATAGGAGTCAAAAAGTTCTCCAGTTCCGTCTTCTCTGAGATGTATCACCAGCCAGTGCTCTCCGGGTTGATTTTGACGGTGAGTGTTGACGATTATCATGGCCAGGAGCTCCGTAAATATTTTTTCAGGCAGTTCGTTGCAAGCCAAAACTCCGTAAAACTGATTTTCTGTGTACGGATTACCGGACATAAGTTACAAGATCTGCAGGGTGTTCATGCTTTGTTAGTAATCATATAGGATGTTTCTTCTCTGGTTTATTTCAATAATGTTGTCAAAGACGGCGTACACTATTAGATTCACGGTATGGGGTAGAGGCTGTCGAAAGTGCATTTCACATCTCATGTTCCCTGTTTTCACCAAGAAGAAATGGTCTCCGCATTCTTGATCAGGCGTCAAATCAAAGGCAAACAGGGTGTATCCCTGGGAGAAGTCAGAGTGGCTAATGGCTAGAGGCTGGTCTTTCAAATGTTTTCCGGATGCCAACACGAGGTTGTAATATTCTCGAGCTGTGTTGTCATTAGCAAAATTGGGTTGAAAGGGTTTGGCTAATCTGCTCTCCGTCCAAATACAAGGCCAGGAATTCCAACTGGTTATGCTTGAAATTGAAGGGATTTCTGGCGTAATCCCCACAAAAGGCCTCATTATCCACCATGCCTATGACCACGTACTTGGGCAACTGCCACAAGAACAAGTTCTCTTGATTGCTCACACGTATCCCTGCCGACATACTGAGAACTTTCATATTCACTCTTTCCACGGGGTACTTGGCGTTGGAAGTTGTGAGAGCGTGGGCGTGCCCTAATTTCACCGCCGCCGAAACTTTAACTTTCTTAACAAAAACAGAGGCGGATAAAATGTTTACTTTGGAACGCTCGGCATCTCCGGACATCAGACAGAATTCATTTTTGCTCCGAACCATTTTTATTCTGACGTCCACTCCGTTTAGAATTAATTTTTCTTGAAAAAATAGGTCGGAATGAATAGGTCCGAGGAGTTCAACTGTTTTACCCTGTGCTGTGTAACTGTTTCTTTTTTTGAATCCATCATTCGGACCATCCAAGGCGGTGTTTTCATGTTCGTTGGCCGTGTCTTTGTAAAAAAGACCTGAAGCAAATTGGAACTTGAGAGTTTCATTGCTGTAATTTAACAGTTCCTCAAAAAGGGCCCTGTACGGGTAGAGGCTGGAACTCTGTGATATTAAATGGTCTCCGAGGGTCACGTCCACTTGTGAAAATAAAGCGGCTATCAGATAATTAACAAAGGTTACCCTGGCCACGGGTGGCGGATTAGTTCCGTCGGCATTGACGATTTTGCATTGGATGTGTAGAAGCGTGTTATTCAGATCCAAGTAGTCTTCACCGTTCCCAGTAATCAAAACCTCTAGCAGCGCGACTTCAGATAGAGCTGAGAGAGGGGGTACCTCAACGCAGATGCTTTTTTCTACGCTAGTCTGGTTATAGGGTACCGTAAACAAGTCCAGTTCGGATTTCACACACTCTTGAGACATTCAATGAACGAAAGGCATTTTGAGTTAAAAAATGTTTTTCGATTTACTTTTTTCTGCGGGTGCGGGACTTATCCTTGTGGCTGAGAGAAGAAAATGATGTAAAAGCTGAACGGCGTGTCTTTTTGAGTATGGGGCCGGCGCGTGAACCGGGAGGTCTCTTGCGTGTAGTTTTCCTTATTACTATCAGCCCCAACCACCATTGATTTTCTTCGCTTCCTCGAGTCATAGCTCCGGACATGGGCCCCACCACAACGTCTTTGACGATATTCTTGGCTGCTGATTTAATGTGTGGTTTGACAATTTCGAAGCCTCTTTTCAAGAGAGGCAGAGCTCTTCAAAACATACCTCGGAATAGTCCTCCGATCCCAGAACCGTACATCATGGGAGCCCCGGAGAAACCGGGGAGCCCTCTACCCGCTTGGGCTTCGTAATAATGCACGTAAGGGCTAGGGTCCAGGTAAGATCTCATCTCTGTATTAGTCATGCAAGCACCTCTTAGAGGGTCTGAAATGTAACTTGACTATGACCTTGCCAAACTGAAATGGAACCGGTTTGTTCTGATCCGTTTTTATTTCAATGGTCAAAGTATTAAACTGAGTCTTGCTGACTGGAGCGTAGTGCGGCTTGTGGTGATTGTGGTAATCTTATTCATCTCATCCTCATTATGTACGCATCTCAAGAGAGGGACGTAGCTGTCTCCGACTCTTTGGTGTGACACAATGTCGCTGTAGACATACAAGGTATAAAACCCCGCTCTGATATCCGCGGGGTAAGGAGCCTCATTCACCAGGCCTATGGTCATGTCCGAATGGGTTCCTAGAATTCTCCCCAACTGCCCCGTGACATGAAGAGTTTCATTCTTCGCGGTGTTTACGACGTAGAATCTTTGCTCCAGAGGGTTGTAGCGGAATCTCATGGTGTTTTCAGGTATCAGCTTGATGGCTTTGGGTTCTTTCGACACCGCTTCATTCATCTTAGAGGTCACTTTCTCGACGCTAGAGTAATAGCCTGCAGGTATAGTATAAAACCTGGTTAATCACAGAGACATCAAAATAAAATCGTTATCTGGTTTGTCTAGGGTGTTCCAGGTGTGAGGATACTGGATTTCGGCCAAACCTACTTCCCAGGGACCCTGTAGTTCGATGGGTGCGGCTAATTTGATAGTAAACTCGGCGATGGTATTGTTAGGGAAAACATCTCGGGAAGAATTGCTGGGAAGAACGACGTAAAAGCTTTTTCTCTCCATTGTAAGCACCCATAAATTAAATACTAATGTTTGCTTCTCAGTATTTAACGTCTTGCGCGTTGCTTTCAGGGATCCAACTGTTAAACTTTTCGGACCATCCGAGCCATTTCACCAAAATATGCTTTTTTCTATGAATATTTTTTTTCGCCAGAATCTTTTCAATCCTGAAGACGGCCGTACCACAAATATTTTGTAACTCCGCGTCGTAAAAGGAACCTATAATCTCTTCACCGTCGTAATCTTTGAGTTTGTAGACCTGCGGATCCCTCGGGACTAATTCAGAAATGGTTAATACCTCGTCTGAAAAGGTTTGTTCGTATCCTTTGGTAAAAGGATTCCAGGTTTTCGACACTCTCACCGTATCTCCTTTGAACTTATATTGTGGGTTTCTTTGGGTTTTAGTTAGAACGTATAAGGTTTTAAAGACTTTCCAAGAATTGGAACTATTCACTTCGGCAGGGGCCATTTTTATCCCTCGGTGATAGCTGAGATTATAGGATTTCACCAAGTCCTGTAACGCCCGCAAGGAGCTGAAATAACGCCACATTTTGGTCTTCAGAGTTCGATTGAACCTCTCCACCACCAAAGCCTTTAATTCACTAGCGGTGGTAAAATGTTTAATCCCGTGTTTATTGAGCAGGCTTTGAAATTCCCAATTGAGAAACTCTTTACTGCTATCGGTCTGTAGTTTGACGGGAACTCTACCTTCCTCCAAAATTTCTCGAAAGGCCCTCGTTACTTCTTTACCCGTTTTGTTTTTCAGTACCCTGACCCAGGCATATTTAGAAAGAATATCTATACAAGTCATCAGATACTTGTAACCTTGGTTATACTCGGCCAGGTCTGTCATATCTACCAGATCGATCTGCCATTGCCAGTCTATATTGGAAACATACACTTTATTCCTTTTAAAACGAATTCTGGTCAGCTTATGTATCATGTAGGTGTATTGCCCCGATAACCAGTCGGCCAACTCTTGGTCCCCAATATGGTGACCCACATGCAAGAGAGCTCTTTTCAAGGATTCTTTACCCCCCAAAGCATTCTCTGGGCTATAATATGTTTATTCCAAGACCTGCTCCATCGCTGGTGATAAAACAGACACTGACAACACTTAAACATATAGAAAACATTCATTTAGGATTCTGCTTTGCTCAGACTGCTTCAGGTTCAGAAAGACCCATGAGTTCTATCATATCATTAAATTCCAGGTCATGTTTAGTCCACACATTCATATAACCCTCATGATTAATATTACGCTTACAAAACTCATTTGCCACACGGCGGGTTACACAGTAGGAGTATTCATCCATTTCAAAAAATGACTGCATTACAGTGTCATAAATAGAGATGGTATTTTCAAACTCACCCACTGCTGCGTATATTTTGTGATTCAGCAGTAGAATATTAAAATACCCTAGAATTTTCATAGCCAGTCCTTTCAGCCAAGACTTGTGGAAAATCTTCATAATCTTCTGAAAGGTGTTATCAGGTTCAAAGAGGCAGGTATGTCTTCTCTGGCTGGGATGATCTATCTTGCAGCCTTGACATTCTTTTTTCAGATCATAGTAGACAATAATATCTAGCAGAGACGTCATTAGCCCTTTAACAAGTTGCTGGGCCTTTTTCCAGGTTTCAGGCAGCACACCATCCGGGCAATCGACATCTGTCTCAGACCGTTCGAAAGACATCTGTTCCTGCGGAACTTGTCTGTTCACCCATGGCTGTCCTGGAGCTAGGTGAGAGGTCCCCGGCTGAGCACCAGCGGAGATTGTGTTATCCGTCTGAGCACCATTAGCGGGGATTGGTTATCCGTCTGATCATCATCAACGGAGACCGGGGAAGACCACCCCGGACCTGGAGAACAGAATCCACTGTCTGGCTCAAGGTCTCTTGTCCAGAGACTGTAATCGGGTCGTATCTTAAGATACCAGAGGTCAATTTCTCGGTGTCCTTGAGGGACGTCCATCCGGACTGAGTTATAGAAATGGTAAGATTCAGGCCATGAAGCCTCAAGCTTTGGATCCTCTGGCAGGAGCCCTGAGGTTGTTACACCGCACCCTGTCATTTCAGAGTCTGTAGTGGTTGACATGCTGGGGATCTTTAAAAGTTTCAACAAATTCTTAAATGGTTCTCTTTTTTTTTGGGCCTGCTGACTAACAGGCTGAGTATTTATGGTAAAAGGGATGGGCGTGGCGTACAACTGTGTTTTGCGCAACTTAGCCCGATCCTCGTCTGCCGCTTCATCTTCAAGAAACTCCGGCACCAAACATTTTTTAACCCTTCTCAAACGATCCTTCAAATAGACCCTGCGGAACCTACTCTTCACTGGGGCATTGGTCATAGATTCCATTTTTCTACACAGTCTTTAGAACCAAAGATGCACCGCTTTTTTATACAGCACTTTCAGAAGGGTGGACGGCAGGGTCTGGATAGAAACTTGCCCGGACATGCCTCAACTTGTCTTCGGAAGAGGGGGGCTGGGTCAAAGAGGGGGCACCCATCCATCAAGTCTGCTCTTGACAGTTTCATGGGCCTGGGACAAACAGGTGAGTGGGGGCAGGTTTTAAAGAAGGGACAGACATCCTTCAAATGGATCTTAACCGTTTCCTGCGGAAAAAGCAGGATGGGTGGGAGCGGGTTCAAGGAAGGACCAGACATCCTGCAATCGGATCTTTGCTGTTTCCTGAGGAAAAAACAGGAAGGGGTATGGGGGCGAGTTCAAAGAAAGGTCACATTAATTACTTCAGAGGAAAGGGGCGGAACTTCCGGTCATCCATCAAATTTGATTGACATTTTGACAGTTGCCACATGCATATAACTATGCATCAAGTTACCTTCAAATATAACTCAGTGCACCGTCATTATACTGTTGTAACAACAGTTCTAAATGATGAAATGCTCATTTCTCTAATGGGTAAGAACTGTTTGGATTGTTTCATAAGTGTTTTTCAAAGTGCACTTCAGAATCTCAAAATTACTTGTTTTCCCCATTGAAATGCATTGGGCTAAACTGAAGCTGAGTGTTACTCAATGATCCTTAACTTAAAATGTGTTTTAAACCACTTCTATCATATGTGAAATGGAGGATTCTAACAGAAATGTACTGTTTTGAACAGTTTCCTTGTGCCAAACTAGTTGTAACTCTTGTAATATATTAAAACTGCATTTCAGTGCTTGAAACACGCTATTGTGAAATCAAGTTACCTTTAAATATAACTTGGTACACCGTCATAATGCTGTTGTAACAACAGTTCTAAATGATGAAATGCTCAGTTACCTAATGGGTAAGAATTATTTGGATGGTATCCTAAGTGTTTTTCAAAGTATACTTCAATATCTCAGAATGTATCAGAATGGATGAATAGTAACTTTCTCAAGTTAAATAAAGAGAAAAATGAAATCTTAGTGATTGGCAGTAATGGATACAATGAGGCTATTAAAAATAAACTGGATACATTAGGATTAAAAGTCAAGACGGAGGTAAAAAGCTTAGGGGTAATTTTTGACTGTAATCTGAATTTTAAATCGTATATTAATCAGATCACTAGGACAGCATTATTTCACCTAAGAAACATAGCAAAAGTTAGACCTCTTATATCTTTGAAAGATGCTGAGAAATTAGTTCACGCATACAGTATGTTTTCAGACGACTAGATTACTGTAACGCACTCCTCTCAGGACTACCCAAAAAAGACAAATCGTTTGCAACTAGTGCAGAATGCAGCTGCTAGAATCCTAACTAGGAAAAGAAAATCTGAACACACTTCTCCAGTTTTAATTTCGCTACACTGGTTACCTGTGTCATTCAGGATTGACTTTAAAATTCTGCTTATGGTTTATAAAGCCTTAAATAATCTTGCACCATCTTATATATCGGAATGTCTGACACCTTATATTCCAAATCATAACCTTAGATTTTCAAATGAGTGTCTTCTTAGAATTCCAAGAACAAAGCTTAAAAGAAGTGGTGAGGCGGCCTTCTGCTGCTATGCACCTAAAATCTGGAATAGCCTGCCAATAGGAATTTGTCAGGCTAGTACAGTAGAGCACTTTAAAACACTGCTGAAAACATATTACTTTAACATGGCCTTTTTATAACTTCAATTTAACTTAATTTAACAATCCTGATACTCTGTATGTTCAATTCTTCATAATAACTATTCATGGTGGCTCAAAAATCCGTACTGACCCCTACTCTCTCATCTGTTTCTTTTTCCGGTTTCTTTGTGGTGGTGGCCTGCGCCACCTCCACCTACTCAAAGCTTCATGATGCTCCAACAATGATGGATAAATTAAAAAGGCAAAAGTCTACATGACCATCATCATCAAGTCCTTCCGTGAGAACCCTAAATCCAAAGAGGACTGTTTCATTTATGTTAGGTAGAATGCCCAGAGGGGACTGGGCGGTCTAATGGTCTGGAATCTCTACAGATTTTATGTTTTTCTCCAGCCGTCTGGAGTTTTTTTTTTGGTTTTACTGTCCCCCCTGGCCATTGGACCTTACTCTTATTCTGTGTTAATTAATGTTGACTTATTTTGTTTTCTTATTGTGTCTTTTATTTTTCTATTCTTTATTATGTAAAGCACTTTGAGCTACTGTTTGTATGAATAATGTGCTATATAAATAAATGTTGTTGTTGTTATCTCAAATTCACTTGTTTTCCCAATTGAAATGCGTTGGGCTAAACTGAAGCTGAGTGTTACTCAATGATCCTTAACTTCAAATGTGTTTAAATCACTTGTTTCCTATGTAAAATGGAGGATTCTAAGAGGAATGTAGGGTTTTGAACAGTTTCCTTGTGCTAAACAAGCTGTAACACTTGTTATATACTGCAAGGGATTTTCATTGCTTTAAACGCACTATTGTGAAATCAAGTTACCTTCAAATATAACTCAGTACACCGACATTATACTGTTGTAACAAAAGTTCTAAATGATGAAATGCTCAGTTCCCTAATGGGTAATAAGCTTTTTTTCCATTACAAGCCAAGTCAACCTGGGCATCAGTGTACGGCTGGGAAATGCATCTTCATGCTTTCCATTGAAAGCGGGCTCCCCCGATCTTCAGGATTTAAAAAGCACGAAGGAACGCAGCTTTCGCTTACGGCAACACCTGTGAGAATTCGCTTGAACTCATCTGAACTCGGAAGTTAAACACGCACTGGCTCTGCCAGTATATGTGGATGGGAGATGGCCTGTGAACCCCGAGTGCTGCAAGCTTATTTACCTTAAAAGCAAAGTCAACCTGGGCTTCTGTGTATGGCTGGGAAACACATCTTAATCATTTCCATTGGAAGAGCCACTCAATAGCATCAGTATTTGACCCGCAAGAAGTAGCGCGGCTCTCGCTTACTGCCATAAAAGTGTTAAAACTCCCGATCTCATTTGATCTCGGAAGTTAAACACGCATGCGCTCTGCCAGTACTTCGATGGGAGACCGCCTGGGAACTCCGAGTGCTGTAAGCTTTTTTCTATTACTGTTGCACTCAACATGACTATCAGTGTATGGCTTGGAACTGCATCTTTATCCTTTCTATTGGAAGCACAACCCGATCTTTAGTATTTAACCAGCAAGAAGTAGCTTGGCTCTTGCTTACTGCTATACCAGTGTGAAAGCGTCCCATTTCGGAAGTTTAACACGCATGCGCTCTGCCATTATACGTGGATGGGAGACTGCCTGGGAACCTTGAGTGCTGTAAGCTTTTTTTCCATTACAAGCGAAGTCAGCCTGGGCACCAGTGTATGGCTGGGAAATGCATCTTCATGCTTTCCATTGCAAGCGAGCTCCCCCGATCTTCAGTATTTTTTTAAATGAAAGAACGCAACTTTCGCTTACGGCAACACCTGTGAGAATTCGCTTGAACTCATCTGAACTCGGAAGTTAAACACGCACTGGCTCTGCCAGTATACGTGGATGGGAGCCGGCCTGGGAACCCCAAGTGCTGTAAGCTTATTTCCCTTACAAGCGAAGTCAACCTGGGCTTCTGTGTATGATTGGGAAACATATCTTAATCATTTCCATTGGAAGCGCCCCTCAATAGCTTCAGTATTTAACCAGCAAGAAGTAGTGTGGCGTAAAAGAAAAATGTTATCCTCAGTACTACGTACCCTGTGTGATTTTTTCTTTCTTTTTAACAAAAATATGTTGCCACATAATGATGTCCTAAGCTGTTTTTCTGTTAAGTTCCTCAAAGTAAATGGCTCAGGGTGAAAAAGTCATAATGGCTGCAATGTGTAGACGTAAGGTGTCTGACTCGTGGTCAGTCTTGGGGACATAGATAAAAGTTGCTTAGCTTAGATATTGCTTAACTTTTAAAATGTGATTACTAGGATGTTTCCTGTCTTATAAATCATGAGATAAAGGCGTATAAAAATTTCCCCAGCTGTAGATCAGGGTGTCAGATTAGCCGGCTGTTGAAGTGGTCTGAACTTCTCCTCTCTGTGACTCTAATTCAAAATAAAAGAGAACTGAAAGACAAGATAACTTTCGCCTGCTGTCAGTTGCATTTTAGCGCTTACAGTTTTCTGGTGCCCAGACGTGGGGCAGGAGACGGACAGACTGCTCCCTGGGCAAGAATCGTCCAGTGAAATGCAAGCGGACCGACACCGGCCGGGTCGGAAATGACCAACTCCGGCAAAAGTTAGGACTGGCCTGTCCTGGGCGTCTCCTGCGTGGGGAGTCGCTGACCTCCTCCTGACCGGAGCGAAAAGCGACTGGACGGGATTTTCCAAGCAGGTAAACAGAGTCGTGGTGAGTAGATCGGGGTGTGCTGGAAGTAAGACGAATATAGAAATAAAAAAGAATAGAAAGCATATGCAAAAGAAAGAATAAGATCATACTGTATAAAGCTCCTGGGAGGGTTCTAGGGACTCAGGGATAGTGACTTTTGGACCTTCTGGAATACGGCACAGTGGGAATGTTAGCTAGTTACCCTTTGTCAAGTGGCATAGAAAGGGGCAAGTGGCACGCTCCTATGAATAAAGGAACGGGGGTGAAAGGGTGTATTTAGAGAATGTGTGCCTAAAAACTACCGGGAGGGCAAGTTTCTCACTGGCTGTCTGGTCATACTTCTGTTTCAACGGGTTGCTCAGGTGAAAAAAAAACAAAAAAAAACAAACACAAAGTCACCTAAAGCTGTAATCCGGGAATAGGAGCGGACGGAAGGTGGGACGAGAGTAGTTATAGGCGGCGGGCAACTGTCAAAATCGCAATTAGAGCTGTCAATCATAATGATTAATGGCCTTTAAGCCCCGCCCCCTCTGACGTCACACCTGAAGTGCCGCCCCGCTGACGCAAGACCGGAAGTCCCGCCCCGTCGCCTCCTGATGATGTCACGTCGGAATTCCCCCGCCCCTCCACGTGACCTCTCTCTGCCCCGTTGCCACCGCCCCTGGCGTCGGATTGGTGTAAGGCCTCCCGTCCCCTCCCCGACTCCTCCTTGAACCCTCCCCTGGCCCCTGATTGGTTCCATAAACTGTCAAGGGTCCGTTTGACGGAGGCCTGACCGCTGTTTGAACCCGGATTGCACCTGCCGGGCGAAATAAACTGTCAAGGGCAGTTTGATGGATGTCTGCCCCCTGATTGAACCCGCTCCCAACCCACACCCACCTGCCTGCCCAGGAAACTGTCAAGGGCAGTTTGATGGATGTCTACCCCCTCCTTGAACTCCCCACCGCCCTCCTCTCCCGAAAGACAAGCCCGGGCATGTTACAGCCTTTACCTCGACAAGCTCGGGCATGCCCGGGGCCTGTCCTGACCAGCTCAGACATGCCCGGGGGCTGCCTCGGCCCCCGCCCTTTCTCCGGCACAAGCCCAGACAGGCCCTGGGGTCTGTCCTGACCGGCTCAGACCAGCCTAAAGTCGCCCCAGCACCGACCCGAGGATGTTCCGTACCCTGACGTCCTCAAGGGACTGCCTCGGCCTCTGTCGGACGGCAGCCCCAGACCTCCCAGTCCCCCGATACTTACCGGACAGTTCTGAAAAGGCCCTATAAAAAGCCAAGCGTTTTGTTCTCATCTTAGCTTCAAAAACCTGCTTTTTATCCAGCTCACACACACACACACACACACACACACAGATAACAAACTGTCAGATCAAAGACACGGTCTGAGTCAGGCCACATTTAACCATAGGCGCCCCACACTGTCCGGCCACTTCTGAAACTGAGCGGCATAAAACAGCCGAGCGTTTTCTAAAGACTCTGACCGGGAAAAAATGGAATCTAGGACCGAGGTCCCAGCCAAGCGTCGGCTCCGCGGGGTGAAAAGATGTTTGTTGCCCGAGTTTCTCAAAGCTGAAGCGTCAGACATGGAACGGACCAAGTCGTGTGAAACCAGGGTAGAACCAGACGGTGAGGATCAGGGAAACCCGGCGCTAGTTTACGTCAAGCCCGCCCTTTACCCTAAATACTCCACCTGTTAGTCCCCAGACCCAGACGGATGATCAGACCTCCGCATTCTTTGAAGCTTTTAGCGCTCTCCGCATTTCGACAGCTACAGACTCTGCAATGACGGAAGTCGGCGTAACATCCTCAGGGTTTCCGCCTGAGGCTTCCAAGCCTGAAACTTACCAAT
The DNA here is from genome assembly GCF_016835505.1 of Polypterus senegalus. Taxonomy (NCBI): domain Eukaryota; kingdom Metazoa; phylum Chordata; class Cladistia; order Polypteriformes; family Polypteridae; genus Polypterus; species Polypterus senegalus. Next base: position 159,336,090 of record NC_053164.1, on the reverse strand, counting down.
TTTATAACTCGGGTTGGACGGACGGCTTTCAGGACCGCCAAGAACGTGACCCGCGTTATTTTACTGTACGACCCGATTACACACTCTGGGCTACAGACTTTGAGACCGACGGGGGATTTCGTTCTCCAGGGCCGGTGAGTTCTTACCCCGACCTCGCTAATGGTGATCAGACGGAAACCTCTTACCTAGCTCCTGGACAACCTTGGGTGAACAAACAAGATCCGGAGGAACCGATGTCGATCGGACTTTCTGAGACAGATATGGATTGCCCCGATGGGTTGCTGTCTGAAACCTGGGAAAAGGCCCTGAAGCTTATTAAAGGACTGATAACGTCTCTGGTGGACATTATTGTTTACTACGACCAGAAAAAAGAATGTCAAGGATGTGATATAAAACATCCAGGACAGTCTAGGCATACCTGCCTCTTTGAACCTGAAATCGGATACCGACAAGGTCGTTTTCAGAAGATTCTGAAGATTTTCCGTAAGTCTTGGCTGAAACGCTTGGCGGTGAAAGTTCTGGGGTATTATAATATTCTATTGCCGATTCCCAAAATAGACACGGTGGTTGAAAAGACTGTAGATGAATTTGAAAATACCAGCTCTATTCATGACACAGTAATGCAGTCATTCTATGAAATGGATGAATACTCTTACTCTGTTACCCGCCGTGTGGCAAATGAGTTTTGTAAGCGTAATATTAATCATGAGGGTCATATGAATCTCTGGACTAAATATGACCTGGAATTTGATGATATGATAGAACTGGTGGGTCTTTCTGAACCTGAAACCGCAGCAGTCTGAACCATGCAGAATCTTAAATAAATGTTTTCTAAGTTGTTAAGTGTTGTCAGTGTTTGTTTCATCACGGCGATGGAGCAGGTCTTGGAAAAAACGTATTATAACTCTGAGAACCCGGGGGCCTTAGGGGGTAAAGAGTCCTTGAAAAGAGCTCTTTTGCACGCGGACACCGTATTGGGGATCAAGAGGTATCCGACTGGTTATCGGGGCAATACGCCTACACGATCCATAAACCGGCCAGAATCCATTTTAAAAGGAATAAGGTGTATGTTTCCAATATAGATGGACAATGGCAGATCGATCTGGCGGATATGACAAACCTGGCCGAGTATAACCAAGGCTACAAGTATCTACTGACTTGTATAGATATTCTTTCTAAATACGCCTGGGTCAGGGCTCTGAAAAACAAAACCGGTAAAGAAGTAACCAGGGCTTTTCGAGATATTTTGCAGGAAGGTAGAGCTCCCGTCAAACTTCAGACCGATAGCGGTAAAGAGTTTCTCAATCGGGAATTTCAAAGCCTGCTCCGTAAACACGGAATAAAACATTTCACCACCGCTAGTGAATTAAAGGCTTCGTGGTGGAGAGATTCAATCGAACTCTGAAAACCAAAATGTGGCGCTATTTCAGCTCCGCAATACCGGTCCTATCTGCCGGGCTACAGGACTTGGTGAAATCTTATAATCTGAGCTATCACCGAGGCATAAAAATGGCCCCTGCAGAGGTGAACAGTTCCAATTCTTGGAAAGTCTTTAAAAACTTATACGGTCTAACTAAACCCAAAACAAGTGTAAAATATAAATTCAAAGTCGGAGATACGGTGAGGGTGTCGAAAGCCCGGAATCCTTTTACCAAGGGCTACGAACAAACCTTTTCAGACGAGGTATTTACCGTTTCTGAACTAGTCCCTAGGGATCCGCCCGTCTACAAACTCAAAGATTATGACGGCGAGGACATTATAGGTTCCTTTTACGGCAGAGTTACAAAAGATTCTAGGACGGACGTCTTCAGGATCGAAAAGATTTTGGCAAAAAAAAATATCCGTAGAAAAAAGCATATTTTGGTGAAATGGCTCGGTTGGCCCGAAAAGTTTAACAGCTGGATCCCTGAAAGCTACGCGCAAGACGTTAAATACTGAGAATGAAAAATAGTATTTCATTCACCGGCTGTTCACAATGGAGAGAAAAGCTTTTCGTCGTTCTTCCCAGCAATTCTTCCCGCGATGTTTTCCCTAATAATACCATCGCCGAATTTACCGTCAAATTAGCCGCCCCCATCGAGCTACAGGGTCCCTGGGAAGTGGCATTGGCCGAAATTCAGTATCCGCACACCTGGAATACCCTAGATAAACCGGATAATAACTTTATCGTGGTGTCCCCGAGATTAGTTAAATTTTATACTATTCCGGGGTTATTACTCCAGCCTGGAGAAAGTCACTTCCAAGATGAATGAAGCGTTGTCGAAAGAACCCAAAGCCGTCGATGGCGCCTCACCCAACACTCCAATACCTGAAAACACCATGAGATTCCGCTACAGCGCTATCGAGCGAAGATTCTACGTCGTAAGCACCGTCAAGGATGAATCTTTGCATGTCAAGGGACAGTTGGCTAGGCTTTTAGGAGCTCATGGGGACGTGAACATAGGTCTGGTGAATGAAGCTCCTTACCCCGCGGATATCAGAGCGGGGTTTTATACCTTGTACGTCTACAGCGACATTGTGTCTCACCAAAGAGTCGGAGACAGTTACGTCCCTCTCTTGAGATGCGTACATATTGAGGATGAGATGAATAAGATTACCACAATCACTTACGACAGGCCGCATTACGCTCCGGTCAGCAAGAGTCAGTTTGATACTTTGACCGTTGAAATAAAGACGGACCAGAACAAACCGGTTCCATTTCAGTTTGGTAAAGTCATCGTCAAGTTACATTTCAGACCCTGTAAAAGTTGTATACACGACTAACACAGAGATGAGATCTTACCTGGACCCTACCCCTATATGCGGTATTATGAAGCCCAAGCGGCAGCGGTCTCCCTGGTTTTCGGGCCCCGGTGATGTATGGATCCGGGATCGGCGGAATATTTCGCGGTTTGTTTAGGCAAGCTTTGCCTCTCTTGAAAAGAGGATTCGAAATTGTCAAACCACACATTAAATCAGCCGCTAAGAATATTGTCAAAGGCGTGGTGGCAGGGGCCATGTCGGGCGATGACTCGAGGAAGCGAAGAAAATCAATCGGGTCGGGTCTGATGGTGATGAGGAAATCTAAGCGTAAGAGACCGCCCGGATCACGAGCCGCCCCGATCAACAAAAAGACGCGCCGTTCAGCTTTTACATCATTTTCTTCTCTCCGACACAAGGATAAGTCCCGCGCCAGAAAAAGAAATCGAAAAACATTTTTTAACTCAAGATGTCTTTCGTTCATCGAATGTCTCAAGAGTGTGTGAAATCGAACTGGACTTGTTTACGGTACCTATACTCAGACTAGCGTAGAAAAGCATCTACGTCGAGGTCCCCTCTCTCAGCTCTATCGGAAGTCGCCCGTTGGAGTTTCTGATTACGGGAGCGGGAAGACTACTTGGACCTGAATAATACGCTTCTACATCCGATGCAAAATCGTCAATGCCGACGGAACTAATCCGGGCCAAGGGGCCGGGTAGCCTTGGTTAATTATCCGATAGCCGCCTTATTTTCACAAGTGGACGTCACCTTGGGAGATCGTTTAATATCCCAGAGTTCCAGCCTTTACCCGTACAGGGCCCTTTTTGAGGAATTGCTAAATTACAGCAACGAAACTCTCAACTTCCAATTTGCTTCGGGTCTTTTTTACAAAGACACGGCCAACGAACATGAAAACACCGCCTTGGACGGACCGAATCAGGGTTCAAAAAGCGGCGGCTATACGCCCAAGGTAAAAGGTAGAACTCCTCGGGCCTATTCATTCCGACCTATTTTTTCAAGAAAAATTAATTCTAAACGGGGTGGACGTCAGAATAAAAATGGTCCGAAGCAAAAATGAATTCTGTCTGATGTCCGGAGATGCCGAGCGTTACAAAGTAAACATTTTATCTGCCGCTCTTTTTGTCAAGAAAGTTAAAGTTTCGCCGGCTGTGAAAATAGGGCATGCCCTATCACTACCGCCAATGCCAAGTACCCCGTGGAAAGAGTGAATATGAAAGTTTTCAGTATGCCGGCCGGAATACGTGTGAGCAATCAGGAGAACCTGTTCTTGGGACAAATACCCAAGTACGTGGTCCTAGGCCTGGTGGATAATGATGCCTTTTCAGGGGATTATGCCAGAAACCCCTTCAATTTCAAGCACAACCAGGTGGAATTCCTGGCCTTGTATTTGGACGGAGAGCAGATTCCGGCCAAACCATTTCAACCTGATTTTGCTAATGACATCACCGCTCGAGAATATTACAACCTTGTGTTGGCCTCCGGAAAGCATTTGAAAGACCAGCCTTTAGCCATCAACCGTTCTGAATTCTCCCAAGGATACACCCTGTTTGCCTTTGATTTGACGCCCGATCAAGAATGCGGAGACCATTTCTCCTTGATGAAAACCGGGAACATGAGATTTGAAATCCGCTTTCGACAACCCCTACCCCATACGGTGAATCTAATAGTGTACGCCGTCTTTGACAACATCATTGAAATAAACCAGAGAAGAAACATACTTTATGATTACTGAAAAAAAGCATGAACACCTTGCAGATCGACGAACTCCTGTCCGGTAACCCGTACACAGAAAATCTGTTTTACGGAGTGCTGGCGTGCGACCAACTGCCGGAAAAGATACTCACGGCTCTCCCGACCATGATCGTCGTCAATACTCACCGTCAAAATCAACCCGGAGAACACTGGTTGGCGATACATCTCAGAGAAGATGGAACTGGAGAATTTTTTGATTCCTACGGGCCCCACCAGACTTTATCTATTTTCCTGAGGAAATATACAGCTTTTTAAACAGAAACTGTAAAGACATTATTTACCATACCCGGCAACTTCAAGGCTGGTTTTCTAACGTCTGCGGACAACATTGTATTTTCTTCCTGCATCACAGAGGGAAAGGACGTTCTTATCAAGAGATTATGAACCTGTATTTTAATGAAGCCACCAAGAACGATGATATGGTTCAAAAGTTTGTCAACACTTTGTCTAAGAACGCTTCCAAAGGTTTTCAGGATCATCACTGCCTGCAAAGTTCTTTGCCCTGTCATCATCATCATCTTAATAAAGAATAGACCGCCTGTGTAATTCGATGTAATATTTTATTAAAAACAAAAATATAATTACATTTCAATAAGGAATCCATTCATTCTTTCTGCGAGATCTGGTTTTCTTGCCCACAGGTGTATCGGGAGCAACGGCAGCAGGGACCGAGGCAGAGACAGCAGAGGCTCCGTCTGAGGTAGAAGTTTTGAAACTCTCTAGAAGCTCTCTCGTGTCGATGTTCGGCACCGCAGAGGTCGGAATGTTCAATCCGGCCAGGGCCTTAATAAAATCTTTCCAACCCCTGGGTCTCCGATAAGACGGGGTGTTGTAACGGGCGGTTAAGTTTCGCATTAGATCGACCATATTCGTCCCGGGTAAAGGTTCTCCGCGAAACACAAACTCTCCCAACTCATTCCAGTAGGTTGTATTAGGGTGATGCGACATTTTCTGTAAAATAATTTCTGTATATTTCTTTGATTTATCCGGAGCACTTTTCAAAATCTCGTCGTACACCCTTTCTTCCGGGGTACTAGGAGCCTGTTTGAGAGCTCCCGACGGTTCCTCCTGGCTCTCGTCAGGCAGCAATAACGTCAGAGATCCGGATTGTTTATCCGCTTTTTTCACAAAGGTCAGGTATCTTTGTAAGGCGGTGGTATAAAGTTTTACTTTTGCATCGGCGCTCAAGTCATCGCGTTGCAGTATGAGTTTCATTTGTTTATCCAGTTCACTTTCCGTAGCGCTTAAAAGGTCGTTGGAAGTTGGGGCTTTCTGATGCCATTGAGCCATTTGTTGTTGAGGGACCAGGTACATCTTGCGTGTATTCCATATTTATAATCTCGATCCTATTAAACTAGTAATGAAAGGAATGGCGGCGCTTAATAGGGCCCGAGAAACCCTCCTTTCTGATTTAAAAGGGCTTTTTCTTTTTAACGGTGAGTTTTTATCGCGAGTTTTTAACGAGCAACGATGCTTCTTCAGCAACTTGAACTGTTTGGAAGTCAGGGGCACGTGTCCTTTTAAAGTATTGAGAGCTATTTCGGCCAGAGCGTAAATGAAATCGTCCGGAGCCTCTCTCAACAGCACTTTTCTTGGCGACAAGATACCCTGTGCAGGGTCTTGAGCAGAGGAGATTTCTTTTATTCTGATCGACATGCCGGCTCTTTTTCAAATACTCGGGAAATCGCCCGTCTTTATCTTTTCACGACGTAGGCCACAGGCCATTCGGGAGGAAACATTCCGTACGTAAACGAAATTCGTCAGGCGTTTGGGCTTTCAGATCCACCAACAGATAACCGTAAGGGGTTCGCGTAGCGTCCTCAAAGGCCTCCAAGAAAAATTTCACCCTACCGGGTACATTTGACGCTAAATTCGTAATTTGGAGCTTATCTCTCGGGTTTTTAAACAGGGTGATGTCATTGGCGTTCAGATTTATTGTTCTACTTTTCTTGCCTTGAAAAAATAAATTTTGGACCAAGTAAATGATGGACAAATTCGGTGATGAGTATATTTTGTGAAGGCCCTTTTTATCTCTTGGCTATGGCTCGCCTGTTCCATCAAATCGTCGACGATCGCCAAGTTCACTCGGTCAGGCGGTAGTAGTTCATCGTCGCTAAGGGAGAGGGTAACCCTTCGAAAAATCTGATATTGGGAAACTGGGCTAACAGTTCGTCGTACAGAGTCTGCCAGCAGCTATAAAACCAGACTATATTGTCAGGGCGAGAAAGCACACGTCCGCGTGCTCCAAAAGCTTTTCACATAATGCGATTTACCCGAACACGAGGGTCCCGAGACTATTTTTGAGAACGGATGCTGAAGTCTAACGTCAAAACCCTCTTTAGTATCCATAGGGGAGAGATGTGAAATCGGGCAAAAGAACCCTTTTGTTGTACACCACTCTGAATCTTTTTCTGAGTGGACGGTTTTGCAACGTCAGGTTCTTTTTGTTCCTATGAATCTGCGTGCCGTGAACCGTTATTTCTTTCGTGACGTCTTGTTCTACAAAACTATGCACTAGATCCATTAATGAGTATAGGTTTACCGTTTGAACCGTTTCGTGATTGAGAGTAATGCCCTTGACTTTCATGCAGATCTTACCTTTGAACGTTTTGTACGCGTACGTTTTCGGACCCCCGGAAACAAATTCTTCTATGAAGTCGTCAGAATCTAGTTCGCTGGTGAGTTCACCTAAATAGTCCCCTAGGGATGGAGTGTACTGGCCGGGTGATGCTGTGAAGATAACGGAATCTGTATCATGATACAGAATCCTCGATCCTAAACGATCCAACAATTCGTACAATTCTAACCGGGCATAGGCCGTGGTGAAAGCGGCGATCACCACATTGACGGGCCCGGGTACAACGTATCTATCATCGGCATACCTCCACTGCACTTGAGCAATTTCGTCTCTGATAAAGCCAAAATAGGAGACCCGATACACGTCCGAGAACAGGTAATCAAGAATTCTTGGGTGTGTGTAACAATCGTCGTGGTCAGCTGGTTAGGCTTCTGACCGAATTTTCCCCAAAGAGAATTCAGAAATAGCTTGGAAATTTGTCTCTTAGCGGGGTTGGAGGCTATGTTTACACTGTCCAATAATACGCCTTCTTTTAAGAAATAGTCGTCTACATAGCGCCGGATGTTTCGTCCCGGGCCCAGGAGGGCCACCCGGAGGCCTCCTGTTTGCCTTTCAGATGAATTTTGATGTACTCGGAAAATAAATCTGCGGTACTCTGTTCGTAATGCCATATCTCGTGAATCTTTAAAACTCTGTACCCTTTATCTAAGGCCTTGAGTATCTCGACGCTGCACCAGGTTCCCGTTAAAGACCTTTCCCGATCGTTGTGACGGCAAAGGCCGTGGACGTCTGGGTTTCTGCGCGTACGACACAGAACGAACATCAATTTATCACAAATTCTTAAAGGGAGGACCGGAAAGTACAAATTGCGAGGGGCTAACACGGTGATTTTAATGAGCCCAAAGTATTTCTTAAGATCGCCAAACTCTTGGAAAACAAGGTTGGATGGCCGATCGGGTAGGTTTTGTTTTGTTGACGTAAGGGTACAGACTCGTAAAATCGTAATAATGCATTTGTTCGCGCCTTGAACCTTATGATATAATTTGATCGCGTTGGTGCGCCTCCATACAGGGCATCGCGGGATTGATAGGTTCAGGAAACTCAAAGCGTCTTAAGAAATCCTGAAGCTCCGAGTCCTCTTTTTTCATGCGTTCCCATTGATGTTCCCAAAGGACTCTCACCGTCAGATGAAATTTTTCACGCAAATTCTTGAGTTTGTCGTCAAACGTTTGAAACAATTCGGCATAAGGAGCCCCGGTGAGAGGATGTTTGGCTTGCGCCTCGTAGCACTCTGGACATCCGTGATAAAAGCATCCGGCGAACTCAAAGGCCGTCGGGACACCCTGAACTTCGGCGTAACCGTCTAAATAAAAGGATCCCATCTTGACTTCGCCATGATTCAGGGCGTGCCGAATGTTTATTTTTTCCTTTTGGAAAGAAACATCAGCCATTGAATAGAAGCGTTAGAATAAGCTTTGTGAGTGCTTTTGTAATGATCACTGGAATGATTCCAATTGCATGATCGGGCATGCAGTTTTGTCTGTACATGGACAGGCAGAGAGAAGCTAAGGTCATACACTGAAAAGGATCGATATCGCCGATCCTGACCACTTCCTCTCTAAACTTCATGCACGCCGTTCTCAAAATAACCACATCGTTTCGACAATAGTAGGCCATTTCTTGTTTAAAGTTGAAGGTACCACTTTTAATTGAATCGTACCAAGACAAAAACTCCTGTCTTTCCTGGCTCATCATGTGTTCAAAACCGTAATATTTAGGCTCTGGGTATGGTCCGATGTAATTTTGATTTTCAGCGGTGTTAAAGAAATGGGGAAAGTACCCTTTTTGAGCCTGGAATCCCAAGGCTTTGGGCATACTGCTCAATTTCATAGGCAAGAAGTTCAACGAATCGATAAATCTCAAGTTATAATCTTCTTCTATAAAGCACATTAGTTTACACCCCTGAGATGTAACAGACGGAGTTTGTCCGTTCTCGACGAGATATTTCAAAAGGAAATAGCCGTCATACCCTTTAGAATTGTGAGCTATGAACATGTAATCTTCGTATTTTGGACATCGATATCTGTCGAAGAACTTTGCTACGTAATCCTCACCGGCCCGACTCCAAGATCGACCGTTCCAATGCATGCAGTGGATGTAATTAGGGATGTGGATTCCGTCATCTTGACGGCACTCAAAATCGTAGAACACATATTTTTCTTGGAGCGGTCTTAACGGTAAGCTTTGAATAAAACATAGATGATTTTCATCCGACTCTTCCACGACCGCTCTACAAATACGGCAGTGTTTGGGTCGACACTTGTGAGGTTTTGACTCGGCATTCACCACGTATTTCTGGTTGCAGAGAACGCAGACTTTCTGGGTATCGCACCGGCTTTCAGACCGACGCGTCTTTTCGTTAAATGTCCGTGTTTTGTGGAGTTCGAAGCAAAACCTCGATCGACAGAAACGATGGCAATCGGAACATCGAATAGCTTCCCCGTCAACCGATCGACAGTCTGTAGATAAACAGACGTTGCAGTGCTGCTCGCAACGATGTCGTGCCGGATCAGAATATCCCGTGTAGCAGAAATCGCAGATGTAGTCAAATCCCAGAAAGCCTTTTAGGTTCAAAATACCGTAATAATGCTCACGGTGCAAAAACAAGAAAGCCGTCTTTGGATTTTGACCCTGGGACGTTTCAAATTTTAATAGAGCGCTAGCATTCGGTTCCCGGTACCAAACGATAATTTTAACACCCAAGAGCCTCTCAAATTTTTCTACATCTGAAAACGTTACTTTCTGATCCGTAGATAACCCAACCCTGACGTGCAGTCGACGAGCCTCTATTTCACACAATTTCTGATCGTTTCTGAATCTGTCGTTTAATACAGCCAGCAATCCCCTGGCAAAACAGCACTGATCATCCGGGGTGAAAGAGAGCCATAGGTGTTTCCGTTTCTTTTGAACGATTACATCGTTGAAGAGGTTACAGGCTTTACGCCTATCACCCCCTCCGCCAGCCGGAGCCCTGACTACCTGAACGATTAACGTCAGACTAGAATCGGCTAAAATAGTGGCTTGACTCTGGAGAAGTAACTCAATTTGATGAAAAAAGTCCTCGACAGAAAGCGTCCCCGCCGGAGTTTAGGGAAAAAACACCGGGGTTGAGAGAATCGGCCCGTAATTCTAACTGCACTAGATCCTGAGGATTCAAAGTGCTTGTAAAACCATCTAAAAGGTGCTGAAGGGTCTCGTGCATATGATGAAATACTTCGGCGAATGAATCCAGTGCATAGGCCTCAGAAAAATTGAATCGGTGTCTAATCTCGATATTGTTAAATTTTGGACGCTCCGTGACAGACAAATTATTTAATCGAGAGGTAGACGGTTGTGGAGAGTTTACGGGCGACTCTGGAGACGAAAGATTCTCCGTATGCGAGGTAGATGGATGTGGAGAGTTTACGGACTGCCCTGGAGCCGGAGGATTCTCCGTATGTGAGGTAGAGGGCTGTGGAGAGTTGGTTTCGAGACTCGAGTTTACCCGGGACAAATTAGGCAACCCCGTTCCCGTCTGAGGATGCGGGGTTGAATTTCCCGACTCTGTTAAGGCCTCAACAGGCGAGTGTTGAAGAAGGGCGTTACTGGATCGTGAATGTAAAAATCATTCATATTCATCAAATATCTGCACATTTCGGGTACGGCACTATATATAGGACCCTCTAATTTTACAAAATGATCCACTAACAGGCCAAGGATTTCAGCCAGCTCTTGCAGCCTTTCTCGATGCCTCTGCTCGTGTTCAGGCCTAAGGGTATAACGAGAAGCGAGGTCAGAGTAAGTCGTCATGGGCGATCGGGACCCCAGGCTGGATAAACGCCGTCTGAGGCTGTCATAGGGTCCGGGAGAAATCCGGCATTGGCTGGCGCGGGACCTGGACGAAGGCGGGTAGCTGACCTCAGACGGGGTTGGCGTTTGTGGGGCCCTCCAGTTACGGTATTCGCTTAGATTTTCTGATCCGTTCAACAACTGAGTTAAAGCGCCCGGGGAGCCTGAAAGAAAAGTTAAAGACTTCTTTTTATCAAATCTGGAGAGACGTCTGAACCCAGGCTTTTCTTGGATAAAACTGAAATGACACTCACTGAGGTTGATTACCTCTGGGGAATCCCTTTGAGAAACTGTTTCGTTCTGTAAAGGATTTTCATCTAGAAAAAAAGAAAATGCATACACTCTTTAAAATAACAGGCCTGACACATACACCCGAGGCGCACATTCAAAATAACATTCCCCGTGTCCTTGCCCATGCGTAGCTCAATCAAAATGCATGCACTCTTTAAAATAACAGGCCTGACACATACACACGCGCACGCGCACGCGCACACACACATACACACACACAGCCAGAGGAGAGCATTCAAAATACGTGCGCTGTTTAAAATAACATTCCCCGAGTCCTTGCCCATGCGTAGCTCAATCAAAATGCATACACTCTTTAAAATAACAGGCCTGACACATACACGCATTCCAAATGCTTAATTTGTTTACCGGAACCCGCGGTGTGTCGTAGCTCAAACAAAATATACATATATACGCATACACTCTTTAAAATAACAGACACGCAGGCAGCTGATAAACCCAGGAGGTTTTATTACGCGACAGCCGAATTCCCAGTTCAGACCTATAGAAGCACGGCACTATTAAAAAATAAAAAAAATTCTATTTTATGGTAGCTAGACAGACTCTCGCAGATGCTAGGCTAATTGTAACACCCCGATACATTTTAACAAAGCGCCCAGTCCATACAGTAAAATAGGCACAAACTTTTTTCAGATTAGACACCCGGCCCTGATAAATACCGGCACGTGTTATAATATTCATTTAACCTAGGATTCCACAATAGACGAGGCTTGTAAAAACCCTGGGGGCTCGACAATACTGAATGAAAATAATGACATTTTAATTTACAATGAAAGCTGCACACTTTGGAACTTTGTAAACACTAGGCATGACCCTGGACATACGCATAAAGTTTGGAACATTGTAAACACCAGTTATGAACGCGCAGACAAACGCCGGCAGGAAATTTGTAAACACTTTATCGATTTAAAAAAATATATTCTTACCCGTATCAAAATCATCATGGTTCGATGAATCTATTTGAATATAAATTTCTAGAAAAATAAATAAAGGATTCAGCCGTAAGTTATTTTTGAAATAAAACATGATTCATGTAGATCGGCCTAAAGTATTCTCGATAGGCGGTGACACGACCCCCCTTAAACGGTTATTTAAGACCTATACATTTAAAGACTGATAAATAACACATTGAGCTAATAGCTTGCATTAACATAAACTACAAGTCACCCGGAGATGGATTAGGCGAGATGCTCTTGGAGCTGTGCGCTCTATCCTAGTGAAATTCGAACATGCGCAGCGGCCTGCGCTATAGTCTAGCGCGTGCCCGATTCAAACTCGCCCATGCGCAGATAATCAAACCCTTCAAAGATCAAGCCATGCACATTTTAAACAAAATTGTAAAAAATAATTTACCATTTCTTGAATCAGTCTCGATATAGACATCTAAACAGAAAAAACATAAGGAATCAAACTTTAAATTTTTAATACACGAGCCTTTAGCGCGTATAATAGTTATGCATAGGGATACATATTCATCAAAATAAGTCTTACCGTGAGCCCCAGGGACAACAGCTTCTGCAAAGATAGTCAGTATGAAGTCTGTTAATATCGGATTTTAACCATTACAAATATCACAGTAAAGTTAAAATACAGACACACCGTCTTTGATGTCCATCTCGTCTTTTCTTAACGGTTTCCAAAATGGTAATAATCGGTCTAGTTTAGGTGGTATTATATACACTCGGCGCAGCACTTTTTTCAAGTTTGAACGGTCATTTATAATCACAGATTTACCCCTCTGCCGGTCCATTTACGCGGGCAGTTTATACATTAGGCCGCCTGAAAAGGTATTCTGCGCATTTCGAGTAATTTTAAAACAGATGTCTTTTCTCTGTTTAGAGAGAAATGTCATATTTCGCGTTATATTTTACCGATTCTGTTTAGATCTGAACACATACTGGTGCCATCTCGTGAGTGACCCGGTTACAGGTGGATCTTAAACCTCCGTGCGATGAGCGCATGTTTTCAAAAAAAAAATGCCTGAAATTTTCCTGAACTTTCTCGGGGCATATTGTGTAGGAGATTACAACACATAGCTCCATCCATTAAGGTACTTGACAGATTATGCAAGCGCTGGAGCGCTATCGGGACTAAGGAACCAAGATCAAAAGACTTTGAAAAAGGAATCCCCCGGTTTTTAAAATGGCCTAAAAGAATTCCAGAGCGGCCCGCGCCACTGAAGTGAGAAGATACACAGATGGAACCGGTCAGGTACTTGACAGATTATGCAAGCGTTAGCAAGTGAAGCTATCGGGAGGGGCTGGGGGGCCAGTCCGATATGCCGGCACTTATCGAGGACTAAGGACGCCGCCTGTTTGAAAAGGGCTTCAGGCATTCACAACTGAAGTGAGAAGATACACAGCTGCATTCGGTCAGTGAGTTGATAGCTTGTACATTCCCTGGACCGATGTATATCTGGGCTATCGGGAGGGGCTGGCAAAAGCTGCATTGACCTTTTCTCTGCGCACAGAGCAGGGGCCTGGTCACAGGGGCTGTTAAAGCTGACTGAGTAATGCTCTTAGGGTCTGTTCTTTCCCTATGTGGAAATATCTATAAGATTTTCAGGGCAGGCAGCTTGGTTTAGATGATTCAAAGTTGAGATAGATATTTTAAATAATAGATACAATTAAAGCTGACTGAGTAATGCTCTTAGGGGCTGTCAGCGGGACTCAGAGCATGTCTCACCCTTATGCCAGTTCTTTTTCTTTTTTGGCAATCTGTATAAGATTTTCAGAGCAGGCAGCATGGTTTAGATGATTCAAAGTTGAGATATCTATTTTAAATAATAGATACAGGGTTCTTACCTAAAGCAGGACAGGCTATAGGGTAACTCGCCCAGACTGGAACGTTGGGACCTCGGTCCTAGATTCCATTTTTTCCCGGTCAGAGTCTTTAGAAAACGCTCGGCTGTTTTACGCCGCTCAGTTTCAGAAGTGACCGGGCAGTGTGGGGCGCCTATGGTTAAATGTGGCCTGACTCAGACCGTGTCTTTGATCTGACAGTTTGTTATCTGTGTGTGTGTGTGTGTGTGTGTGAGCTGGATAAAAAGCAGGTTTTTGAAGCTAAGATGAGAACAAAACGCTTGGCTTTTTATAGGGCCTTTTCAGAACTGGCCGGTAAGTATCGGGGGACTGGGAGGTCTGGGGCTGCCGTCCGTCAGAGGCCGAGGCAGTCCCTTGAGGACGTCAGGGTACGGAACATCCTCGGGTCGGTGCTGGGGCGACTTTAGGCTGGTCTGAGCCGGTCAGGACAGACCCCAGGGCCTGTCTGGGCTTGTGCCGGAGAAAGGGCGGGGGCCGAGGCAGCCCCCGGGCATGTCTGAGCTAGTCAGGACAGGCCCCGGGCATGCCCGAGCTTGTCGAGGTAAAGGCTGTAACATGCCTTTCGGGAGAGGGGGGCGGTGGGGAGTTCAAGGAGGGGGTAGACATCCATCAAACTGCCCTTGACAGTTTCCTGGGCAGGCAGGTGGGTGTGGGTTGGGAGCGGGTTCAATCAGGGGGCAGACATCCATCAAACTGCCCTTGACAGTTTATTTCGCCCGGCAGGTGCAATCCGGGTTCAAACAGCGGTCAGGCCTCCGTCAAACGGACCCTTGACAGTTTATGGAACCAATCAGGGGCCAGGGGAGGGTTCAAGGAGGAGTCGGGGAGGGGACGGGAGGCCTTACACCAATCCGACGCCGGGGGCGGTGGCAACGGGGCGGAGAGAGGTCACGTGGAGGGGCGGGGGAATTCTGATGTGACGTCATCAGGAGGCGACAGGGCGGACTTCCGGTCTTGCGTCAGCGGGGCGGCACTTTTGGTGTGACGTCAGAGGGGGCGGGGCTTAAAGGTCATTAATCATTATGATTGACAGCTCTAATTGCGATTTTGACAGTTGCCCCCCGCCTATAACTACTGACGAGGTTAAGCAGGGGTCAAGTCATTTTCCATTGATATCCCGCCGTTCGCCATGGGAAAAACTAATAGCAAACCAGTCAAACAGTCCCTCAAAGGTCCTAAAAACCTAATGCTAGAAGGAATATTTTCGGAGGATCACCAGGCTCCACATACTGGTGGACAAAAGAATGGGTCCCCTAGAAAGCTCATTGAAAAGAAGACAGGATTAGATTTTAAGAAGGCATTCAAAAAGTGGAATAAGCAAAGTGGGGGGAGATGGCCACTGGAGGGAACTGGAGACATGAATGAAGTACAGGAAATTAGGAAAATACTATGCAGAAATACACAAAGTTGTTGTAAAGGTGGGCCCTATCGCATGGACATGTTTGATAGGTGGGAACTGATTATTAAAGATCGCAAATTAGAGGCAGTACAGAAACGTAATGAATTATTGACTGCGGAAGTTAAGGCTAGAAAAGAAAAAGAAGAGTTACTTATAGCGTTACAGAAAATGCAAGCCGATTCAGGACCACAGTCGGATGAGAGGCGGAAAAAGACCCTTTATATCCCGTATTACCTTCCACGACCTTCCAACCTCATCCGCAACCACAGCCCCCCCTTCCACCTACGTCCCCTGTATATGCTGCCCCCGATATAAGTAACGGACCATCGGCCCCTCACACACCAGAAGGAGATCCCGACACAGCCATTTCAAGCCGCACTAGAAGCAAAAACCCCAACCAAGACACCCCCTGGAAGCCCGGGTGATTGGGTTTCAACTCCCCGCATAGTGGGCAGCTCCCTCCTCGTCCTCCACAATGGTCCCTTGGTCCGGCTGACCCTCTCCTATCATGCCCCCTAACTGAAATCACAAATCCCCAACACAATCCTAATCAAGCCCCAGGACCTAATAACCCCACTACTATAATGATACATCGTAACTGGGACATTCAAGAGCTGAAAAACGTTGTGTCTGATTTACCTGATCCTAAAGTTATCGGTGGGTTAAAATTCGTGGAGCATTTGCAACGATTGGATGATATGTACAGACCCAGTGCAGCCGAGTGGACCCAGGTGAAAACTAGGCACAACTTGGGTCACTGTTAACCACGGGCAGCTTAACAGGCTGCCCTGGCAATGGAATGAGGCATTGCCTTGTGGTGGACAGAATAATGAAGGGCCTTTCCTTGCTCAGTGGAAGCCTGTAAAAGCAGCAATATCTGCAAAATATAAAAAGGGAACCAATTGGTCCCTGATCCCAGCTGCCAAACAAAAGAAAGATGAAACTGTGGGCACACCGTATCCAAGACCTAATGACCTTGGACAATCCAGATGACCGATTGAAAGCTGCCGTCCCACCTTTCGTTTCTGGTCTTCAAACAGACATTCAAAACAAGGTGCGAATTTCTTGTATTGGGTGGGAGTCTGCCACTTTTGAGGAAGTGAAACGCCACACTGAGCACGGTGAAAGGCAGACCAAGCAGAAAGAGTCAGATACACAGACCAAGCTCATTGCAGCACAAATTAACTATTATACAGGCGGAGCCACGCCAGGCAGAGGTCGGGGACGTGGAGGATTCTTCCGGGGACAAGGGCGTGGAAGGCGACGAGGTCGTGGGTATGTGTTGCCTAATCCAAGTGGTTCACCTACTCAGCTGCCTCCCCCTCTGAATCCGAATGCTACCCCGTTTGCTTGACACGGGTGTAGAGAGCAAGGACATTTTCGTCGTAACTGCCCATATAAGCAACTTCCACCAGAACACCTTCCCCCTCCTATGCTGCCAGAACCTCAAGACAGCTCCTGGGCATAGGAATGTGCAGGGACCCCCAGCCACTCTCTTCAGCTGCCTTGGCTCACTCACAACTCTGAAACAGATCCATTATTGACTTTGTTAGTAAATGGCACTGAAATTGCTCTCCTAGTCGATACCGGAGCTACCCGTTCCAGTCTTTCCCTGAAGGGCGTCCCTGCCTCGAAAGATACTGTGACTGTACTTACTGCTTCTGGACAACCACATGTTTTATTGGTTTCAAAACCTCTTCGAGTTCAGCAGCATTCTGGTAGTTCCACTTTAACACACCGATTTCTTTTAAATCAGCTCTGTCCAGTTAACCTCTTAGGAAGGGATTTTATGACAAAACTTTCTCTCTCTATTTCTATGACTGAACAAGGATTTTTCTGCTCATCCCCCAAGTTACTGTGCCAAATCACCCCTCACCCCAAACCCTCTTTTGCAGCCTGGACTCTAAATATTTACCCACACACCATCCTCCTTAAAGCCCTACACTCTTTTCCCTCCTGTCTTTTTCCTCACTTACAGGTCCCTGACACTTTACACTGTACTGCCCAATATTTCCCTGTAGAAGTAGACACCCCCTGGCTAGAATCCTTTCTTTTTTCAGGCACCTGCCCCGAAACCCTTCACATCCCCTGTATCTTCATTTCATTGACAAAAGCTGCTGCGTCTGTCCATCTCACATGTTCACAGAGTATTTTCTATCTCGGAGGCTCAGTCCCCTATGTTTCTTTAGCCAAATAATGTACTGTCCATTGGGTGGAAATCAGACCATGGGTAGAACAATGTCTTAGTAGAGCAGACTGGTTACATGTTGCTCCGGGTATTTTTGACACCTCAGACCATTTGATAACTAAAATTGTGCTTCAAACTGATTTTTTAGTACATCGTGCATTGTGCCATCTTTCCCTTTCTGCTTTTTCATTGCAAACCACTTCCCCTTCTTGGCTCTCTATGCTCCCTGATTCACTGTGGTCCCAGGGAAAGAATGATTATGGAAGGATAGCCCATGGTGAGCCTCTGGTGATCTACCCAAAATCTTCCTTTCGCCCGCACCGTGCCCAGTATCCTGTGTCTCCGGAAGCAGAGGCTGGCATCTCCGCCATACATTCCGATCTCGTGAAACGTGGAGCAATTATTCCAATTAAATATTCTCCAGTCAATTCACCCATTATACTCGTGAGAAAGGCTGACGGTTCATGGCGTTTGTTCAAGACTTGCGACAAGTAAATTCTGAAAAATCTGCTATTTCCTAGGGCCCCTATTGTTCCGAATCCTTCCACTATTCTCTCTACAATCCCTCCCTCCGCTTGTTATTTTTCAGTGATTGATTTAGCCAATGCTTTCTTCTCTATTCCTGTACACCCTGATTCTCAATTTTGGTTTGCCTTTACTTTCCAAAACCGCTGTTGGACATGGACCGTTATGCCTCAGGGATATACTGAAGCCCCATGTGTATATGGACAAGCTCTTTCTCAAAATTTAGAAGGTTTTTGGCCAGATAAAGATAGTGTATTGATACAGTATGTAGATGATATAAGAAGATTGTGCACATGATACTCAGAAATTGTTGTTGTTTTTAGCAGAAAATGGCCATAAAGTTTCTAAAGCAAAACTGCAGTTAATTCAAACAACTGTAAAATATCTAGGTCATGACATCACTTGTGGAACAAGAGCTCTCTCTAGCGATCGCATTAACACCATTCAAAATCTTCCCAGACCTGTCACAAAACAACAGGTTATGTCTGTATTGGGCATTCTAGGTTACTGCCGGCAATGTATTTTGAATTTCACTGAAAGAGCACAGCCGTTGCAAAATTTGGCAAATACCCCTGGCATCCCCCTTTCTGGCCAGGTGCAATGGAATGAACAGGCTGAGAAGGCTCTCTGTGATTTAAAAAATGCATTAACATCTGCGCCTGCGTTTGGGCTTACCAGATTATCGTCGTCCATTCACTCTGTTCGTGGAAGAAAAGGGGGGATATATGAATGCAGTTTTAACACAATTACATGGGGACAAACAAAGGCCAATAGCTTTTTTTTCGAAAAAATTGGATCCTGTGGCTGCAGCACTTCCACCTTGCCTTAGGGCTGTGGCTGCCACAACAGAAGCTGTGCTAGTCAGTACAGATATAGTGCTCATGAGCCCCCTAACAGTAAAGGTGCCTCACGCTGTACATTCCATTTTAGTACAGGATAAGACCTCACATCTCACTACTGCTAGGGCAGTACACTATCAGAATGTACTCTGTACTTTGTCGAACGTCACAATTGAAAGATGCTCCACCTTAAATCCAACCACTCTTCTCCCAACTAACAACGAAGGAGAACCGCATAATTGTCATAATGAAATAGCAAAGGTTGTAAAGCCTAGAGTAGATCTACAGGAAACACCTTTAGAAACCGGAGAAATGATTTTTGTGGACGGATGTTCTTTGCGATTGGAAAACGGAGCACCCTCAACTAGTTACGCAGTGGACCAAAGGGACCGCCTGCTGTAAGCAATCGAATTTCATCAAGTTTAAGTGCACAAGCAGCTGAACTAATAGCGCTCACTCGAGCATGTCAGCTGTCCAAAGGAAAAATCATAACAATTTATACAGATTCCAGATATTCTTTTGGAGTCTTCCATGATCATGAAGCATTATGGAAACTGAGGGGATTTAAGACTAGTACTGGCAAGCCCATCCAACAACAAAAGCTAATCAAATCCCTCTTAGAAGCCATAACTAAACCATCAAAGCTAGCGATCGTTAAATTTCAAGCTCACACAGGAAAACAGGATCCTGTCAGCAAAGGAAATGAATTAGCTGATTATTTTGCTAAACAGGCTGCATATAATAACACACCAATCTCTTCATTCCAACAGAAAAATGACCAGGACCCTGGTTATCAAATTATTTCTTTACAGAGTGCAGCCACTGACACAGAAAAGAGAAAATGGTCCAAAGAAGGGTCCCTCTCTGATGAAGTCTGGACCCATAGGAAAACTAACAAACCTTTCCTCCCAAAGGCTTCCTTCGCAGGTATGGCAAAAATCGCCCATGGCCTCAACCATGCTGGAAAAGACGCTATGGTACGGGATGTTGAAAAACATTGGGAAGCTGTAGGCTTCTCTACATATGTAGAGCAGTTCTGCAGACGCTGTGCATTATGTCAAAAGTTTAATGTAGGAAAGGGCACCCAGGTAAGTCCCGCTGTTACACCTAATCCAATGGGTCCGTTTGAACACCTCCAAATCGATTTCATTGAACTAACTCTGTCTAAAGGTTACTGTTATTGTCTTGTAATTGTCGATGTGTTCTCCCGATGGGTGGAAGCTTTCCCTTCTAAACACAATCTGTAGCCAAAAGCTCTGATTAAAGAAATTATTCCTAGATGGGGCATACCGCAGAAATTACAAACTGTTAATGGCACTCACTTTGTGAACTCCGTCATAAATGAATTAACCACATGGCTCCAGATAAATGTACATCATTATTGCAGATACCACCCCAAAGTGGATGTATTGTGGAACGATGCAATGGCACCCTAAAATCTAAATTAGCAAAAATTTGCGAGCAGACAAATTTATCCTGGCCAGATGCTCTGCCTCTGGCCCTAATGGGATTGAGGGGAAGAACACACCGGCAATTAGGACTATCGCCATTTGAAATTCTGACCGGACGACCCATGCCCGTTGGCATGGTTATAGGAAATGTGAACCTGCATACCGTAGACAATGATCTTCTCTCTAGTCTTACAGGTCTCCGAGCGTCCCTGAAGGAAGCCCACGAGCAGGTTCATCAGGCCTGGAGCACCAGCCCTCCATCTAAAGACTCGCCGATTCCCTTGGGCACCTAGATCCTGGTTCGAGACACCCGGAGGAAACACTGGCATCAGCCTAGGTGGAGAGGACCGTTCCAAGTTCTTCTGTCCACACCACATGCCGTGAAAGCTGAAGGATTGCCCGCCTGGATTCATACCTCACATTGTAAAAAATGGCACTCCTCCACTTAATTTTTATCAGCATATCCCTTCCTGGGATTATGGGAATGGTAACCCTAACTTTCCCTCTGGGAACCACCACTTCAGTGCAAATTGACTTGCACTGGCCGACGTCATCGATCCCGCTCTGCTGACTCATCCACATTTTCTCTACACGGCCCTGGTGTTTATATTGATTCTATTGGTGTCCCTCGAGGAGTCCCTGATAAATTTAAAGCCAGAGATCAAGTTGCTGCTGGATTTGAATCTATTTTCCCATAATTACAGTAAATAAGAATGTAGATTGGATTTAATTACCTATATTACAATCAACAGCGCTTCCTAAATTTTACTAAAGATGCTGTTGAAGGTATACATGAACAACTTGATAAAACCTCCCTCATGACTTGGCAAAATCGATTAGCATTAGACATGCTTCTCGTTGAAAAGGGTGGTGTATGTGCCATGTTTGGTGAGGCCTGTTGCACTTACATCCCTAATAATACGGCTCCTGATGGATCAATCACCCGTGCTCTGGCAGGTTTAACTGCTCTTTCTAATGAATTGGCTACCAATTCTGGCATTTCTTATCCCTGGGATCAATGGTTTATATCTACTTTTGGATCCTGGGGCCAATGGCTTAAGTCAGTTTTTACTGTATTTCTCTTGCCGTTGTCTTTTTAGTCTTCTTACTTGTTGCCTGCTGTATTGTTCCTCTGATACGATTTATTGTGTCCAAATATTTCACTGCATCTATGGCTAAGGCTTATATGTTACATGAAGAACGAATGCAACAATTCTCTTCCTCCTCTACTCCCACTCCTTCCTCTTCTCCTACTCTTTCCCGTTCTGCTTCTATTTAGCCCATGTTTTTGTCTGTTCAAAAAGGGGGGAGTGTAAAAGAAGAA
The DNA here is from genome assembly GCF_016835505.1 of Polypterus senegalus. NCBI lineage: Eukaryota > Metazoa > Chordata > Cladistia > Polypteriformes > Polypteridae > Polypterus > Polypterus senegalus. Next base: position 159,314,255 of record NC_053164.1, on the reverse strand, counting down.
TGTTCTCCTCAGTACCACGTACTCTGTGTGATTTTTTCTTTTTCTTTAGACAGTCTGATTTATGAACTAACAAAAATATGTTGCCACATAATGATGTCCTAAACTGTTTTTCTGTTAAGTTCCTCAAAGTAAATGGATGGGGGTGAAAAACACATAATGGCTGCAATGTGTAGATGTAAGGTGTCTGACTCGTGGTCAGTCTTGGGGACATAAATAAAAGTTGCTTAGCTTAGATATTGCTTAACTTTTAAAATGTGATTACTAGGATGTTTTCTGTCTTATAAAAGTAGATAATAGATAAAGGCATATAAAAATTTCCCCAGCTGTAGATCGGGGTGTCAGATTAGCCGGCTGTTGCGGTGGTCTGAACTTCTCTCTGCGAATCTAATTCAAAATAAAAGAGAACTGAAAGAAAAGATAACTTTTGCCTGCTGTCAGTTGCATTTTAGAGCTTACAGTGGCTCTCGCTTACTGCCATACCAGTGTGAAAGCGTCTGATCTCAGAAGTTAAACACGCATGCGCTCAGCCAGTTTACGTGGATGGGAGATTGCCTGGGAACCTTGAGTGCTGTAAGCTTTTTTTTCCCAATACAAGCGAAGTCAACCTGTGCACCAGTGTATGGCTAGGAAATGCATCATCATGCTTTCCATTGCAAGTGGGCTTCCCCGATCTTCAGTATTTAAAAAGAATGAAGGAGTACAGCTTTAGCTTACAGCAACACCGCTTAGAATTCTTTTGATCTCATCTTAACTCGGAAGATAAACACACACTGGCTCTGCCAGTACTTCGATGGGAGACCGCATGGGAACCCCGAGTGCTGTAAGCTTTTTTCCATTACTGTTGCATTCAACCTGACCATCAATGTATTGTTTGGAACTGCATCTTTATCCTTTCTAGTGTAAACGCAAGCCGATGTTTAGTATTTAACCAGCATGAAGTAGCGTGGCTCTCGCTTACTGCCATACCAGTGTGAAAACCTCTGATCTCGGAAGTTAAACACGCATGTGCTCGGCCAGTATACATGGATGGGTGACCACCTGGGAACCTCGAGTGTTGTAAGCTTTTTTTCCCAATACAAGCGAAGTCAACCTGGGCACCAGTGTATGGCTGGGAAATGCATCCTCTTGCTTTCCATTGCAAGCAGGATCCCCCGATCTTCAGCATTTAAAAAGCATGAAGGAACGCAGCTTTCGCTTACGGCAACGCCTGTGAGAATTCGCTTAAATTCGTCTGAATTTGGAAGTTAAACATGCACTGACTCTGCTAGTATACATGGATGGGAGAAGGCCTGGGAGCCCAGAGTGCTGTAAGCTTATTTCCCTTACAAGCGAAGTCAACCTGGGCTTCTGTGTATGGCTGGGAAACACATCTTAATCGTTTCCATTGGAAGCGCCACTCAATAGCTTCAGTATTTGACCCGCAATAAGTAGCGCGGCTCTCGCTTACTGCCATACAAGTGTTAAAGCACCCGATCTCATTTGTTCTCAGAAGTTAAACGCGCATACGCTCTGCTAGTACTTCGATAGGAGTCCGTCTGGGAACCCCGGGTGCTTTAAGCTTTTTTCTATTACTGTTGCACTCATCCTGACCATTAGTGTATGGCTTCGAACTGCATCTTTATCCTTTCTATTGGAAGAGCAAGCCGATCTTTAGTATTAAACAAGCAAGAAGTAGCGTGGCTCTCGCTTACTGCCATACCAGTGTGAAAGCATCTGATCTCGGAAGTTAAACACGCATGCGCTCGGCCAGTATACGTGAATAGGTGTCCGCCTGGGAACCTCAAGTGCTGTAAGCTTTTTTTCCATTATAAGCGAAGTCAACCTGAGCACCAGTGTATGGCTGGAAAATGCATCTTCATGCTTTCCATTGCAAGCAGGCTCCCCCGATCTTCAGTATTTAAAAAGCATGAAGGAACACAGCTTTCACTTACGGCAATACCTGTGAGAATTCGCTCAAACTCATCTGAACTCGGAAGTTTAACATGCACTGGCTCTGCCAGTATACACGGATGGGAGACGGCCTGGGAACCCCGAGTGCTGTAAGCTTATTTCCCTTACAAACGAAGTCAACCTGGGCACCAGTGTATAGCTGGGAAACACATCTTAATTGCCTCCATTGGAAGCGCCCCTCAATAGCTTCAGTAATTGACCCGCAAGAAGTAGCGCGGCTCTCGCTTACTGCCATACCAGTGTGAAAGCACCCGATCTCGGAAGTTAAATTCACATGCGCTCTGCCAGTACTTCGATGGGAGACCGCATGGGAACCTCGAGTGCTGTAAGCTTTTTTCCATTACTGTTGCACTCAACCTGTCCATCAGTGTATGGCTTGGAACTGAATCTTTATCATTTCTATTGGAAGCGCAACCCGATCTTTAGGATTTAACCAGCAAGAAGTAGTGCTGCTCTCGCTTACTGCCATACCAGTGTGAAAGCGTCCGATCTCATCTGATCTCGGAAGTTAACCACGCCTGCGCTCGGCCAGTATACGTGGATGGGAGACCACCTGGGAACCTTTAGTGCTGTAAGCTTTTTTTCCATTACAAGTGAAGTCAGCCTGGGCACCAGTGTATGTCTGGGAAATGCATCTTCATGCTTTCCATTGCAAGCGGGCTCCCCTGATCTTCAGTATTTAAAATGCATGAAGGAACGCAGCTTTCGCTTACGACAATCCCTGTGAGAATTCGCTTGATCTCATCTGAACTCGGAAGTTAAATATGCACTGGCTCTGCCAGTATACGTGGATGGGAGACGGCCTGGGAACCCCGAGTGCTGTAAGCTTATTTCCCTTACAAGTGAAGTCAACCTGGGCTTCTGTGTATGGCTGGGAAACGCATCTTAATCGTTTCCATTGGAAGCGCCCTTCAATAGCTTCAGTAATTGACCCTGTATACTAATAAAAGGCAAAGCCCTCACTGACTCACTGACTCACTCACTGACTCATCACTAATTCTCCAACTTCCCGTGTAGGTAGAAGGCTGAAATTTGGCAGGCTTATTCCTTACAGCTCACTTACAAAAGTTAAGCAGGTTTCATTTCGAAATTCTACATGCAACGGTCATAACGGTCGATAACGGTCGACAACGTCCGCCATGTTGAACTTTCTTATTTATGGCCCCATCTTCACGAAATTTGGTAGGCGGCTTCCCTGCGCTAACCGAAACCGATGTATGTACTCTTTTCGATGGTATGACGCCACTGTCGGCCGCCATATTGAACATTCCAATGTCACTAATTTTCCAACTTCCCGTGTAGGTAGAAGGCTGACCCCATCTTCACGAAATTTGGTAGGTGGCTTCCCTGCGCTAACCAAAACCGATTTACGCACTTATTTCGATGGTATGACGCCACTATCGGCCACCATATTGAATTTTCCAAACATAACTAATTCTGCAACTTCCCGTGTCGGTAGAAGGCTGAAATTTGGCAGGCTCATTCCTTACAGCTTACTTACAAAAGTTAAGCAGGTTTCATTTCGAAATTCTACGCGTAACGGTCATAACGGTCAACAAAGTCCGCCATGTTGAACTTTCTTATTCATGGCCCCATCTTCATGAAATTTGGTAGGTGGCTTCCCTGCGCTAACCGAAACCAATGTACATACTTATTTCGGTGGTATGTCGCCGCTGCCAGCCGCCATATTGAACTTTCCAATGTCACTAATTCTCCAACTTCCTGTGTAGGTAGAAGGCTGATATTTGGCAGGCTCATTCCTTATGCTTACTTACAAAAGTTAAACAGGTTTCATTTCGAAATTCTACGCATAACGGTCATAATGGTTGACAACGTTCGCCATGTTGAACTTTCTTATTTATGGCGCCATTTTCACGAAATTTGGTAGGTGGCTTCCCTGTGCTCACCAAAACCGATGTACGTACTTATTTCAGTGGTATGATGCCACTGTCGGCCACCATATTGAAGTTTCCAATGTCACTAATTCTATAACTTCCTGTGTAGGTAGAAGGCTGAAATTTGGCCGGCTCATTCCTTACAGCTTACTTACAAAAGTTAAGCAGGTTTCATTTTGAAATTCTACGCGTAACGGTCATAACGGTCAACAACGTCCGCCATATTGAACTTTCTTATTCATGGCCCAATCTTCACGAAATTTGGTAGGCGGCTTCCCTGCACTAACCGAAACCAATGTACGTACTTATTTGACAGATGCCGAATGTCTCTTCAACACAACTCCTACAAATACTGTCGTAATTGAAACAAACCATGAAACTCAAACCAATTATGACAGCAGCAATCCAAGCTGTGAGATTTGAAACAAGATTACTTTTCACATGGCCAACTGTACGTTGCATGCTCAACATTAAGCTCAGCGCACAGCTACAGCCTTGTCATATTACAACTGGAGGGCCGAACTCACAATGTTGCATACAAAGAGATCCTTAACAAATAATTATTGGTATATTTTCCCTCAGTTTAAAAAGGTTTAATTTTCTTCTTAATAAAAATTTTAAGGCAGTACTTTGCCGCTGCGAAGCGCGGGTATTTTGCTAGTATTTATTAAATGATAATGCATAAAATATGGGAGGTTCCTATACCCCCGTGAATAGAATTGAGTTGGTATTTTCCTGTCATTTCTTAACAGTTTTGAGTAAACAATGTTCTCCAGTTAGTGTCTAGCCTCGCCTTCTGTTTGGTACAGAGGCATACGGTTATTTAACCGTGTTCTTATTTGTGCTCGCGTTCGTGCTTGCGTACGTGACCGTGCCTGGGCGCATGTCTATGTGCCAACGGCCTACCGCCCTTTTGAGTGTGAAGTAACTCGTAAAATAAAAGAGTGTTGAACCGTATGCTTAAAGCATACAGAAGAAGAAACAAATAACCTTTAAGTATAGAAATAATCAAAGCTTCTTAAGAAAAGCTAAGTTTATAGAAGATACATTTTGTCTTTTTTTTTGCCTTTATTCTATGTGTGTAACTATTTTTCTTTTTATTCTTGTATGGATAATTTACTTTTAACTTTCACTAAATATTTTAAATTGAACTTTTGGACTGTGAAATTTCTTTGACACGCGTCTTACCCATGCCTGACTTCACCTTATACATCGGCGGCTACAGACCCGCAAGAAGTAGCGTGGCTCTCGCTTACTGCCTTACCAGTGTGAAAGCGTCCGATCTCAGAAGTTTAAAACGCATGCGCTCGGCCAGTGTACGTGGATGGGTGTCCGCCTGGGAACCTCGAGTGCTGTAAGATTTTTTTCCAGTACAAGCGAAGTCAACCTGGGCACCAGTGTATGGCTGGGAAATGCATCTTAATAGTTACCATTGGAAGCGCCCCTCAATAGCTTCAGTATTTGACCCGCAAGAAGTAGCGCGGCTCTCGCTTACTGCCATACAAGTGCTAAAGCACCCGATATCATCTGATCTCGTAAGATAAACACGCATGTGCTCTGCCAGTACTTCGATGGGAGACCGCCTGGGAAGCCCGAGAGCTGTAAGCTTATTTCCCTTACAAGAAAAGTCAACCTGGGCTTCTGTGTATGGCTGGGAAACACATCTTAATAGTTAACTTTGGAAGCGCCCCTCAATAGCTTCAATATTTTACCCACAAGAAGTAGCGTGGCTCTCGCTTATTGCCATACAAGTGCTAACGCACCCGATATCATCCAATCTCGGAAGTTAAACACGCATGCGCACTGCCAGTACTTCGATGGGAGACCGCCTCGGAACCCGAGTGCTGTAAGCGTTTTTCCATTACTGTTACACTAAACGTGACCATCAGTGTATGGCGTTGAACTGCATCTTTATCCTTTCTATTGGAGACGCAAGCCGATCTTTAGGATTTAACCAGCAAGAATTAGCGCTGCTCTCGCTTATTACCATACCAGTGTTAAAGCACCCGATGTCACCTGATCTCAGAAGTAAAACATGCATGCACTCTGCCAGTACTTCGATGGGAGACCGCCTGGGAAGCCCGAGTGCTGTAAGCTTATTTCCCTTACAAGCAAAGTCAACCTGTGCTTCTGTGTATGGCTGGGAAACACATCTTAATCGATTCCATTGGAAGCTCCCCTCAGCAGCTTCAGTATTTGACCCGCAAGAAGTAGCGCGGCTCTCGCTTACTGCCATACAAGTGCTAAAGCACCCAATATCATCTGATCTCGGAAGTTAAACATGCATGCGCTCTGCCAGTACTTCGATGGGATACCGCCTCGGAACCCCGAGTGCTGTAAGCTTTTTTCCATTACTGTTACACTCAACGTGACCATGAGTGCATGTCGTGGAACTGCATCTTTATTCTTTCTATTGGAAGCACAAGCGCTGCTCTCGCTTACTGCCATACCAGTGTGAAAGCGTCTGATCTCGGACGTTTAACACGCATGCGCTCGGCCAGTATACGTGGATGGGAGACTGCCTGGGAACCTTGAGTGCTGTAAGCTTTTTTTCCATTACAAGCGAAGTCAACCTGGGCACCAGTGTATGGCTGGGAAATGCATCTTCATGCTTTCCATTGCAAGCAGGCTCCCCCGATCTTTAGTATTTAAAAAGCATTAAGGAACACAGCTTTCGCTTACGGCAACACCTGTGAGAATTCGCTTGAACTCATCTGAACTCGGAAGTTAAACACGCACTGGCTCTTCCAGTACTTCAATGGGAGACCGCCATGGAACCCCGAGTGCTGTAAGCTTTTTTCCATTACTGTTACACTCAACGTGACCATTAGTGTATGGCGTGGAACTGCATCTTTATCCTTTCTATTTGAACCACAAGCCGATCTTTAGGATTTAACCAGCAAGAAGTAGTGCTGCTCTCGCTTACTGCCATACCAGTGTTACAGCACCCGATCTCACCTGATTTTGGAAGTTAAATACGCATGTGCTAGGCCAGTATAGGCCACTATCTATCGGAGTGATACAGCCTCTACATCCTGTCACTACTCAGAGAGCAAGCAGCGAGCGGAAGCAGAGAGCAGCTGCTTCTCCCACAGGCAAATAACCCTTCGCAAGCACCCGAGCAAGTTCACCTGAGGTAAAGCCAGCAGCTGACCAGTAGAAATAACCGGCAGTGAGAAATTAAAGTCGATCGCTCAGCGGGTGGTGGAAACTTAAAGCCGACGGTCTCGTAGCGATTCAGCTGAACACGGAAAGCGCCGAAGCACCTATAAAAACGGCAAAGATGACTTCAACACTTAACGTAAGTTCTTTCTGCTCTCTTTCCGTCGAGGGCGCGTTTATATGTTGTGTGTCCTGCAGTATGTACAGTTCGGGTTTTCCGGCCGACAGTGTAGATAGACCCGCCAAAAGTGTTTAGTTAATTTAGAGTGTGTCAGGAAAATACGCGAATTGGAGGACCGCGTTAGGAATCTGATAGCGATTAGGCAAACCGAAAATTGGATCGACTCGGTTTGTGTAGACAATTCAACTACTTCTGATTCGGCTTCAGTCTCTCCAGGTCCCACTGTAGTCAGTACGCGGCCGAAATCAGCAGTACCAATTAAGCCACAGGGCGAGTGGGTAACAGTAAGATGGGGGTCTAAGAATCCAAAATATAGTCCCCCATCACCCAGGTCACCAAATCGGACCCAGTACAGATTCTCAGCTTTCCGCAGCGCGCCTGTGGAAACTAAGAATAATAAAGTGCTCATAATTGGCGATTCCATAGAGCGGAATGTTAGAATTCCAAACTATGTTAAAAGTAGCAGTTAATGTTAAGTGCCTTGCAGGGGTCAAAATTTCTGGCATAGAAGCCGCATTGGACCGTGTCGCAGACGATGAAGTATCTACCTTATTGCTGCATGTCGGGACTAATGATATTTATTTACAGCAATTTGAGGTATTAAAGTGGAACTTCATCTCTCTATGCACCAAATCTAAAAGAAAATGTAGGAATTTAATTGTATCTGGTCCCTTACCAAGATCATATAGAGGGGATGTGATTTATAGCAGATTGCATTCCTTTCACTGCTGGCTAGAAACCTCGTGTGCAAATAAAAGCATAGCGTTTGTAAATAATTGGGATGATTTTTGGGAAAGGCCAGGATTTTTCAGAAGAGATGGTCTTCATCCTAACTGGAGGGGATCTTATGTATTATCCCAAAATATGGCAGCCCATAATCCCTGTTGTGGGGCATCCAGAAAGTTTAGTCTTAATACAAACCTTAAATTAATTGATAACCAAAATATAAGGTGTATAATTAGACCAAGGGATAAAACCAGACCCTCCACCAGGGGCATCTGTAATAGAAATTTACTTCAAATTAAAACAAATATATATCACCAGTTCAGAAAAAAACATGCAGTTTTAAATGCTGTTTATTGAACATTCGCTCTCTTGGCACTAAAGCTGTTTTGGTAAATGATATTAAGTGCAAAATCTGATCTGTGTCTTCTTACTGAAACCTGGCTTAGTAAATGTGACACTGTTCCCCTAGCAGAGGCGTCACCAGATGGATACTCTTTCCTTCATAAGTCTAGAGATTCTGGTCGAGAAGGAGGCCTTGGAATAATTCATTGTAACAAAATGCAAACCACTTCTAAAAATTTAGGCAACTTTTCATCCTTTGAGGCATTCATTATAAATATTAAAAAAGATTCCAACACAATTATAGTGCTAGTCTACAGACCACCAGGGCCATATTCATTGTTCGTGACTTAATTTAGCAACCTTCTATCTGATTTGGCTATAAATTATGATCACTTAGTTCTGATGGGGGATTTTAATGTACACATTGATGTGGAAACTGACACTTTTAGCAAATGTTTTACTTATTTGTTAAATTCAGTAGGATTTTGTCAGATTGTCAAAGGTCCAACTCATAATCATAACCACACATTAGATTTAATTATAACTTACAAACTTGAAATTAAAAATTTAAATATTACTCCATTAAATGAAATCATTTCTTAATTACATTTGATTTAGTTCTGCCCGTGCTAACGCACTCACAGATTAAAACAAAGACAGTGCGACATCTAGATTGTAATTCTGCTTCAAAATTTATAGATATCTGGAGTAAGTCGAGTGTAATTGTGGAAAACCATTTAGATCAGTTAACATCAAATGTAAACGTGGAAAACAATTTAGATCAGCTAACATCACATTATAATGTGAACCTTGAGAGATGCTCTGGACACAGTGGCTCCCCTTAAAACAAAAGTGATCAAAGCACATAGAAACTCTCCCTGGTTTAATGAAAATACTCGAGCTCTTAAATTAGAGTGTCGAAAACTGGAGCACAGATGGAGAACAACAAAGCTACATGTCTTTCAAATTGCATGGACAGAGAGTGTAAATAAATATAAAAAAGCCCTCTTTAAAGCTTGCTCAGAATACTATTCTACATTAATAGATAGCAATAATAAAAATCCTCAGGTACTGTTTAGAACAGTGGCTAAATTAACAATTGGGAATTCAGATCAACAGTGCAAACTACCAACAGATATTAGCAGTACAGACTTTATGAACTTCTTCAATGAGAAAATTAAAAATATAAGATCCCAGATCTCAGCATCACAGTACAAACCAAATACTAGCTTAGCAGACCCTGCTGCACATTGCATTCAGCACTTTAGTAATTTTAATCCTGTAACTGAGCAGGAAGTCTTAACTTTAATTCCTAAAATGAAGCCCACTACTTGTTCCCTAGATTCAGTGCCAACAAAACTACTAAAAAGTGCAATGGATGTTCTTGCAGCGCCTATTCTAACCGTTATCAATAGTTCATTACTGCATGGCACCGTACCTGATGCACTAAAAGTGTCAGTCATTAAACCTTTACTTAAAAAGTCAGACCTAGACCCACACATACTAAATAACTATAGGCTTATTTCAAATTTACCATTTCTCTCTAAAATACTAGTATAAAAGTAGTCGCCAGTCAGCTTCAGTCACACCTTATGCATTACAATTTACTTGAGAAATTCCAGTCTAGCTTTCGCACTGGTCATAGTACAGAAACGGCACTAACACGGGTTGTAAATGACATTCTGATATCCTCTGATGAAGGAAATTCCACTGTAATTATGTTGTTGGACTTAAGTGCAGCATTTGACACCATTGACCATTCTATTTTACTGCACAGGCTAGAAAACGATGTTGGGCTTACAGACCCGTGCTCGCTTGGTTCAGTTCTTATTTATCAAATCGATTCCAGTATGTACAGAAATGTGCAGACAGTACTCCATCATTATACACAGAAGTTCAATATGGTGTCCCAGGGCTCAGTACTGGGACCTTTACTGTTTTCACTTTACATGCTTCCACTGGGATCTCTCATTAGGAAACATAATGTTAATTTTCACTCGTATGCAGATGACACCCAGTTATACCTTTCATTTAAATCAAATGAAGTTTCTCCGATGTTGTCTTTAATTAGTTGTGTTAGTGAATTAAAGGAATGGATGAATGAGAACTACTTGTCTTTAAATATAGATAAAACAGAGATGTAAATTGTTGGAGGGAATGATGCTGATCACAGCAATATTTTGTCGTCATTTAACTCAGTTGGAATCCCAATTAATTTTACTGAATCAGCCCGCAATCTAGGAGTTATCTTTGATTCTAGCATGTCATTTGAAGCACATATTACAAAGTCGTCCAAAACATGTTTTTTCCATCTTAAAAATGTTAGGAAATTAAGGCGCTTTCTAAATAAACAGGATTGTGAGAAATTAATTCATGCATTTATCTCTAGTAGGATTGACTACTGCAATGCGGTGTTCACTGGCTGTTCAAATTGTTCTCTATACAGCCTCCAGTTAATCCAAAATGCGCTGCAAGAATTATTACAAGAACAAGAAAATATGAACACATAACTCCAGTTCT